>NC_134541.1:136410270-136730972 GCF_050624435.1 Tenrec ecaudatus
CTTGAGACTTGAAACCGCCAATGATTAACAATCTAACTTTGACATCACTACCTTAGCATATCGGCTCCCCACTTGGCTTTCTCATCCGTGAAATGGCTTAATAATATCGACTTACCTGCCCCAGAGTTGTCAGGGCCACAGCAGCGACCGTCCTTGGTAAATGGTACAACCAAGGAGGAGGAGTTGGCTGGGCAATGGACCAGGAGAGTCAGTGAACCAAGACAGGGGCAGCAAAGACCTCCTCCAAGGTTTAGCACAGACCCCGGGGGTGTGACTTCAGTTCATGTGGGAGTTCTCAGGGGAGAGCGTGTTCTCTGCATGTGCTCGTTGCCAGTGTGGAGTGTGTAGTCCCACATTCCACATGCACACAGCACCGACAGAGTGCCATGGGTGCCACACTCCCAGGAGCCATAGCTTAGCCAACACTTGGCTTCTCTTCCTGCAGTTGATCCCATGCCGTTAGCAGCTGGCCTGGGAAGCACAATGCAGGGGCCCAATCCCATGTGGCGGGCACTCACCGCCTCGTCGATCTGCCGCTTGTAGATCTTGAGCTTGCTCTGCAGCTTCTCCACCAGCTCCTGCATGCGCTGGTTGGTCTTGTGGTCTTCTTCTGTCTGGAAGACCAGCTCCTTGAGGCGGCGCTCATTCTTGCGCAGTGTCTTCACCGTCTCCATGTGCTGTTTCTGCTCGCCGTCCAGCTCTGTCTCCAACTCTTTAATCTGAAGGAGGAAGGGGGGGGGGCACAGCTGAGCAAGCTGGTGCTTTTGAACTTGCAAGCACAGTGACCTTGGAGGAGGGTGAAGTGGCAAAAGGGTCCACTTCTTGCCAGGGAGTGAGTGAGCAGAGCCCTGGACAGGCCCTGCCTTGTACAGACCCTCGTCAGTTAGTCACTTTCTCCCGGAGTCTTTCCCTGTCTCCTCTCTCAGCCCCGCCCTCACCCTGGACTCCAGCTTCATGATGGTGCGCTTGCCGCCTTTCAGGGCCAGCTGCTCGGCCTCCTCCATCTTGGCCTGCAAGTCCTTGATGTTGGCCTCGTAGTTCTTCTTAATCTTCTCCAGGTGCATGCAGTGGTCCTGCTCTTGCCGGAGCTCCTCCGCCATGCGCGCGGCCTGTGGGAGGAAGAGGTTCAAGTTGCAGTCTGTTTTCTGTGATGGGTTGATCTGGGTTTCCCTCTGTACCCATCTGTCCCAGCCCTGACCTCCTGGACCTGTGATTGGGGCCTTGTTTTGAAATAGAGGCTCTGAAGATGGAATTAGTGTGAGGACAGACTGGAGTAGGGCAAGCCCTACTCCCACATGACCGGGGCCTCCAGAGGGAGACACACACAGGGGGGAGAGAGGCAGGCACACGGGCAAGATGGCCACGTGAAGAGAGAGGCACTGATGGGAGTGGTACTGCCACAAGCCAAAGAGCCCTAGGCCACCAGAAGCTGGAAGAGAGAAGACAGGACCCTCCCCTAGAACCTTCAGCTGGAGCAGGGCCTTGCTCTCAAACTCACCCACTGCCCTCGAGTCAAACTCACCCACTGCCCTCGAGTCGATGCCGACTCACAGTGACCTTATAGGACGGAGTAGAACAAGCTGTCCCTTTGGGTTTCCAAGACTAAATCTTTACGGGAGCAGATAGCCTCGGCTTTCTCCCACATGGCCTGGCTGGCTTGATGAATTGGAACTCCTTCCCTCCAGAATGGTGAGGGACTCCATTTCTGATATTTGAAGCAAACGAATCCTAACCCAGGGTCAGTGAGGGGGGAGGGGCCCTGCCTCCCTAGTTTTAGGGAAAACACGCAATTGACTCGGGTAGTCCTCAGTTGACCCTGCTGGGGTCTTATAGGGGTGACTGCCCCATGCTGCTATGCACCTCACAACCTGACCTCCCAGTTCCATGGCCTCCCACCAGCTCCTCCACTGCAGGCCAGCTTTCTGCTGCCATGCCCCTGAGGGACACCGCCTAGAGGGTGGGAAAAGCCCAGGACCTAGAGTTGAAAGACCCCTGTTCTCATCCAGCCCCTGTGCAGTCTTACGTGGGTCATCCCTACCCTCTGAGTATGCCAGGCTGCTGTGTGCCAGGCACATGTCTCCCCTCACAGGATGCAGCTCTACATGAGGCCAACCAAGTTCCTGACCTTGAAGAATTGCAATCAGTGGGAGGAGCCTGGCACTGAAAGTGGGGGTGAATATCACTAAGGGTCATTACAAAGGGATTTTGGTTTGGACCACCCCACGCTGATGTGAGGACCCAAAGGGAGGTTGGTGTGAGAGCACTCACTGGCTCATCTTTGCTGTCTGAACTTTTAGGCCCTGACTTCCATCCTCCTTCCATCCCTCATTCACTAGACCCTCCCTCAGGGTGAACTGAAGGCTTATCCTTGTCAGGAAGCTACCCAGGGGTCCAGCTAAATGGTGCCTTTGATGCCATCCCGTCTCACATGCTAATCTCTTCTTGATGGCATAGAACTCGTCACCAGTCCGGTCTTGCTCGTGTTTGGTTTCTCAGAAAAGCCTTTGGGGTCTCCCAGAGCAAGGACCCTCATCCCATCCAGCAGGCCACTGTGAGAAGGTGGCATCCTGAGCCCGGTGTGGCCAGCCCCTTGCCCCCAGGAACAGAGGCCCACACTCACATCTGTCATGGCTTTCTTGGCCCTCTCGTCGGTGGAGCGGAACTCACTGATGAGCTCCTCGTGCTCGTTGGAGATGCGCTGGACGTCGGACTCCAGCTTGCGCTTGACCACAAGGAGGCTTTGGTTCTGGAGGAGGAAACGGGCAGCTCTGTGAGCCTCTCTCTCAGACACATTTCAGTGTGACTGGCCCCAGGCCCTCTGCTTGGGGTGAGGCTCTCTCGCCTGCATCTCTCTCTGGGGTTAGAGCAGACTGGTACCAGGAGTGGCCCAGGAATAACACCGTTTAGGCCTGAGGTGGGTGGTCAGGGCTGGAGAATCCTAGGTTCAAGCTCTGGCACTTCCACCTACTCAGATCAATCCCATACTCTCTGGGCTCTGGTTTTTCTTATCTATAACATGGGTTTGTAATCCCCATCTCTCACATACCATAAGTCACTAAGTAAGAAAGGGTTTTGGAAATCAGGCTGGTGGGGGACTGCACAGAAGTGGTAAAAAAAATCCAAATGTCATTGTTGACGGCAGACAATAGGTCCCAGATGTTGTCCATGGATCAGCCGCTCCACTGTCTGGGCCACAGGTTGTCCTTTGTGAAACCAGTGTCAGAGTATGAAATCGTCCCTTTCCTGTCCAGTTCTAAAGTTGTTTTAGCAGCTACCCTGGGTCCCACAATTGGCCAACTCCTCAGACTCCCCAGTGGGCTGTATAAAAATTCCGATTTCTGGACCTCTACCATAGCCTCCCTGGATCAGAATCACCAGGGAAGGGCCTGATACTTTGTGGGGGGAGCAGAATTTCCAACTCTTATGGAATCCAGACTTTCCGAAGCCATGGAGGCTGGATGAACCTTGAGATCATCTTTAGGCCTTAAACCAAAATTATCTCCTGCAGTCATCTGAAATCCAAGAAACAGTTTAGCTTAACTAGTTTAAAAAAAAAAGTCTGTCTTGAGCATTATGCTCCTTTAAGAACTATCAATATGGAACACAGTTGACAACAGTAACCTGAAAGATCAGGTAGGAGGCTCAGGGGGCAGGAGATTATGTTCATGGGGGAGGAACAACTCAGGAAAGATAGATGAGAACAGTTGCATGGCTCGAAGAATGTCCTTCTTGTCACTGAGTGGCACATACTGAAACAGTTGGTATGTGCTTTGTTGTGTATATTCTCAACAACAACAAAATAAATACAATGAAAACCAAAGAAATGCAGTTAAAAAGAGAAAATTAATACAGTTAAAACAAAACAAATAAAAATCTGGACAAAATGAATAGGTTGAAAACAAAATGAATAAAATAAAATAAAGAAATAAAATTAAGACAGGAGTGAATAAAAGAATGAATGCAATTTAAAAATGAATAGGAAAAAAATTAAAATGAATAGAATTAAAACAAAACAACAAAATGGAAACAAGAAATAAAATTGAAACAACATAAATTGAAATGAAATGAGGAAAAGAAAATCATTTTAAAAATGAATAACATTAAAACAAATAATCTCAAGAAAAACAAAATAAATATAATGAAAGATCATAAATAAAATGAAAACAAAATGGATAAATTTTTAATGAATATAATTTAACATGAATAGAATTAAAGTAAGGTTAAACAAAATGGAATGAAATTAAGGAAAATAAAGTTGAAATGAAAACAAGACAAAACAAAATGAACAAGGGAAAATCCCTGCAGGTGAGTCAGTCCTGAGGCTGTGCCCGCCCCGACCCTGTGCGTGGGCATCCTACCTGAATGTTGACCTCGTTGTGCCGCTCCGTGAGCTCCACCACCTCCTGCTCCAGCAGCTTGCGGGACCTCTCGCTGCCCTCCAGGCTTGAGCGCACCTCCTCCAGCTCCGTCTGCAGCAGGCTCAGGCGCCGCTCCTGAAGGTTGTACTGCTCCCTCAGCTCCTCGTGCTGCCGGGCATCCTCGTCCATCTGGACCTGCAGGTCCTGGGGGCAGGGAGGCAGGAGGTTGAGCAGATCGCCGGGTGGGCCAGGCCCCAGGGTACACTGACCTTGGCAGGCCAGGCTCTGCAGGGACCTTGGCGGAAGGCCTCACAGACTGCTCTGGCCTTGCGAGGCCAGGGCCCTGGAGTCCAGAGGACTTGTGCAAGGTGGTCACCATGAGAATGACATAGGACCTGGCATTTCTGGTGGGACCCTCATCCTGACAATCACTCACCGGCACCCTTCCCCGGCCCTCTTACTTCTCTCGAGCACGGCTCACCAGCTTTAACGCTACAGTTCCATCTCGTTGTGGCTTACTGTCTAGCTGCAGGCATGCTCATCTATTCTGTGCACTCTAGGACCCCGAGCACCAACAGCACTGTCTGGGTAGGCCTGGCTGCCTGTGACCGTATGCCGACTGTGTGGCTCTAGCTAGGCTTAACATGCAGTGCAGCACCGTGGGGGCCATAAAGGACACTTCAGCTGCATGTGTGTCTTTTTCTTAGGGTGAGTAGTGGCTACAAGGGTGTTAGCTACATTCTCTATTTCAGATGTCTCAAATAATTTAAAATACATTCACTCAACTCTTCGCTGCAACTCATAGTGACCCATCTATAGCTGTGCCCCTGTGAGTTTCCAAGAAAGCTTCATCTTTTTCCCTTGAAGTAGCTGGTGGTTTTGAACTGCTAACCTTGCAGTTAGCAGCCCAATATTTTAAATTTAAAATAATTTTTAAATGGTTAAAAAAATCGTGACAGGCCTAGCTTCCTGTTTCTCCTTTTCTTCCTCCTTCCAGGTGAGCAGGGGAAGGACTCATGCTGGGTGCTCCCCTTCCCCCTGGGACTCAGCACCTGGAGCTTGAGTTCTCTTCCCTTTCCACGGGTCTCAGTATTGAAGACACTTATGAAACCAGCCCCTGCGCACCGGCCTGCAGGCTCTGGACTGCTTGCTCTCTGATTAGTGCCTCCTCCCCGCAGGTGGTTTACCTTGATCTGCTGCTGCAGCCTTTTCAGCGTCTTCACCAGCTCGCTGTTGTTCTTGTTGGCATGGTCCAGCTGGATTTCCATCTCATTCAGGTCTGTTTCCATCTTCTTCTTGAGCCGGAGCGCTTCTGCCCGGCCCTTGGCCTCTGCCTCCAGGCTGGCCTGCAAGGACTCGATGGCCCGCTGGTGGTTCTTCCTATAAGTCGGGGCAGAGAAGACATGATAGCTGGGCCTGCCATACCGTTTGTGATGAAGCTCCCTATGTAGGGGCCTCCTAGGGCCTCAGTGTGGACACAGCCACCACGTTATGAAATGAAACAAACAGAAAGGAAGCCCTTCAAGGAGTGGGGTGGGGAAATCGCATGCAGGTCATGCAGGGCAGGTCACACTTTTTGAATGTTTCCCATGCCTTGTATGTGATGCCAGTTCATCTAGCATGAAGACCAGTCCTACAAGGAAGCAGAGGCTCCAGGTGCTACAACATGTGCCAAAGATTACCCATGGCACCCACACTAGAGCCAGGATTCAAAGCCTGGGGCTTAGGCCCCTGTGTTCTCCATGGTACGTGTATAATGGGGGCTTTGACTCAACCCTCTCTTCAAAATAACAGCTATGAATGGAAAGTGTTAAATATAGGATAATTATATATGATTTTCATATCATTATATGATACTTCATTGAATCAATATAATAAAACATCTCAACAAAACCGTTCTATGTGCTGCTGTTAACCTCCCTTTATAGAGAAGGACCAGCAGAGATAATTTAGGTGTTCAACTAACACTTGCTGAATTGTGGCAAATCAATATTTTGCACAGTAAAGTTTCTGTCCTTCCAAAAATCCCCAGTCCTGTGTTCCCCTCAGCTCAACTCTGAAGGCCCACCAGCCACATGCAGGCACATTGATGGGCTGGTAGTGCCTTGAGATGTGTTCAGGAAATGATATCATGACAACCACAAAAATGAATAAGCCTGTGCTTCACCTTCACTTGGAAAATGAATACAGGCACATCGATGTTGAAAGAAATGAAAGAAGATTTGAATGAATGGAAAGATATCCCATGCTCATGAACTGGAAAACTCAACATGACTATGATGGCAACATTCCTCCAGTTGATCTACAAATGATACACATTCCCCATCAAAAACCCAGTGAACCTCATCACAGACACTGACAAGCTGAGCCCCCGATTCATAATACAAGAAATTAGAATTTCCCAAACAAACATTTTTTAAAAGGCAAGATTAAAGGACTAGCATGTCCCAATTCCAAAGTTCACTCAAACCACAGTCACTGAGACAGTGCGTATGAGCATAAGAACAGGCATACAGATCCGTATAATAGAGTTGGGAGCACACAAATAAGCCTTCATAGTTCTGGTCTACTAATAAATCTTTGTGACATTGGGTGAGGCAATGGTTTGCCCAACTATTAGATATAACACCTCACATTACAAACAATCAAAGAAAAAAAATTGGATTTCACCAAAATGTGAAACTTTTGTGCCTCAAAGGACACCATGAAGAAAACAAAGATACAGCTCAAAGAATGAGAGAAAATATTTCCAAATCATTAATTGGAGAAGGGTCTAGCATCCAGAACACATTAAAAAAATCCACCTCTTATAACTAAACAGTAAAAAAAATAAGATAAAGAATTTGATGCAAGCAATGGGCAAAGGACTTGAACAGACAAGTCTTCAAAGACAGCTCCCAGGCATGTTTGAGATGGTTAGCATCATTAACCATCAGGAACATCACACCCACTAGGACAGCTAATGTTTTTTTTAAAAAAAAGTAGATAAAAAGTGTTGGAGAAGAGGTGGGGAGACTGGAGGTGGCAAAGTTGGAAGCTTCCCATGCAGCTGGCGAGAATGTAATGGCGCAAACACTTCGGGAAACAGTCTAGCAGCTTCTCAAAAAGTTGAACAAAGAATTACCAAATGATGAAGAAATTCCACTCCTAGGACTATAGCCAAGAGAAATGAAAACAGGTCCACACAAAAACTTGTACATGAATGCGCCTGGCAGCCCTATCCATACTAGCTCCACAGTGGAAACGACCCACATGCACATCAAGTGGTGAATTGATACTGCAAACGTGCCATAGCCACAGGATGGAACGTGACTCAATCACGAAGAGCAAGAACACGGTGGATGAACCTCGAAGACATGATGTGGAGTCCCAGAGGCCAGCCTATCCCTCCCCCCGTGGATGGACACAGTGGCTGCAACCATGGGCTCAACTCTAACAACCGCTGTGAGGATGGCACAGGACTGGGCAGTGATTTGCTGTTGTACACAGGGTTGGTGTGAGTCAGAACAACAGCAACACATGATTCTGTTTCAATGAGATGCCCAGAATGCACAGATCCATAGAGATAGAAGTAAATTAGTGATTGCCAGGGCTGGGGGAGACAGAAGAAATGGGGAGAAGAGACTACTCTTGGGGGTGATGAGAATGTTCCAATACTGATTATGGTACATAGTTGCATGTACAAAACCCAGCTGAATTGTCCTTGTAAAATACACGAGTTGCATATTGTAATATATTTATATCTCGATAAAGCTGTTACAGAACAAAGAAACTGCCTCCCTACCCCACATATTGGTGTAGCTAGAAATGTAGACTGGAGGCCAGGGTTGGCTCTTGTCTCCAGAGTCACCAAGCTGGCCCTCTCAGAGGCTCTGCCAATAGCCCTCTTAGAAGAACGGTTTGAGGGGAACGTTGTAAAATGAAGATTCGACAGGATTTCAGGAGGGTCATCTGCTGCCAGCAGGCAGGTTAGGCAGTGCGCCAGTATGGATAGTCTCCAATGTGTCGGTCTGCTCAGAATCACAACAAATCACACTTCTGTACACTAAACCTAGGAACGAGTCCAAAATTCCCCGGCAACATGCAAACCAGCATCACTGGTCAGGGAATTAAAAATAAATCTCTAAATCCAGCCCTAGTTAGCACAGCAACAAACCAACTCTTGTCCGTGCTGTGTGGGATGTTTTCTAAGAGTTGGTTGACATCAGTGGTAATCTATCCATATTGCCTTGCTGGCTACCATGTGGTTTCCTCTCTGCAATCTCACGGAATGTTCATCCCCTTCTGGCGAAGCCTTGAGGAAGTGGCCATCTTTCCCCTTTGTCATGGGGTTCTGTGACAACTCACTGAAATACTGAACCTCAAAGTGTTTGTGGACCATAGAGTGCCACATCAGTGTACGGGCTATAATTATTCCCATTTTACAGATGTGAACACTGAGGTTCGGAGAGACTTGCCTAAATTGCCAAGGTCACATGATCAGTAGATGATAGGCGCCCAGGTTTCCTGACTCTCCTCCATCAAGCTATTTGAAAGTCAGCCCCCTATCCCATCAGCCACCAGACCTTGTAGCTTCAAATTCTTCCTCTTTCTCATGGATTCTCCGGTCGATGTCGGCTTTCACCTGAGCCAGTTCCAGTTGAATTCGGATCACTTTACTCTCTTCAACCTGTCAAGAATAGAAACATCAGTCTTTCTGGCCAAGGAGGTTCATGGTCCCTGCCCATGGGTCCAAGCCGGAAGATGACAGCTGTGTGATTACCTCCAGGGAAGACTCTGCTTCCTCCAGGGCCACCTGGAGCTCTTCCTTCTCAATCTCCAGTTTTTTCTTCAACTTCTGCAACTCATGCACACTTCGTCCTCCCTCACCCAGCTGATCAATTAGGTCCTTTATCTCCTCTGAGGAAGAAACATTTTGGTTAATAAGGCACACAAGGGCTACCACTTTTCCAGGCACGTGGCCCAGATGTACCTCAGCAGGGCTAAGACCCTCCCAGTCTTATATCTCTTAACTCTAAACCACAGACTTGGAGACTTCCAAGGTGTAGACCTTGGAGAACATTGGATTCAAGCTCCTCTTTTTATAGATAAAGGGTCAGGCTAGAGAAGAGGGAAGAAGCACTAAGCAGCTGTAGGGCCTGTGCCTAGCACTTTTCTAAACTCTAAGGCCTTCCTTTTTTCAGAGAGTCCTGGGCCTCAAAACCAACCGCACAATGAAGGTGCATCTATTGGTCTCCCCGACATGGAAGAAAGAAGAGTGAAGGAAATCCAAGACACCAGGAAACAAGTCGTCTGA
Source organism: Tenrec ecaudatus (assembly GCF_050624435.1). Classification (NCBI taxonomy): domain Eukaryota; kingdom Metazoa; phylum Chordata; class Mammalia; order Afrosoricida; family Tenrecidae; genus Tenrec; species Tenrec ecaudatus. Next base: position 136,419,925 of record NC_134541.1, read on the forward strand.
AGAAGTAATGGGACCACATGAAGCCCTACCTCCACAACCTGGAGACCAGAAGAACTAGATGGTGCCCAGAAACACCGGTGACCATTCTGCGAGGGATCATAGTTGGAGGTTCTAGATAGAGTTGGGGGAAAATGTGGACTAAAACTCAAAATCTCAAGAAGAAAGATAATGTTTTGAAATTGTTGATGGCAATATTGGTACATGTCCACTTGATATAATGGATGTATGGATTGTTGTATGTCAGAGCCCCCGATAAAATGATTTATTAAAATAAATAAAAATCATCAAAACAGAAACAAGATAATTGGTCAGATAGAGGCTGGTAGAACTTCTGAGACTATGACCCTTAGTCACCCTTGAAGCTTGGAACGGAACTCAGTCCCATGCCTAAGCTTTCAGCCAAGTGATAGAAGGGGAACCGTAAACAACACCAGGGAGGCCTCCACTCCTCAGAGGAACCACCCACATGAGCTCAAAGGATCAGCATTTTTCCTAGGAGTCAAGCTCAGAAGGCAGAGATGGGTAGGAAAGATGAATGAATGTAAACAAGAAACACAGGGAAGAAGCAGGAAAAGCATTGTTCATTGTGGGGCTTGTTGATCAGACAACCAATTTTCTCTACAAATTCATCCAAATGACCGTAGAAAATTAAAAAACAAAAAACCCATGCTGATCTCAATGAAAAGACAACAATAAACAAACAAACAAACAAACAAACAAAAACCCAAGCACACAAGAACACTATTGGGAAGACAAAGAACCTTCTGGTCTCCTTCCTCCACTACTCTGTTGCTCACCCAGAGGAACTCCCAGACCCTTGCCAACTCTCAGAGCAGGTATCAATCTCAGGCTACAACCAGGGTTATCCGAGAGATGCAATTGCTTTGCTTTGCCCATAGCAAACTGGACCTCTACATCATAGGTTCCCAAACTTATTTGGCCTACTCCCCTGTTTCCAGGTAATGTGTATTTATTACTCAGCACCCACTGGCAATGAAAAAAAAGCCTTTGTCCTTTGGTCCATCATCCATGATAAAGTGTAGGTATCTGCTTTTGCTGGATTGTTTGAGCAGCCCTCACCCCCCAGGGGACAATATGGCCCACTTTGGGAATCCCTGCTCTAGATGAATCCTTCTTTCCCCAGACTCACCCTGCAGGGTCTTGTTTTCCTTCTTCACCGACTCTAGGTGCTCTAGGGACTCCTCATAGGCGGTCTTGATCTTGAAGCTCTCAGTCATGTACATGCGGCACTCCTTCTGTGAGCTGTCCACCTCCACCTGCAGCTCCTCGCACTTCTGCTGCCACTCGGCCAGCATCTTGTCAAAGACCCTCTGCTTCTTGTCCAGAGCGGCAGCTGCAGCATTGGCCTGAGCAGAGCGGAGAGGGTCTCTATAGTTGTTGTTTCTGTTTCGCTCGCATCCCCTGCCTGGCTCTCCTGCAAGCCCCCTTCCTTTCCTCCCCCTCCCAGGAACTCCTGTGACTACCAACACTCTCCAGACCAAGACTGGGGAGCATATGCCTGTGGGGGCTGAGCTTTAAGCGCTCAGAACCATTCTTGAACATGTTTCTCCAGGAGCCCATGCCTGCAGGCTGGTGGATACCCATCCTGTGCACCCCAGAGGTGGCAGTCTCTCCTCTAGCCCTGGTACACACAAGGCCTACGAGCTGTTGGGTCCTGACCTTCTCTAAGTCGATGGTGAGGTCTTCTACTTCTGCCTGGAGTCGCTGCTTATTTTTCTCAAGGGAGGCAGCCCTGGCTTGGGCGGCTTCAGCTGCTTCTTCTGCCTCCTGGAGCCTGGCAGCTAGCTTCCTCCTGAAGAAGAGGGACGGAGGGACGGTCAGGAGAACATGGAGCCTGGAGTCACTGCCTCCCTACCACCGAGCATGGTGGCGGTGCTCTGGGGTCATTTTGGAACAGACTCAGACAAAATGGAGAATGTGTAGAAGAAAATAAACACCATCCATCCATCCATCCATCCATCCATCCATCCATCCATCCATCCATCCATCCATTCACTCAGCAGGTATTGTTGATCCTTTTCTGTGCCAAGTAATGCAGTGAATAAAACCAATTAAAGCCCTGCCCTCATCAAACATTTCTTCCAGCCAGGGAGACATACAGAAAGCAGGAACATCACACAGGGATGGGTGCTAGGAAGACTCGATCCTGCTTCTTCTGGCCTGGCCTCAGCAGTGACCGGGTAGTGTTTAGATGCCCACCACCACCTGCCTGCCCTCCCACCCTGCTCCACACTATGCCATGCTCACTTGGTCTCCTCCAGCTCCTCAGTCCTCTGGATGGCATCGGTCTCGTATTTGGTCCTCCAGGTGGTCACCTCCGTGTTGAGCTTGGACACTAGGCGTTGCAGCTCCGACTTCCCGCCCTGCTCCTCCTCCAGCTGCTCCTTCAGCAGGTCCAGGTCATGCTTGGTGTTGGCGAGACTCACCATGGCAGCACTGCGAGACTGTGAGGAGGAGCCCGTCAGAGCCCTGGGGGAGAGGCTTTTCCATGGCCGTTGACCCGGAGGGTCATTGTTTGGATAGACATAACACCTAATCAATGGTGAGCCAGGGTGAAGAGGATTTTTCTTCTGCAGAGCGGCTGGTGGTTTCAAACTGCTGACCTTGGGGAATCGCAGCCCAACTCTAAACCACTCTGTCACCAGGGCTCCTGTGCTGTCTACAGTACACATAATCTCATGGTCGTACACACAGCGTCCTAAGACTCTGTTGCTGAGGTTTGACTTGTTATCTATAAGTGATTTCCACGTCCCCCCTTCACCTTATAACATTCTTAAAGGATGCAGCTCAGTCTCTCCCAGCTTCCCTAAACCAGCGGTTCTCAACCTGTGGGTCGCGACCCCTTTGGGGGGTTGAACTACTCTTTCACAGGGGTCGCCTAATTCATAACAGTAGCAAGATGACAGTTATGAAGTAGCTACGAAAATAATTTTATGGTTGGGGGGGGGGTCAGCATAGCATGAGGAACTGTATTAAAGGGTCGTGGCATTAGCAAGGTTGAGAACCACTGCCCCAAACCCACCTTCGACTCTTCGTCCAACTGCCGCTTGTAATCGTCCACTTGGGATGTTAGGGATGTCTTTATCCTCAGGGTCTGGTTAAGACGGCTCTGGGATTCCTCATATTCCCGGCTTACTTCACTGTTTTCAGCTGGCGGGAAGGAAGTGGAAGAAATGTTGGCTCCCCATCCAGACCCTCAGTCCCTCCAAATGGCGGCTGGGTCAACTGAATTGGCCAGCTGGGAAGCACAGAGAGGCACCAAACTGGCCATCCACATGGAGTGAGCCCAGGAGGGAAGCAAGGGCAGGTCGCCCACATCCAGGTGGCTTGCAGATTGTGAAGGACTCCCCTGTCCGATCCCCTACCCATCACCATTAGGAAGTTCATCAGAGGTGTTTGGAGAAAACAGTGGGGCTGGGAGAGTATGTGCTAGTCCTGACATCCTTTGTGAAATGTTAGAGCCAGAGGCTGGGAGGAGATTCCCTAGCAAAGAGGAAGATGAAGAGTTTCCAGCCCTAGGCTGTGAGCCATTAGTTTTGTAGCCTTGGGCAAGTCTCTTTCTCTCACTGGGCCCCACTGCTCTAATCCACCAATTGGGGGTATTGATTTTTTTAAATATTTGAGCGAATGTGTTTCCTTGTGTTACAATTGACATAGTGAAGTTCAGAGATCATAATTGGCACTATTATGCTCGATCAGCTACAATCCGTAGTGTGGTAGTCACAGTGGGTGGTACATTGGGCTACTAACCGAAAGGTTGGTGACTCAAGCTGCCAGCTGCTCCATGGGAGAAAGCTGTGGCAGCCGTTTCTCTAGAGATGACTGCCTTGGAAGCCCTGTGCGTGTGAACCCACCAGCCACCCTGTGGGAGAGAGGTGACTCTGTCTTAGTGGGTCACCATGTCAAAAACCACTGGATGGTAGTGGGTCTGCCTGTGGACTCAACTGGACAGCAGTGGGTAGATACAGCCTACGCCTCCATCAAGGTAGCGAGCATTTCGATCTTGGAGTGCTGATTTGTACGAGTGCTCAAACGTGGCTGACTGTAAGTTCTCTCAGTGTCCACTGGAACCTGGCCTGAGAGGCTCATCTGCTCCTGCTGCCATCAAGTCGATTCCAACTCACAGGGACCCTGTACAAGGTTTCTCAGTCTGCAAATCTGTATGGGAGCAGATAGCTGTGTCTTTCTTTCAGACGGGGGGAAGGTGGGGGTGACCACCAACCTTGGGGTTAGCTTCCCAGCGCTAACCTGACAGCGCCACCAGGCCCATCTGAGGCATATTTAATTCTATAGAGGAACAAGCCTTTGTAGGACTGTTTACCCATCCGGGGTTCAGCCTTGATGAAGTTAGATGTTGGCTTGAACATTGAAAAACTACACACGGTTACTGCCATGGAGCCACCCTATAGAACAGAGTAGAACTGCCCCTGTGAGTTTCCAAGGCTGTAAATTCTAGGTGAGCAGAAAGCCTCATCTTTCTCCTGTGGGGCAGCTGGTGGGTTTAAAACACCCACTTTGTGGTTAGGAGCTCAACTCATAACCCATTAGGCCACCAGGCTCCTCAGCTTGTGTACTGACTGATAAACAATAAAGTATTTTTGTCCCAGAGAAGCAAAGGGCTTATTCAGTAGGAAAAACAAAACAAAACATCAAAAACCAAAAGCTACTTTGGGACATGAACTGGCTCTACGTCTAACTCAACAGTCATTACAATTTAGCCTTTATACCCCAACAACCATGTAAATCTCCTCCCCTTACAATATTATTTGCAGGCAGCTTTGCTAATTAACCAGGACCCCAGGTGGAATAGTGGGTTATGTGTCGGGCTGTGAACCGCAAGGTCAGCAGTTCGAACCCACCAGCCATCCTGTGGGAGAAAGATGAGGTTTTCTGCTGCTATAAAGGTTGACAGCCTAGGAAATGCAAAGGAAGCAGTTCTACCTTGTCTACCCGTGATTCAGCATTGACCCGATGGGAGTGGAGTCGTCGTCATCGTTGTTGTTACTAATTCTCTGACACATCAGTCTCGGACATGTGCTCACTGTGTAGCGGTATACAAGTTACGTTTTCAAATGCCAGAAGGCTGTGTTTTTCCATCACGAATGACCCTCCTGCTGACCTCACAGGACGGTGGAGGGACTTGACATGGAGTTGCACTGAAGAGGGCCCCACATTACCATGGGAACACATCATGTCACAAACGCAACCAGTTGTAACCAGTGGCCACCGAGTGGACTCTGATTCATGATGACCCACGTCTGTCCGAGAACTGTGCTCCACAGCGATTCCAGTGACTGATTTTTCATAGGGAGGCTGTCAGTTCGTTCTTTCTTTTCTCTGGTTGCCTTGAACCTCCAGCCTCTCGGTTAGCAGCTGAGTGTGTGAACTTGTTAGCACCACGTAACCACTCCTCAGGCACTCGGGGGGGGGGGGTGGTGTTGGTGACGAGAGCTCAGGGTTTTCCTTGTGGGACCCTAACTCCTTTCCCCACACTCTTCCTCAGGAGGGCTGCAGTAGGGTCTGTGTGGGGGGGACCCTAACTCTTTTCCCTGCTTTCTACCTCAAGGGTCTGCAGTTGGCGAGGAGGGAGGGGCACGGGGCACAGACAAGGGGGGTGGGGCAAGTGCACCTTGAAGACGGGTCCTGATGGCGTTGACTTCTGCTTGGTTTCTCTCCAGCTCGGCCACTTTGGCATTGGCTTCCGACAAGCTGTCCTCCAGCTTCCGGACATGGGCCTCAGCGTTCATCTGCTCAGAGGGGGAAAAAGAACCCAATATGGGCACCAGGGGGCCGGGCCCTCCTGGCTCTCCATGAGCCTGGCTCCTGGCCCCCATTCTGCTCCTCCAGTGTGCGTGGCCTCCAGGCTGCTGAGCTGTGGCAATCGAGGCATCTCTGATAGTGGCCTCAAGCCCCTTGAGGACATGTTCCTAGTCACATCCTAAGAGGCATGAGAGCTAACGTTCATTCCATGTTACTTATGCACCAGGGGCTGTTCCAGCTCCCAGAAAGGTGCTGTGAAGAAGGCATCACTCCCATTTTACAGGTGAGGGAACTGAGGTGCAGTCAGGGTATACATCCAGTGGGAGAGAGGGCTACGAGTCATCCAGGCTCCCCCCACCCCATCTAGAACAGCCTCCCAAGGGCCCCGCACCTTAGACTTCTGCATGGTCTCCACGCTGGCGTTGAGGTCATCGATCTCAGCCTTCATCACCTGCTTGTCCTTCTCGAGTTTGGACTTGACCCTCTGCAGGCTCTCCACGTGCTCCGTCAGCTCGGCCATGGAGTCCGTGTGCTTTTTGCGCAGTGTGGAGGCCGTGGCCTCGCTCTGCAGGGCCGCCTCCTCTAGCTCCCGCCGCAGCTTCAGCAGCTCTGCCTCCCGCTTGCGGTTCTGCTCGATCTGGGCATGGCACAGGGACAGGGGTGGACTCAGCAGTGCACCCACGGCCTTGGGATCTATGAACCCCACTGAGCTCAGAACAAAGCGGAACCACAGTGAAGACCTGGGCTTAGGTGCCTGCATATGGTCAGGCCTCACTCCACAGGCCAGTTGGGGGTCCTAGCCCCTCAGGAGGGATACCTGAGCAGACGTGGCTCCACCAGCCTCCTCCAGGCGGTCGCTGAGGTCTTCTAGGTCCCGGGACAAGTCACTGCGTTGCTTCTCCACCTGGCATGTGGTTGGAAGGGAACATCACGCTCATTATGTTGTCTGGGAACCCTTTCTCTAGTCAATGCTTCCTGCATTGTCTCGACGGGGGCAGTGCTCCCTGTGCTTCGGTGGCCCATGTCTGCCTGCCTGCCCACCCACTGACCCTCTTTCTCCCAGTCCTGGGTGGGTGTTAATGCCCTCCTAAGTACCGGGCGCAGTTGGGGCTGAAGCTGGAATCACATCCCTGCACCAGTGTGAACTGTCTCCCTCTAGCGTCCACTGGCTTCCACCCACTCTAGGATTCCACCCAGCCCTCCAGATCCACCTCTCTTTGCTTTTCCTGCTCTGACTCCTCTGTACCTGTGCAGGTATGGGCTGCTTTCTCTCCTACAGCTGGAATGTCCAGCTCGATCTCATCCCCCCCCCCACCCCCGAGACACCAGCTCTTCTCCCTTGGCTGGCTCCATCTGCAGCATCTCTGTCTTATGTCTTAATGGGCATGCCCAGCAGCACATAGTAGGTGCTCAAGAACCAAAGTGACCCTTTCATGAAGAAGCCCTCTACTGCCCTTCTCCCTGCAGGTGCCCTGAGTGGCAGGGTCGGCCTTTGTGTGGGGTCTCCCTGGCAATGGCTGCTTGGACTGTGAGGGATGAAGTGTTACCTTGGCTCTCATTGCCCGCTCAGCTTCCAGCTCCTCCTCCAGCTCCTCAATGCGGGCCTAGCAGACACAGGCAGACAGAGGGAGAGGCATTAGGAAGCTGCCCACTTAGCCTTCCGGCATGGAGAGGAGGAATGTGGGCTAAGCCTACGAAGGCCACTATAGTCCCAGAGAGAAGTGACACAGAGGACATATGGCAGAGAGGAGCCCAACAAAGACAGGGTGGGGCAGGGCAGGAGGTGAGGTTCAGGACCTGGACTGTGGAGGCCTTGGGGCCATGGCAGGGACTTTAGATTTGGCTCCCTTGATATGCACAACAGAGTCCATGCAGATTCCCAGTGACTCGGTAGGACCCAGTAGAATGGCCCTATAAGGTATCCAGGGATAACATCTTTATGGAAGCAGACTGCCACCTCTTTCTCCTGCAGAGCGACTGGTGGGTTTATTGAAACTGCTGACCTTTAACCACTTAAAACAGCTGGGTCCTTAACCACTGCACCCCCTGTGCCCCCTAGGCAAAAGGCTCAGGGCACAGAATTCCAGAGGCGGGCTTGGGCTTCTTGCACTCTCCTGGGGGGGGGGGGGCACACCTGATGCTCCTTGAGCTTCCGCTGCAGGGTGGAATTCAGAGACTGCTCGTCCTCATACTTGGAGTTGACAGAGTTGATTTCCAAGTCTCTCCTGCAAGAGAAAGTTTGGTCTCCTGAGCAGACCTCTGAGGTTCAGCCAGTAAGCTGGAGGGTGGGGAGCCCGGATTGCCTCTGAAGGGGTATGCACCTGCTGAGCCCACTCCTCACGCCTCACCTCCGACAGAGGAGTCAGACCCTGGAATTTGCACCCCACCTTTTCATAAATTCATGCACGCATGCATTCATTCACCCCCTAAACTCATTCACGCACGGGCCCGAGTTTGTTCTGGGCTCTTGAGACATGTCAGTGAAGAAATGGATGGAAATTGCCACTCCACTCAGCTTGCACACTTGGTCTTAGAATTCCAGGGATGCTTTGACATCATGGGGGACAGCTCCCCCCAGAAGCATTTCACCAAAGACTCGATTCCAGCGGCTCCACATGGAGCTCCACATGGAGCTGTTATCAGTCAGAGTTGACTCGATGGCAGTAAGTTATAATGAACAGGGGTACTCCACCAGCTTCTTGCTTTTAATTCTCAAGGAGATATACCTAGGAGTGGAGTTGCTGGGACCAGAGTGATACTGACAAATGCTTCATCCTTGTTGAGCTCCTGGTTCCAGGAAGCTACTTGCCTCTGGAACAGACTCATTGCCTCATCCTTAGGGCTCCCAGGGCGGCTCTACTAGTCTCCAAGCCAGCACCTGAAGTGCACGGTGTGAGGCTGGGATTTCTCTGCAGACAGGAAGGTGCCCACTCCTCCTATCCCTATGCTGAGAGCACTCAGCAACAGCCGGCTGCTGTCAAGCCTATCCTGACTCATAGTGATTCCACGCACATCACAGGAGAACCGCTCACCTGGGCTTTCAATGGCAGAGATGTTGGAAATAGATCCCCAGGGCCTTCTGCCGAGGCACCTCTGGGTAGACTCAAACCTTTTGGCCAATAGCCAAGCACATGATAACCATCTGCACCACCCAGAGACCGACTCCCCAGGAAACAAAAAGCGACGACCACACAGACATACTTTTTCACCACCTCCTCCAGGTCCAGCTTGGACCGCTCCATCTCGTTGAGGTTATCGATGGTCATTTTCAGGTCGCTCTCGGCTTTCCGTCGCGCCTTCTCCACCTCTGCCCGGATCTTCTTTTCCTGCTCCCAGTTGTCTTCCAGCTGTGGAGAGACGTCGACAGAGGAGAATGTGAGGCCTGCTGCACTACGGAGCGGACACAGTATAGCTCCTTGGTCAGGGCACCCAAAAGGTTGGCTGCCCTGGGGGCTGGGCCAGTCTGATGCCCACACCCTGTCTGAGGACTAAGACCTGGGGTCCCCTTGCTCCCAGAGCAGTGGGAGTGGTGGGAAGCGGCCCCAGCACCTGGACCTCACCTCGTGGATCTGGGTGTTGAGCTTGCTATTGCTCTTGGTCAGGTGGTTCACCTTGTCCTCCTCAGCTTGAAGGTCGTCCAGGGTTTTCTGTAAAGAAAGAGGTGTGCGTGTGGCCCATGGGGAATTGGACCGGAACAGACCTGGTCCTCTGTGGTCCCAGGACATGGGGAGGGAAAGAGATTTCCACTAAGGGGACTTCTGCTTCTACTTGGGTGCTCAAGGGAGCTAGGTGGCTTGGAGCACTTGCCATCAGCAGGTGGCCCTCAGGGGCAAGTTTGCTCTCCTATCAGGAGACTGAACTCATAACATAACAATAGACCCCAGAAAGTGTGGGTGTGGGAGTCTCCCCATGACCTCAGGATCTTGTGATCTATTGTTGCCGTGATGCATCAAGGTCTCTGGGACTTTAGTGCTTACAAAGTACTCCTACATCCTCACCCCACTTTATCCTTGGAACTCTGAACCTACCTCCCTGTTTGCTAGGGACCAGGGACATCATTAGGTGGAGGGCCCCCACCAGGTAATACTTTCAGGGGGTGGGGGTGACACCAAAATGATGGTCTATAACATCTTTGTGCTGTTTCGGCCGGGACAGATCTTATTTTCATTTATTTATTTTACTGCCATCAGGTGGATGCTGACACATAGAGACCCTATAGGACAGGGTAGAACTTCCCCGTGAGTCCCCAAGACTGAAATTTGTTGTTTTGTGTAAATATATCCCTGCTTGGGATCACAACAAACTCATTTTTCGTAAACCCAGCTGACATGTCTCAAAATACCTACAAGGTTAAACAGAACCTGTGGCCATTGAGTCGATTCCAACTCATGGTGATCCTGAGACAGAGTAGAACTGCCCCTGTGGGCTTCCAAGGCTGCAAATCTTTTCTTTTTTACACTTTTTATTGTGGTTTGGGTAAATAGTAATAATAATACAGACAGAATGACTTGATTTAAAATCCAGCCAAGGCTGTCAAACTTTATGAAGCCCATTACCACACCTTTCTTCAGCAGGGCTGGTGGGTGCCCTTTCGGGGGTTGGCAGCTAAATGCTTTAACCAGCGTGCCACCAGGGCCTCTCTGAAGGCTATTAGAATCTGTGTGGAGTTTTGGGACTTCCACTGTGCTGGGGGCAGAGCTGTCCTCAGCCCTCCATGACAGTGATGCTTCCCATCACGGGGCTTCGTCAGCAAGGGTGAGGAGCACACACACACCTGTGCTGCCGAGTTTTTGCAGTCGCTGGTTTTCTTAGATGCTCTGGTGTCTTAACACCCTTGCCCTGGTAATCAGTATTTGTGGGCCTACATCAATAACGTCTTTGAGGAAGAAAGAAAAATCTGATCGAGGTTTTTCTCTGGTTTATTTTGTTCTTGTCCTTGTTGTGTTGTGTTTTGTTTTTGGCTTTTAAAAAATGTAATGTTTTCCAGTAGATGAAATCCTGTGTAGGTGAATCTATAGCGATAGTAACTAGGTTAATTGGGGGGGGGGCATATGAGGGGGGATGGGAGGGAAGGGTGGAAGACAATGGAAGCTAACAGCAATGATTACAAGAAGGAAGGAAATGCTTCAGGGCTGATTGTAGTGCGGATTGTACAACTCTTTTTAATAGGACTGAACTATGGAAGTGTATGATATGTGGATTATATGTCAGTAAAAGCATTTAAGAAAAAAAGGAGAAAGAAAAGTCTAAAAAGGCTTGCTCAGCTCCTAATCACACTGTGTCTTCCATCCAGTGTCTACAGATCTCACAGGACAATGTGGTTTGGCTTCATTAGAGCCTAAGAAATGTTACACTCAAACAAATTACATAGTGCTCTGTGATTAACTATGGATTCTGTATGGCCTGATGTGGGAGGCAGTTGGTGGGGGTGGGGTGTGACATCATGAGAGACCCCACTGGATGACACCAACTCTAGTGACAATACTGCACGGGACCACGCTGTTGGCATCCTCATTAGCGGTCGGTTCCACTCTCAAAACAGCCCTAGTATGGGGGGTGGGGATTTGCATGGTTGCCCTGCTTATCACAAGCCAGTAATAAAGGCAGCCACAGGTGGCCACGCAGCCTTCACAGACAGGGGATTGGGATTTAGGGACAGTTGCTGGCATCCTTGGAGTCCCCTAGCTAAGGATTAGCAGAGCTGGGCTTCAAACCAGGTCCCCAGTCTCCCTGTACCTGGTGTAGCTCCTCCAGAGCCCGCTTCTCCTTCTGGAGTTTGGCGATGGAGTCTTCTCGGAGGGAGAGGTCAGCGGTCAGCGTGCGGACCTTGTGGTCCAGAGCCTAGAAACCAGGGTAGAGGAGGGAGGTGGGAGGGGTTCCAGCTGGAAGCAGTCCCGTGGGGAGGGGATGAGGGTAGGCCCCTGCTCAGTACCTAGAGCGCACTGCAGAGCAACTGAGTCAGGTCTTAGGGGCAGAGGGGAACGGCAAGGACCACCAGTGCTGGCCCCTGCTCCTCAGAGCCTGGCCCTCAGATGAGCAGCAGTAGTGATGCTGGACACTCAGTCCCACCCAGAATTTTGGACCAGAACCTACATCTCAAAGCCAGGGAAGCCCAAATTTGGGCAGAGTTGACCTTTGTCTGTGGAGCATCCTCACCACCCATGGCGCCAAAAGTTAGTCGGAAAGTGCTAGGAGCCACAGCTCCCCCTGGGGGTGCCACAGGGCATTGGGAAAGATAGGATGATAGTTAGGGTGCTACAGGGAATACCATTCTATGAGGGGCCCCAGAGAGGAAGGGTGGACACAGACTGGCCCAGACAGCACAGCTGGAGGTGGGCACAGGAGTTGGCAGTAGAGGGGGGTGGCAATCTGGAGCACGGGGAGATCCGGCAAGGCCTGAGACCAGTCCTGTTTGCCAGGGGCCAGTGTCTGGGCGTCCTCATGATGGGATCACCTTTTTGTTCCCTTAACTCTGCCCCTATGGAAAAGGCCTATGTGTGCTGGCTGTGTGTGGCTCTTGAGCTCTGAGGTGTGGTTGGTGCGACCAGGAACTGCACTCTTAATTGCACTGCAAGCCTTTGCGGGAAAGAGCCGCTCCTGGCTCTCCCCTGGGCAGTGCGCTCTACTGGCTTCAGGAGTTGCGGCTGTCTTCAGGGTCTGTGCTGGGGACCGTGGCGGGCCTCACCTGCTTCTCCTTCTCCGTCTTGGCCAGTGTGGTCTCCAGGCCCTCCAGGTCCCGCTTCAGGTCGCTCAGCTCCCCCTCTATCCTGCGCTTCGTGGCGCTCAGCGAGGCCGCAGTGCCCTCCTCCTCCTCCAGCCGCTCCCGCATGTCGGCGATCTGGCCCTCCAGCTCCATCTTGGTCTTCATCATCTGCGTCAGGCGCTCCTCTGCATCCATCAGGTTCTCTTGTTCCTGGTGGAGATCGAGCCGAGGTCAGGGGCCTTCAACCCAACCCAAACCCATGGCCAGTGAGTCCGTTCCGACCCATAGATATCCTATATATAGGGTTTCTGAGGCTGTAAATCTTTATGGGGCCAGATAGCCTCATCTTTCTCCCACAGAGCGACTGGTGAGTTTGAACTGCCAACCTGTGGTTAACAGTCTGAAGCTTACTAGACAGCACCATCAGAGTCAGGGAGCGAGAGGAGGGGGTAAGGGCAGGGTGAGCAAACTCCTGCACCAGGCTCCTACAACGGTCCCCAACTACCACCAAGATGTCAGACAAGCCTGGTCTTATGGACCCCGAGCAGATGGGCCCCGTGTGGCCGGATGGTCTCTGAGCTCTTTGTGGAGTCCAGAAAGTCTCAGAGCTGCTCAGAGCTGGTGACTAGACAGTGCAGCATCCCTGGGAGGCAGAAAGGTTGGAAAGCAGAGCCTTTCTGCATCTGAATGGGCCATTTCCAAGGCAGCCAGTGTGTAGTAAGGTTTTGGAGGCTGTGATGCAGAAGTCAGGGTGCTCAGGCAGGGCAGCTGGGTCAGTTTGGGCTCTGCCACCCCACCTGCTGGCCCTGGATGAACCACTCCATCTGCTGGTCCCTGCTGAGTCCGCCTTTGCAGGGTGTTACACCCGCCCCCGTGACACCTTGCATGGTATAGCACTTTTGTGTGAAGGCACCATTAGCATCCAGTCTCCTCCTTCCATCAACCTGCGCAGCAAGGCAGGAAGGTGTTCAGTCAGCGTAACTGGGAGCAGTGTTCGTGTGGAAAGTCACTGGGACAGCGGACACTCTCTCCAGTGGGGTGTCTCCGAAACGGGGTTGGTGAGGTAGAAAAGCACTGCTGGCATGGTCCCTGGACAAGTGCCAACTTTACTGAAAACCTGTGATTTGTCTGCAAAATGAGGGGACCACGGCCATTGCCAGGCGGGAAAGGAAGGTGGCTTGGCAGGGGAGTACAGCACTTTGGTTTCTGTTGTGTCTGGCTCAGCATCCGCCTCCCCGAGTACGAAGTGGAGATACTGGCTCCAGCAACATCTGCCTCAGAGGTGTTGGGAGGCTACTGAGAAGGGAAGTTCGGGGCAGCTTTGGGGAAAGTGGAAGGACAGTTGGAGAGTTGGATGCCCTCACCACCTTCAGGAGACAGTTGGGCAAGCAGAAAGGACTGGCTAGGGACTGGAGTTGGGAGCTTTCTGCTGATGAGCTAGTGACCGAGTCCGAGGGTCTGCAAGCTGAGTGTCTTCCTGCCGGTGAGACACACGGAGAGTGCGTGTTTATGGGATGGTCGTGAGGCCCAAATCAGAGAAGGAAGAAGAAAGTTATAGTCCAAACCACAAGTTTCCATCGTGGGATGTAGCCGTGGGGGCATTTAGTGAGCCCATGCAAGAGCCCCTCCTCAATCAATTTCCTATGTTCTTCCTCTCCTACAAGGAGTCCCGGTGGACTAGTGGTTACATGTTTGGGCTGCTAACTGCAAGTTCAGCCGTTCACAACCACCAGCAGCTCTGCGGGAGAAAGATGAGGCTTTCTACTCCTGTCAAGAGCTACAGTCTCAGAAGCCCACCTTTCCAATAGGGTTGCCACGAGTCAGAATTGACCCCACAGCAGTGAGTGTGGTTTGGTTTCAGGGAGGCCTTTGCAGAGCAAGGCTCTGACTTCAGAGGGCGCTCCTGCCACTGCCTCCCTTTGTCTCCCCCTTGCCATTCCCGCCGGCAGCTCTGGTTATCTCTGGCTGCTGTGGGGAAATAAGAATTTGGTGGAGACTTTCTGGAAGTTGGGTCATGGGTGATGTTGCAATGAATGGGAAGAGAAGGCTGGGGAATTTCCCCGTGGTTGGGGCAGACAGGGTTCTCAGAAGAGCTTACCTCTCCCTCCCTCCCCCTCACCCCGCTTCTGTGCTCCCCCAGCTTCCCAGCCCACGTACAGCCTGCAGCTGGATGGTGAGGTCGTTCTTTTCCTGGCTGAGAGTGGCCGTTTTCTCCTCCAGCTCCTTGACCCTGTTCATCAGGTCCTGCGTCTTGGACATGGCATTCCTCAGTTCTTCCTCCTTGGCCTTCATCTCCTCCTCTTGCCGAGCTACATTCAGGAGCGGCTTGACCTAGGCGACAGGCAAGACCCTCACTGGATTAGGAGCGGGGCTTCCTGTCCAGGAACCAGGAGGTGGGGTTGCAGCTGGTGTGTGTGTGTGTGTTAGGGGATAGGGGAGTGGCGGTGACTGGAATCCTGGACACAAGTGCCAACTGGTCAAGTTTTCCCAGAGAGCATCCATCCCTATGTACCATGGAGAAGGCCACTCTTACTCAGGACCAATTCTCAGGGTGCTCCTGGAGAGGGTAGTTGTCCTCAGCATCTAGGTGCCCAAGGCTTCCATCTGCTGCCGTCAGTGTGTGCCCACCAGGCTGCCTGGCTCTACTTCTGCCTTTGATTGCCTCCCTTCTTACCTTACGGATCCGCTCCTCCCTTCCCCTCCCTTCCTCTTCTTTTTCTCTCTTTAGACTATGAGTCCATGGCTTCTGCCCTGGCTCAAGGCCACGTCCTACCTCTGCCCTGGGCTCCTGCTGCCCCACCTCTGAGGCATCTTCAGAGCAGTGTCTCTCTGGCCCACTGAGTGCGTCTGGTACCTCTCACTTGCCTCCGAGTCTCAGAAGAATTAGGCCCATCGTCCTCATCTCTTTGTCCTGCTGGACCACTGGTCCCTCTGAGGTCTCCCTCTTGCCACTGCTGGGCCCCCGTGGATCCCCCAGCAGAGGCGGCGGGCAAGACAGGCTCTTGATGGTTATTAAGTCAATGGATTCATTTCCCAGGAGGACACTACTGGGTGGGTTTGAACTGTCAACCTTTAGGTTTGTAGTCATGTGTAAATTATTTCACCACCCAGGAGCCTTGTCCTGTTAATGATGGCCCCAGAGCAGGAGGCCAGGCCAGGCCTAGTCTGACCTGCGTGCACTAAGTGACTCCTGGCTTCCAGTGCTAGGCCACCCCGCCACCTCTGACTCACACTGACCTCATCACTGTCTCAGCACCTGGACAGCAAAGGGCTGATCCCCAGTTTCTAAGGGCTCTGCACCTTGATGACTCAGTAGAGGAGGTGAAATCCCCCATTGTGCCAGGTGCAAGGGGCCATGGGGTGGGGTGGGATGGGGAGCTTTTTCCATCTTAAGTGCATTTGATGTTGAGGGATGAGATCGAAGGTGGGGAAAACACCGCCTGGCTGGCTTTAAGGAGGAATTAGCCTGTCTGGGTGGAGGCTAGACTCCTATATCTTGTCTCTAAAGCATCATTTTCTGATGACTCCTAGTGACTCTTGTGGGCTCCTACCCTCAAGGGATGCCTCCGCCCAGGAGTAAGCCCCTGCCTCGCCACTCTCAGGCAGCGGCAGCCAGTCAAGCTGGCCGGGCCACCCGGCCCTCACCTTGTTGTAGAGCTTCCACCAGCCCCAGAAACGCAGCTGCAGGAACTTGCGGACATTGCGCTGGATAACCTTCAGGCCAATTCTGTGAAAAGAACCCAGGGTTGCGTGGATTACGACGAAGGAAGGCATTGACCCAGCAATCCCACTGCTCGCTGGACACCCCACAGACTGGAACAGATCAACTCAGGGCAGTGTCCATCAGAGGTCAGTCATCACAGCAGTGCTTACAACAGCCACAAGGCAGACACAACCCGACGGCCCCACGGGGGTGAACAGAGGGGCAGCAAGTGGTCCATCCTCACAAGGGACTATTACTCAGCCATGAAGAAGCCTGAGGTTTCTCCTGATACCTGCATGCTGTGACCTGGTGAACCTAGAAAAGCATCCTGGAGTGTGACATACACCAGATGCCCAGGGGAAATAGTGTCTGATCACACTGTGTGACACATCTGGGCTCAGTGGTTCTGAAAGACACTCACACTCAGGGATCAGTCATCACCAGGGCTGTGGGGAGCGGCTGCTTCAGGAGGAGTATGGAGGGATGGTGGTACTAACAAGCTCCAGGAAGGAGACCCCCGGCTGGGAAGGACCGAGCTCCTTCTTCACTGCCATCCTGGGCATGTGGCAGGTATTTGGAGTGAGAATTTTTGGATCCTAGTCACCAGGATTCCTGGTGGTGCAACAGTGAAGTGCTCAGATGCTAAATGAAAGCTCTCGGCAGCTCTGATCCACCAGCTGCTCTGTGGGAGAACGACCTTGCGGTTCACCGCTGTGTAGATGACAGCTTATAAAACCTTGCCTCTGAGGCAGCTCTGCTCTGTCACATGGAGAATCGCCTTAACTCCGCCCCTCAACATCAACCATCTCTGTTTAGAAGTCAGCGTCACAGGAACACACGGCCTCTACTTGGCTCAGCGAGTGGCTGCTTATCTGGGGCACAGGCTGATTCGAAACCAGGTCTCCTGCAAGAACCTGGCCCAGTCCCTCGACCCCTCTGACCTCAGTCTACTCCTCTGTAAAATAGGGGCTTCAACCTTCCGTTCTCCTCTCATAGTGCCATTCTAACTCTCAAGGAGGGAGGTGGCTATGAAAGCCACTGGAGTTGACAAAGAAACAAACAAACAAACAAACAACAAAGTAAACCGCTGCCACCCAGTGGTCCTGAGCCACGGTGACCCTGTCGGACAGAGTAGAGCTGCCCACTGTGGGTTGCTAAGGCTGCTGTTGTTAGGTGTCATCGAGTCGGTTCTGACCCGTGGGGTCCCTATGCACACCAGAAGGAAACCCTGCCCGGTCACGTGCCGTCTTTCTCCCAGGGAGTGGCTGGTGGCTTCAAACTGCCGACCTTTTAGTTAGCAGCCGAGCTCCTTAACCAGGTCTCCTTCTGTAAGGACAAGCGGTTATTATGGGTTGCTCCTTGAACAGTGTCCTAGTGAAGACATTGCTGGCCACCTCTCATCCCCTCTTACCAGGTAGCATATGGAGCTGACGTGTGTGTGTTGGGGGTGGGGTGGCTCCAGTGGCCCTCCCCTGGGGGCCTGAGCGAGGGCTACCTTCTCTCCAGCATCTTCTTGAACTCGATCCTCATGAGGAAGCCTCGGAGCCGACACTGCAGCATCGTCATGATCTTGGCCAGGCGGTCATCTCGCATATCCTCAAGCTTGGCCAGGATACCCGCTCGGAAGAACACCTGGTGTGTGGGGGGGCGTGGGTGAGACACCACCAGCTAAGAAAGCCCAGCTCTCACCCCAGACTAGCCATGGGGGCCGGGGGCAGGGAGGAGCTAGCTACAAATGAAACAACCGGTGGGCCAGAAGGGTCCTTGAAGGTTCAGATGTGTCTGCAGTAGATGTTTCAGGGAGGCTTCCTCCTGAGCACGTGGGAGCCCCCAGTGGAAAGTCCTGGCTCTGCCCTGACTAGCAGGGCAGTATCCTGAGCCTCGGCTTCTCAGCTGTGAAGTGGGCTGCTGGCCCCTCACCCAGAGGGTTGCTATAGGAATTAAAGGGGACCTTTACTGCCACAGTCCCTTCTGACTTACGGGACGCTCTAGGACAGGGTAGAACTGCCCCAGTGGGTTTCCAAGGCTGCACCGTGGGTGGTGGCAGTCATTAATCACTTGACTACCAGCTGAGAGGTTGGCTGTTCAAATCCACCCAGAGGCACCTCAGAAGAAAGGCCTGGGATCTGCTTCTGGAAAACCAGCCGTCATGTGTTCCACGGGTTGCTGTGAGCCGGGATCAAGTCCACAGCAGTGGTTTTATAAGCCTGCAAGTCCTTGGCACTTGGCTATAGAAGTCCTCGGTGATAAATACAGCTTTGATTTAATGGGTTCTTGGGGGCTCAAATTCACTGGGGATAGCTTTGGTGTTTGAGGAGCTCGAGGGGACATGTGATGGGTGAGGAGACCACCTGAGCCAGTGGAGGGGTAGGGACACTACTCACTGGCAGAACCAGCCTGTTCGCTGTCCTGCTCCTGCTGCCAGGTCAGCCTGGCCCTGTCTGAGCACCTTGGGCTGATGCCAGATGTACTGGTCCTAAGTTGTGTCCTGCTTCACTCCATGAA
Source organism: Tenrec ecaudatus (assembly GCF_050624435.1). NCBI lineage: Eukaryota > Metazoa > Chordata > Mammalia > Afrosoricida > Tenrecidae > Tenrec > Tenrec ecaudatus. The sequence continues at coordinate 136,438,617 of NC_134541.1, forward strand.
ACTGGGTGTGTTGCCGCTCTCTCTCTGGACTCCCCTACATTGCTCATAAGTCAAAAGATGGGTGGGTCAGGAGGGGCCAGCTGGTCTCTGAGGTTATTTCCAGCTCAAGGTCTCTATGACTCCCTTGTGAAGCCTGAAGTGTCCCCTCAGCCACAGGCAGCATGTTGAGGGAGGCCATGTGGAATAGCATGGAGCAAGCTCCAGGGGCCTGGGGATTCCTGGCCACTGTTGGATCCCAAGCCTAGAAACCTGGTGGGTGGCAGATATGCAGTAAATGCTTGCTGAGGAGCCAGATGAGCTGGCTGTGCTCATGGGCTGGGGGCTTTCATGAGGATCACCTGAAATGGGCCGTGGAGACTGTGTCTATCTGGCTCATACACGAGGCTCAGAGGGCCAAGAGACTTGCTCATGGCTACATAAGGGCAAGGCCTACAAAGCCCCTGTGTCTGCCTGGCTGTAACACTGGGGTACAGCTGTGGGTGGGCACCTGTACCACTGCCCTCACCGTGTCAATGGGACTCGGTGGGGCCAGGAGCAGAGAGCAGCTGGGCCGACCCTCTGTGCAAGTCAACTCTGACTCATGGCCCAGCTGTGTGGCTGGGCTGGGCTGAGGGTGACTTCATCTGATTAGCTTCTCTCCATAGTGCCTGCCGTGCTGGATCAGACCCTCCATTCCAAAGGGCTTTTTGAGACATTCAGGACTCACACAACACTAAGGGCAGTGGTGGCTCAGTGGAAGAGTCCTCGTCTTCCAGGCAGGAAAACTGGGTTCAATTCCCAATTAATGCACCTCCTGTGCAGCCCCCACCTGTCCCTTGTGGAAGCTTGCCGACCGAGATAATGCTGAATCGGTTTCAATGGAGCCTCTAGACTGTGATGGGCAGGAAGGAAGGTCTGGTGATCTACTTCTGACAACCAGTCAGCGAGAGCCCTATGGATCCCAACGACCATATTCACAGATTATCCCAGAAATGGCTCAGGGCTGGCAACATCTGGTTCTGCTGTGCACGGGCTCGCTGTGAGCTAGCTGTATGGCCGTGAAAACCAAAAACAATGGTACTGAGGAACACTCAACTGGTTCTCCCACGTGTCCCACAGCTCATCACCCCAAACCCAAAGCACTTGACATGATCTCCAATTTCTCAGAGGTGGGATCCAAGACTCAGAACAGTAGCGAGACTGGCCCAAGACTGGCAGCTGGTCATGGGTTGACTGAGAGTCACGACCTGAAGCCACCTTTCCAGGCCCAGGCTGGGAGGGTGCAAGGAGAGGGCACTCACTGAAAGACCCTACCTTGGTATGTCCGATTTTGTATTCATTCACGTCCAGGTCGATGGACCCAAGCAGCAGCTCTGAGGCTTTCTTGTTGTCCACGAAGCCCTGGGGGATCACGTTGGGATTCAGCACTTGGTACCTGGAGAGAGAGAGAGGTGGCCTGAAGAGAACACCACAGCCAAGCCAGCAGCACTTGAAGCCCATTCACCACATGAGTCGGCCTATGAGACAGGCATTTGCAGCAACGGCACACACGAAAACAGGAGCGGCTCCTGAGGCCGGTACGGATAACCAAATAGCTCATGGAATTGGGTTCCTTGTTCTGGAGATTTCAGGTCATGGTTTCATGGGACATCCCACTGAACTGATCTAATAACATGTTTAGTGCTTCTGTTCTACCTCCTATTCCATTGAGTGGAGCCTGGGACAACCCAGAAAGCTTGCAAACAGCCATCTATGGCATACATTGGTTTCTGGAGCACCAGTGGGAGAAGGAGAGGCAGAACAGGAAGAGATGGACCGTGTGGCTAACAGCCTCCAAGAACCACTGCCTCCTTTGCCCTGAGAGCAGAAGAACCGCATGGTACCAGCTACTATCAGTGAACATCTTGATCAAAGCTTCCACAGAAGAAGCCTGATCAAAAAGAAGAAAATGCAGAACAGGATTTGAAATCTTCACAGACTTTAGACTTTCAGGAGCCGTGGGGGTTGCGGGCAGTAGAGGAACCCATGAAACTTCTGCCCTGAGGTCATCTTAAAAAGCAAACAAACCCCAAAGTCTTTTAAAAGGGAAGCAATCTTTTAGCTGAGCTAGTAAAAATGATCTGCCCTGGCCCTTATACTCTTTTAAGATCTATCTTGGGTCAAATTGCCAACAGCCACTTGAAGGATTCAATAGGAACCCTAGGGGGAGGGCAGTGATTTTATGTTAATGAGGGAGGGGTAACTCAGAAAAGGGGGGTGAGTATGATTGCCTAACTCATTGTAATTAATGCCACTGATTGGGTGCATGACTCGCTAAGTATATTCTCCACCACAACAAAAGTTAATAAAAGTTGGGAAAACAAAGGAAAACCAGACAAAACTTCCCCAAACCTAGAGAGCCTGCTGTTTTACCAGCACAGGCCCATCAGCATGGAGGGAAGGTGCAGTATTTATACGCCCACTCTCCTCTGTCATTGGTTGAGGGCTACCCCTGGGGAGGGATTCATTTTGGACACTGCACGGTTGCTAGGTAGGAGCCCTGGTGGCTCAGTGGTTACAAGTTGGACTGTGATCCGCATGGTCAGCAGTTTGAAGCCACCCACAGCTCTTCGGAAGGAAGACTGAGCTTTCTACTGCCATCAATAGAGTCTCAGAAACCCACAGGGGGTCACTAATGACTCGATGGCACTGAGTTTGGTTTGGTTTAGAGCCTGTTAGGTTGGGAGCAAAGCAGGCTCCAGCAGCCAAAGAAAGTCCTCAGGCAAAGAAATAGAGGCTCTGACTGTGGAAAGTTGGGTTACTGTGTACTAATCGGTGTCCTTGTACTGCTAACTGCAAGGTCAGTGGTTCACAACCAGCCTCTGCTTCAAGAGAGAAAGTTGAACTTATCTGCTTCTGTTAAGATGTTCAGCCCTGGAAACCCCATATAGAGGGTCTGTGAGGCTGAATTGACCCCGTGGCAGTAAGTAGTAGGTAAAGGAGTGTCGTGGGGTGGTCCTGAGAGGAGGCCCTTAGTGTCTGCCACAGTTGGACTCTACTTATCAACTAATCCCGTCCCAAACCCACACCTACTGCCCACAAGTGGATTCCAACTTTTAGCAACCCAGTAGGGCAGAATAGAATTGCCCCATAGGGTTTCCTAGACTGGAATCTTATGGAAACAGACCACCATATTTTTCTCTCCTGGAGCCTAGTGGCTTTGGATCAGGCTGGTCGTTGGGTTGACAGCCAAGCACTTTAACCATGGCACCCCCAGGGCCCCTTCTATCACCTCGTCGGTCCCCTAGAAGATGGAAAAGGGTCCTCTAAGCCCCAGGAAGGCCACACTCACCTCTGTTTGAACTCGGGGTACTGCAGCCTGTTGGGGAAGCCCTTCCTGCAGATACGGATGCCCTCCAGGACACCGTTACAAGCCAGCTGGTGCATGATCAGGTGGGCATCCACCACGCCTGCCAAAAGTGAGGGTACAGGACTCACTTCCAGGACTGAACCAACCAGCCATGTCATCTACACCAGACTCCTCCAATGGGGCCCCAGATCTGACCCGATTCAATCTAAACCCAAAGGACCTTCGGAGTGGGGGCTTCAGGCTGGGCAGGCACCCCTCGGCTTGACAAAGCAAGCAGAGCACTATTTTTGGGTGTCTCACAGGGCCCCACTTTGTCCCCCTCATCTCTGGACTTCGCACTGGCCGGGGGACCCGCCCCTGCCTTGTACACACCTGATTGCTTGAACTCATTGGGGACAATACAGCGGACAAAGTGGGGGGAGGTGCTGTGGAGAGTGGTCATCAGCTTGTTCAGCTGCTCCTGGAGGTAGGGAGAGGAGGGAGGAACAGGATGAAGGAGAAGTGAGTGGAGCTCCGTGTGGGTGCCGTGTGAGCGTCCACGCGTAGAAGAGGCCATTTATTTAACCTGTGATGAGTTAACTGGCATCGAAAATTCAGTTCGGTGTGGCCTTCAAGGACATATGCCACTTTTCAAGGGCACAGCTGCCATATTGGATGACACACAATAGAATATTTTCACAGGATGTTCTATTGAGTAGCCTTCTCTCAATGTCCAATCACCTCCCCCAGGCCACATGGTTTATCAGAAGTGGGGCTCAGGGCTGGCTCACTGTGGCACCTCATTACCACAAGGGACCACAGTGCCTGTGTGGGTGAATCCCACCCAGTGTTGACCTCTCCAGTGGGTCTTCCTAACGGAGGGTCCATCCTGCTCTGTGGGCCTGCTTGGGCCAGCCCCACTCTGGGAAAGAACTGACAACTCTCTTCTTGTCACCTCCCCATTGGCTGCAGTTTTTGCGACACTTTTCCAGTAAGGTTCAAATCTCTGCAGGTTTTGACAAGTCCCCAAGACCTGCCAGTCAACCCGGGACCCTAAATCTTAGGCATTGATTTCTTGATATGCTACACGAGGCAAGTTTCTTCGCCCTCTGGGTTCCAGTGTGAAAAACAATGTGGTCAGGTGGGACCCATCATTCTCATGCTGTCAACTTAGTTCCAACCCCTAGGGATCCTCCAGGACAGAGTAGAGCTGTCCCAATGGGTCCCCAAGGCTGTCAATCTTTACAGAAACAGACAGCCTTATCTTTCTCCCTCAGGGTAACCCACTACACTACCCGGCCAGGCCCCACCCAATCAAGCGGAACCGTTGAGAGCCCTGGAGTCCTGGTGGCCTCCTGGACTGTCTGACTCACCCTGTAGAAGTTGGAGACCGTCATGAAGGAGGACCCTCTCTTTTGCTTCTTAGTGCCAGCTGAGGAAGACAAGGGCAGGGAAGGTAGCCCCAGTGAGCTCTGTGCCAAAGGACCGGTGCTCTCTTGTTCTAAAGAGGTCTTTCTGGGGACCAGATGAGGTAAGACCCTCATGCAGGGAAAATGAGGTCTGCCCAGGGGGTGGGCGAATAGGTTGACTGTGACATCATTGTCAAAGGGGGTGCTTCTTTCACTGCCATCAAGTCGATGCTGACTCGAAGCAACCCTATGGGACAGGGCAGAACTGTTCCCTGTGAGTTTCTGAGACTGTAATTCTATAGGAGCAGAAAGCCCCATCTTTCTCCCGAGGAGAGGCTGGTAGTTTCAAACTTCTGACCTTGCAGTTAGCAGCCCAACAAGTAACCATTATACCACCAGGGCTCCTAAGGGGGTGCTTAGCTCCTCAGGAAGAGTGCGGTGTTTTGTGATCTAGCCTGTCTCAAGGCTGTCCCTCAGGGATGAGCCACTCCCACTGTCTGTGGAAGAAGAGCCAAGAGCAGCTGGAGAGCGGGCGTGTTGGTGGGGACAGTGGCCCCCAGCCAAGGAGCCATACAGTGACGCCAATGGTTAGTGTGCTCGGCTGCTCACTGGAAGGCTGGTGGCTCGTGTCCACCCACAGGCACTTTGGAAGGAAGGCACGGCGCTCCACTTCCCCCAAAATCATTCATCAACAACCTATGGAGCACAGTTGTCCACACCACACACACAAACACACACACACACACACACACACACACACACACACACACACACTGATTCAATGGCAGCTGGTGTACTAGCAATGCCCACTGAGCTGTATCCCCATGGAGAGTCTCCCACTCAGAGCCAGCTCCTGTGGGCAGGAGGCAGGGATCAGACACAGATCCCAGAGCAGAAAAGTAATTTTTGGTGTCACTTTTCCTCCATCTAGAGGTGATATGGACCCAGTGACCAATTCTGCTATTGGAAGCTCCCGGGATGTATCGAGACCCCTCTATGACAGTATCCTCCATGGCCCACCTCGTCTAGCTCCTCCACTAGCCTGTGGCCTTGCTGCTAAAAGCCCAGTCCCCTCTCTCCTCTCACAACTAGACATTTATTTCTTCCTGGCACTCCTAGCGTCCTTGTTGAAGACGACTTTGTGGATGTCAGTTCAAGTTATCTTAATTCCTTCTGGAACTAGGCAGGGCATGTATATGCACATGCATGTGCACATCAATTACATTTCTGCTGCTAGACTTCTGCAGGTTAGTTACTTTCCCCCAACATTTTCCATGGAAGCCCACTAGTCCCAGGTGCCTGTTGACATTGAGTAGAAAGGAGAGGAGTTGACTATTGAGGCAGAAGCTCTGGAGAAGTGGTCTGTAGGGGCAAATGCCCACTCTGCTCTCAAGGATGAGCAAGGTTGGGTTGTCTTTCTTTCCGTTTGGGCCGCTCATGAGCACGGGCAGAGGCAGACTGGACACACCAGGGGCAGGCATACCTGGTGCCTCTTCCTCTTTGAAGAGAAGGCCCAGGAGCCCCAAGGTCGATTTCTGGAACAAACCCACCACGGTTTCATTCAGGGGGTCTTTGTTCTTCTCCAGCCAGCCTGTAATGTTGTAGCCCACCTGGAGGGGAGCAGACACAAGGGGGTGAACGTCGGGACCTGACTTCCCCTTTCCAGTCCCACAGCTCTGCCCGTCTCTGCAGCTCTACTCTGCTCTGGCCTCCTTGGACTTGAGCCCCATCTCCTGTGGTTTCAATTATTTTTTTCTTTTTATGTATATATTTATTTACTTTAATTCTGTTATTTAAAAATCACTGTTTTGCAGAAGCATTCTTTTATAAAAAAATTAATTTTAGAAAATCATTTTATTGGGGGCTCTTGCAGCTCTTACAACAATCCATACTTCAATGGTATCAATCACATTAGTGCATATGTTGCCATCATCATTTTCAAAACATTTCCTTTCTACAGTTTCAATTCTTATCATGATGAATTTCCAGGTGTCCTAGGATATCCCTGAACCCCATTCTCTGTCGACAGGCTGTGCCGACCCTGCACATGGCTCTTCTGGTCTGCACTTTTGTCTGCCCTGCCCGGTCTACCTCATCTCTGGGCGTGGCTTATCAAGTAGGCTCCTCTCTCATGGCCTGCGACCTGTCTGCATTTTCTGGACCCTGTTGACCCTTAGATCTTCCTCTGTGAAAGTGTGCAGGCCTCCCAGGTGCTGCTCTTGCTGTAGGTGTCCAGCCTGTGGACGCCTGAGATACATAAGGGATTCCTTGAGGGGTATCTTCTGTCCAGGCAAGGAGCCCACCCCTCTGCTCACAACACTGTAGGCCACTGCCCATCCAGAACTGGGATCTACCTATGCCCAGGTAACTAACTGGGTAGCCACACATTCCTGTTGCTCATTTTGTCATGTGGAGGGACAAGAAGGGAGGAGCCAGTCAGGCCCTTCTCTCTCGGCACTAAGAACGGAGGCAGCGAGTCGGTCGCTGACACCTCTGAGCATCCCATCTCCTAAGCAGACATGTCACATCCCTGTACCTTATTTTAGAGTGGGAGGGGGGGTGCATCTGGCCCTCAAAATCACCGATACCAGCTAACACCACACACCTCACCAAAGAGAAGCAGCTCCAACTGTCACATTAGGGGTCAGTCAACTATAGGTTTGATCAGTATAGCCCATGACAAATAACGATATAAATCTCCAAATGGCCCTTGGCAGAAATAAGGTCCCCTAACCCTGGTTTAGGGCCTTCTTGGGAATGGGGTCCCCCATCTTATCTGCACTATTCCACTGCTACAAACACAGAGCTCATTTCATTTCAGGGTCGGGAGGGGAGGGGCGGGGCGGGTGGTGGTGTGAAACTGCAATTAGACTTGTCGTTTGCTCAGGGTATCAGTAAGATCTGTTCTGTGAGTAACTGGTATTGCTATGGCTGAGAATATCACAGTCTTGCCCTGGTGCCCAGATGCCCCAGTAGCTTTCCTCAGCTCTGACCCTAGGCTATTGCGTCCTGAAGCTAAACCCACAGACAACTAAACACATGCCGTGGAAACAGGGATGTACGTGTGCACGCCACTGTTGAAATTCCAAGGAAGCCAGGCACCTCCCTTATCCGTCATTTCATTAGAGCCTGAGTCTTTGTTGTACTGAATTTCCCTCTTCCTGAAACATTAAATCTTTCATGAGTGAAAAAAAGTCATTCCACGGATGTCACCTTGTGGGTCTGGAGGCCACAAGCTGTCAGAGAGTTGCATGCTTCCATCAGGGAATAATGAATGGGCTCATACACTTGTTCCCCCTTTTATGCCAGGGGTGTCACTTCTGGCCAGGGCTGGGGTTCAACTGTCAGTGGGGAGACGTGGCCCTGAAGCACAGACCACCAACTGCTCTCCAATAGCTTCCTTGGCTGTGCCCCAGTGGTACGGTCACAGTGCTAACTTGGAAGCAAGAAGCTTCTACAAAGACATGTCAGGATGAGTCTCGGTGGCAGCAGTGGATAGACAGCAGTCGGGGCCACAGAGAGCCATGGAGGTTGGTACTTACGGTGCCTGCATAGTGGACGAGCTCGAAGTGGGCCTCGGGCCCCTTGCCCTTGCCGCCTTTGGGTTTGAGGAAGTTGTTGGACTTGCCCAGGTGGTTGTCATACAAGGCCGCCTTGAATGTGGCATCCGTGGCTTTGGGGAAGACACACTGTTCCTCCAAGATGGAGAAGATGCCCATGGGCTAGGAGGGAAGGAAGGGTGATGTCAGAGGAGGTGCAGGACCCCAAAGAGACCTCGGGGTGCTGCATTGGCTGCAGGGGAGCAGCACACCCACTGCCTGGCCCAGACCTCCGAGAGTGGTGCCTGGCTCTGCTGCAAGCGTCACAGCCCCCTGGACTTAGGAGGAGTTAGGCTTTGTCAAGTGCCCCCCACTCCCAGCTCTATCAGTACCCAAAGGGAAGCTGAGGCCTGAGGAGCCCAAGAGCTTGCCTCGGGCTAATCCCAGATGAAAAGTGGAGCTGCTTGAAGACAGTCTGGCTCCCAACCCCACAGGGGAGTCAGGCCTCTTCTTAGAACAAACAGGGGAGTTGGTCAATGAAGTTAGGGACTCAGATACCCCCACTCATGGAGGAGCTGAATCTGAAAAGGGAGACTTCTGGGAGAAGGTTGAGCTTAACCACAGAGGCCCATAAGGAGATTTTAGGCTCCACTAACTGAACCAAAAAACTCAAGGACGACCCATGGAGACCCGACAGGGCAAGGCAGAACCACCCCTGTGGGTTTCTAAGACTACCGTGCTTTATGGGAGTAGAAAGCCCCCCTTTTTCTTCTGAGGAGCCGTTAGTGGTTTTAAAACTGCTGACCTTGCAGATAGCAGCCCAACACATAACCACTAGGCCAGGGCTCCTTGCTAACTTGTGTGTGTGTGTGTGTGTGTGTGTGTGTGTGTGTGTGTATACGCTCGTGCATGCACTGAGGCATTGTGCACGTGGCTGGATTGGGAGACTGTGTTCCCAGGGACAAGGGGAGGACCCTCAGTGTCCCCAAATGGTGGCCCTATTCTGCCTCCATGACCCATTCTCCTGTGACTGGCCCAAGGCCGTCTCTTGGAGATAAGGTACACCCTTCCTTTCTTTTCGTTGTTAATTTTCCCTCTTGAGATAGTTTCAGGCTGGCAAAAATGTTACACAAATAGCACCGAGAATTCCCACATGCCCTCACCAGCTTCTCCAAATGTTAGCCACTCTCCTAGCCAACAGGAGCCCTGGGTGGGGCGGGGGGGGGGGGTAGAGCTAGGCTGTTCATCATCAGGCCAGCATTTGGAACCACCAGCCACCCGTGAAAAGTGACAGGGGCGGTTCTACCCTGTCCTACAGGGTCATTAGGTGTCAGCCTCGACTCAGTGGTACTGAGTTTGGTTTGGGGGCTCCTAGCCACCACACACCAAGGACTGCCAGGAAATGAACATGGCCACAACACTACAAACAGGTTTTGTTCATGTTTTCTCAGCTCTCCCACTGGTGGTCTCCTTTTACATCAAATCGGGCAGAGAGCCTCGAACTCGGCCGTCTGCTGAAGCGTCCCACAAGGCATGCATATAAGCAAAACCATTGGATGACCTGGGTTTGTCACTCACAGGCTGTGTGAGCATGGACAAGTGGCTTCCCTTCTCTGTGCCTCTGGATCCCCCAACTGTGAAATGGATACAGGCTGCCCTGAGATCCCAGCCACTGCAGTAAGGCTCCATGTCACTGGGAAGTGAGCCACTTGGATGTTTTTGGTTCCCCCGGGCCTATAAAGGCTATGTTTCCGCATGTACTGGGGTCTTACATGCTACTATGGCCTAGGGCGTGTGCAGGGTCAGCACGAGAAGGGGTGATGGGACACAGAGACAGAGGGTGAGTACACACTGCTGTGCCCACCGTGCTGAGAGGCTTGCCCCACGCAGGGTAGCCACGGACATCCGATTGTGAAAAGTGTAATCTCTGGAAAGTGTGATCACGTGAAGAAAATAAAACCAAAACCAACCCACTGCCACCAAGCAGATTCCATCTCACAGTGACCCCGTGGGACAGAGTAGAGCTGCCTCTGGGGGCTTCTGAGATGGTGAATCTTTACGGATGCAGAGAGCTTCATCTTTCTCCTGTAGAGCGGCTGGTGGGTTCGATCCCCACTGGGCCACGGAGAAGCAAAGCACAATCAAGAGCAGGGCATGCCTGTTCAATAAAGTGCCCCCCTCCCCCGTCCCAATGAGGACGCATGTGATGTGGTCCAGCTCAGATAGCAATGGCTGCTGCAGCGGTGCTTGTCCCCATTTTACAGAAGGGACGCGAGAGGCAAGACCACAGGAGCTTGCCAGCCACGCTACTCACTGTCTGGAAGCCAGGTGCCGCTGGCCCCCAAGGCCCCAGTGCAATCTGCCCCTAGGTGTGTCCAGGTCAGGGCTCCTCCCACTCCCCCTGGAGAAGCAGGTTACCTTTTCCAGGAGGTCGATGCAGGCCTGCAGGTCCAGGCCAAAGTCGATGAAGACCCAATCGATGCCCTCCCTCTTGTACTCCTCCTGCTCCAGCACGAACATGTGGTGGTTGAAGAACTGCTGCAACTTCTCATTGGTGAAGTTGATGCACAGCTGCTCGAAGCTGTTGAACTGTGGCGGGAAGCCAGAGGAGGCCAGTCAGCACAGACTCGGGGGCTCTTAGGAGAAGGGCGCTGCCAGGGAAGGCCCTCCTGTGCCATGTGCCTCCCTACCCACTCCTCAGTGTACTCCCTGAATCTGACCTGGGAGAGGCCATTCTCTGGACCCTCCCCTTACGCACACCATAGGGACGTGGGGTCGCTGGGACTCAGCACCAGGTGGCTAGCAGAAGTCCTTGTGGGAGGAACCATTGCCTAGGACCATGAGGATGTGATAGGTGCCGTGAGAACCTGCCCCGCGGTCTGACTTCTGTCTGTCATCGTCACTGTGTGGCAATGTCACTCTGCCTCTAGTTTTTCTCGTCCTCGTTGGTCAAGATGTATGAGAAGCCGTTTTCGTTTTGTTCTTAAACTCAGAGGAAACATTCCCCCAATGATCCTCCAAGCTGAGGTCTCGGAGGTCAGTGAGTGAGAGGGGAGTGTGGCTGTAACCACCTTGGTGGCCGGTGTGGGGCACGTGCTGTGTGCCTGGCCCTGTGCTGCACATGTCTCCGGATCCCCTTGGAAGCCTGTCCGGGCAAAAGTGGTGATTGTCACCACTTACAGACAGGGAAACAGAGGCACTCAGCCTGGAAGGAGCTGAGCTGGGACACCAAGCCTGGCTGTCTATTCCACTACCTGGGGCTGTGGGCTTTAGGGTGCTCTTCTTCTGCCCCTCCCTCACCCCTGCCCAGGGCCCAAGGGGTGATAGTCTGGGAACTTCCTCCGAAGCTCCTTCTACCTGAGAAAGAAACCAATCCGATTGTCTTCAATGCGAGCTCCATCGTGGAGAGCCCGAAAGAAAAGAGGCTTTTTGGAAACATCTGCCCGTGGCTACTGGAAGTTGTGGCTGAACAGCTCAGTGGAGCTGAATGAACCTTTAAAAAGCCTCTCTTCCAGACTGTTTATTTGACAGTTGTGTCAACTGAGGTTCTGAGAAGGGCAGCCACTTTACTGAGACTACAAGCTCATTGATAACCAATCTGAGTCCAGAACCAGGCTCCTGACCTCTTAATTCAAGACTTTTGCTAAAGTCCAAACTTCCGACTCACTGCCCTTGAGTCGATTCCAATTCACAGCGACCCTCCAGGGCTCATCTCCAAGATGTCCCCCTGCCGGTGTCCAGACTATAAATCTTTACAAAAGTAGAAAGTCGCATTTTTCTCTCGATCAGGTGGCAAATTACAAAGGTAAACTCTTCCTGACCCACCACCAGTCTTATGAAGAGATCTGAGACTTATTTTTTATGGGCAAACCAGTTTTCTCTAAAACAAACGAAGACACCCTCAACATTCATATGTGTCGTGTGTGCCAATTTCCACGGTGTAAATACTCACACCTCGGCTAACTGCAAGCTATCAATACCACACCCCTGTCTAACCACCTTCCTGAAATTCTGACAACCAGCTCCTGTGAGCTGGCGCTCTAGCCTGGCTCCAGCAACACCACTGGTTCCCACCATCATTCCTAAGCTGCTGCCCTCAGCAAGGAAGCCGGGTCTTCTGGACTCCCAAAGTCAGAGACCTAGAGACCAGCTGTGGTCAGCCTGCCACCGGTGTGAAGTGAGAAACAGGAAAGCTGTACTGAAAATCAGTTTTCAAAGGAAGAACGGCCTCCCAGAGGCAGAGACCACGGCTGAGAACGGGCTCACCTCGAAGATCTCGAAGCCGGCGATGTCCAGCACCCCGATGAAGAACTGTCTCTGCATCTTGGTGTCCAGGGTCTTGTTGATCCTGACCACCAGCCACTTGAACATCTTGTCATAGACGGCCTTGCCCAGGGCCCCGATGGAGTTGTTGCACTGCTCCATGTTCTGGCCCTTCTGCACAAACTCGTTGCCCACTTTGACCCGGGGCCGGGTGATGCCCTTCTGGAGCTCCCCGGAATTGAGGCCCATGAGATGGGCGACTTTGTCGGCCACTGAGCAGGGAGGGGGAGGCGCAGATGAGGGACAGGGAGATGGCATCACCCCCCCCAAGAGGGACCCACCCCATCTGTTGTAACTAAGGGGTGATGAGGCTGGAGGACACCCCATTTTTGCCAACAAGGAAATGGGGGTCTGAGGTGTCTTCCACGCTCGCTCAAGGTCAGGGTGTAGAAACTGTATGGATGGAGGTATGTCCCTCCCAAAACATACTGTGAGGTCCTAACGCCTGTGCCGGAGAGTGTGACCTTGTTTGGGAATAAGGTTTTTCTTTTATGAGTTAAGTCAGAGGAGATTATTATACTGGAGTAGGATGGGCCCTAACTCTGATCCCTACTGAATGGTGTTTTACAAGAGAGCAAACAAAGGGGGTGAAATTTGATGCCAACTCACAGCGACCCTACAGGACAGGACAGGGTAGACCTGCTCCTGTGGGTTTCTGAGATTATAACTCTTTACAGGAACCCAGTCTTTCTCCCACGGAGTACCTAGTGGTTTTGAACTGCTGACCTTTCAGATTGCAGCCTAACGTGTAACCACTGCAGACATCTGTTTTTTAAAGCCACCCATTTTGTGGCGTTTTGTCATGGCCGCCCTTAGAGACTAATTCAGAAACCAAAATCATGTCTGCATCATCACCATCTCAGTGAGTTCTGCTGTCTGCACAGCCACGTAGCGCCCTTGGTGTACAGCTCCCCGTCAGCCTGAGAACACACGACACTTCCCTGGGATGTGCACAGACACCGGAGCCCAGGGCAGCCCTGCATGCGGCTGCCTCACCTCTGAGCAGCCAGACCTACCCTCAGTGGTGTCCACTTCTGCCTGCTCCTCTCGGGGCTTCTGCTTGAACTTCATGTTCCCGAAGTGCATGATGCCCCCAGTCAGCTTATAGACGCCAATCTTCTCTTCAGCAGTGAACCCCAGCACATCAAAGGCGACCTTGGAGGCAATGAGGCAGACAGGGACAATGAAAGACTCCTGGCTGCTGGTCCACAGAGCAGAGGTCATGGCTGCCACTCGGGGCATGGACTCCGGATGTCACCTCCCCCCCCCCCCCAACCCCACCCTGAGCAGGGGAGGCTTGCTTCCCTCCACGGAGTCCAACCCAGATGCTCCGCAAAATATCCATGCTATTTACGAAAATATTCTGCAGAAGAGGGTGGTCACAAGGCACAGTGGTGTTGGGCTGCTAACCACAAGGTTGGTGGTGCGAACCCACCGGCTGCTCCGCGGGAGAAAGATGAGGCTTTGCGTTCTTGGAAAGAGTTGCAGCCTCAGAAACCCACAGAGGCAGTTCTACTCTGTCCTGTAGGGGCCCCATGAGTCCGACCTGACTTGAGGGCAATGAAAAGGACAGGGGTCAAATAAAAATGGTGTGTCAAGTTTCGACCGGTGTTACTAAGGCTTTATGAACGGGGCTGGAGGGAATCACAGAGGATTCAGCAATCAAGTCTGTTGTCTAAGAGGAGGCAACAGCCTAGGAGAGTAGATCTAGGTCTGAAGGGCTCTGTGTTGTCAGAGGAGGGACAGGGTGGCCCTGGATGCTGAGGAGACTGGAGGGCCACTTCTAACTGGGGTGGGAGGAGGAAGCATCGTGTGGAGACCCTGCTCGTGACAATGGGCTTGGGATAAACAGCAGCTCAACCATCCTTTGGACACATCATCAGGCAGGACCAGGCTCTGGGAAAAGGCATCATTCTTGGTGAAGCGGAAGGCCAGCAGAAAAAGAGGAAGACCTTCAGCGAGCTGGATTTGCGCAGTGGCTGTAGCCATGGGCTCAAACAGCAGTGAACATGATCATGGTGCTGGGTCAGTACTTCATTCTCTCGTACTTGGGGTTGCTATGAACCAGAACCAGCTCTGCGGCACCTAACCACCACAACAGCCCCAGAGAGCTCTGAGGAAGAATCCAGGATGCTCTGAGGGGGCGCCAAAGCTGGTGGCTGTGGCTCAGGGCCACCACCTTTCTGTCACTGGCCACTACTTCCCCCCAACCCCACCACTTACGTCTGTGATCTGCAGCTCCTCCCCATCGTCCATGTTGTCCACCACGGTGACGCCCTGGCTCACCCAGTTGTACTCCTTGGGGTTGGAGACCAGCAGTAGACTCTCTGCCAAGAGAAGATGAACAGCATAGCAACCTGGGTGTAGGCGGGCTGCCACTCCTTCCTTGTTACCAGCATTTCTAAGTGACTCTGGTGCCAGGCATGAGGGTGGGGCGCATGGGGTTACAGGGGCAAAGGCAACCAGAAATGGAACTTGGAGTAGCAGTGGGACTCAGACGTGGTCACACAAGGAACAAGAGGGGCAAGAAGACCCCAAGAACTGGGCGGTGCTCTCTGTCACTTGGCCCAGTAGCTGGCATCCGATAGGCACCCAGTAGGATATTTCTGGAATGCATGAATTCTCCTCTCCCATGAAAGGCAAGACAGCCACTCACACTTGGCTCCCACAGGAATGTCGTCCCTGTGCGCAAGGAAGCACGCTCATGCCGACAGCTCTTGAGATGGGTGGCTTTGTGGGCCTTTCTTGTTTTTTCACTTTTGAAAGAGTCATGGGCACAAGACATATCCTCCCCTCATCTCCCTGATAAGACTCACCGCCCATGATAAATGCAAAAAAGATGGAAATCGTCAAGGATTTTGTCTGGCTCGGATCCACAAGCAATACTCATGGAAGCAGCAGTCGAGATCAACCAAAGGATTGCATTGAAAAGCAAGGATGTTACTTTGAGGACTGAGGTGCGCCTGACGCAAGCTATGGTACTTTCAATCACCTCATAGGCTTGTGAAAGGTGGACACTGAATAAGGAAGACAGAAGAAAAATCCATGCACGTGAATTATGGTGCTGGAGAAGAATCTTGAAAGTACCATGGACTGCCAAAATAAAAAACAAATTGGTCTTGGAAGAAGGGCAGCCCCAGTGCTCCTTAGGGCAAGGATGGCCTCTGAGACTGTCTCAAACACATCGGACATGTTGTCAGGACAGACCCTGGAGAAGGTTCTCGGGCTTTGTAGAGTGGCAGTGAGAAAGAGGAAGGGCCTCTATAAGATGAATGGACTCTTTGGCAGCAACAATGGGCTCCAATATAAGGATCAGGGGACTGGTGCTGGGCCGTTGCTGTTACATGGGGCTGCTGGGAGTAGGAGCTGACTTAATGACACCTAACAACGCCCCCCACCACAGACATCTCCCTCGGCCTCTCGGAAGGCAGACCAGGCAGTCTGTGCCCTGTACATCAGTTTGGTGCACACCTGGGCCACCATGGGTCAGGATTTACTAGAGGGCAACTGACAGCAACAACCAATGGAGAGAAGTCACCCAGAGTCAAGAAGGAAGATGAGAGGCGGCAGCCACCGTGTTGTGGTTTCAGAGAGGCCACAGGGCTTGGCGGGGAGTGTGGTGACCAGGAGCGTTCATATGCCTGACTAATGAGAAAGCTGCCCTGGTCAGTACCACGGAGGAGGCCACACCCAGAGTAACCAGATTTCTGCTACTCCGAAACACAGAAGCAAGAAACCTGAATTTGTACGTGAAGTTCCCCCATTTCAGAAGGTTACTCCTGAATTAGCCAGCACCCTGTGTCCAACCAAAGGAGGCCCAGGGATCCAGGATCCCAGGGCCCAGTCTTGGGCTGGGTTAGGAGGTATGTGGGCAAGACGGAGTCTTTCTTCCCTTTCCTGTTTCCCATCTCGGGCAGGTCTGCCATGGATGCTGGAGCATAGTGGACCCTGCACAAGGACACCCAGTCAAGCGGCCGTGTGCACATGGCTGGTCGATCTGGGCACCCCGTGTGCACTGTGTCTACTCAGAGGAGAGCCTGGTACTACTTCACAGGCAAGAACGGTAGTCCTGGTGGTGCAGATGGTTAAGTGCCAGAGGTTGGTGGTTGGGGCTTACACAGTGACCCTGTGGAGAAAGACCTAGTAAGCAGCTTTCATACAACACAGCCGAGGTCACCTGGGAGGCAGTGCTACTCGGTCCTGACAGCTGTGAGTCAACATCCACCTGTCAGCACCTAGCAGAGCACTGGCAGAGCTCCCTGTGGTGGTGGACTGGCCCCAGCTGCCCCCTGAGCATCAGGCCCAGGGACCATGGGCCTGCCACTGCTACACACACATCCCCTCATGAGCCACAGGCGCCTCTAATCCCCTCCCACAGTCCAATGTGTTCTGCCCCACAAGAGAAAGCTTCCCCAACCGGTGCATATCGCCCTCGTGGTTCCCAGAGACCCTCCTCCTCTTCGGGGACCAGCGAGCCAAGGGGCAGGGCGGGCGCACACGTGGTTACCGATGAGCTCCGGCTTCTTGTTCGAGAGAATCTGGTAGAAGATGTGGTAGCCCCGCTCAGCTGACTGCTGTGAGATGACCCGGGATTTCTCTAAGAGGTCTGAGAGGGAACAAACAGAGACACCCCTGAATGTAGCTCCACCCAGCCCCCACCCCACCCAAGTGCAGGGCATCGCCAGTCATGGAGGCCCCCTTCCTTCCACCCTGGGAGAGGGAGGTGGTGGGGAGCAGGCATGTGCACAGGGGGCCCTGGGTTTGGTTTAATCCCCCTCCCATGGCTCCTGGATACCATGGTGACTCTTATTGTGAATTGGGTGGGGGCTACATTTTCAACAACTCAAAAAACTTATCAAACATCACAATAACTGGCCCTGACATGCTTAATGCCCTTTGAAAAAGGGAACCTGCATTTTCATATGGCTGATGCACCTGCATGATATCGCCGGCCCTACCTAGATGACTTCTCCCCAAGCACCCTGACTTACAGCTCTCTATGTCAGCTCCAGCCAGCTTGCCAGTCGTCCCAAAGTGGATCCGGATGAACTTGCCCTGGGCGCAGAAGAGGGGTGTGAGCAGGGTCTAGGGTCACTTTAGAGCAAGCGCTCTGTGGCCAGCTTTGGCTGTGATTTGTTCATGGATTCTGAGGAGGTGATGGGGGATAGATCTGGGCTAGCTATAGCTGTGGGTGAACCATGAATTTCCCTGACACAGTGGCAGACAGGCCTCAGAACTAAACCTAGAGTCGGTGAAGTCGCCTGTAGATTGGGGGCATTCTCAGGGGAGAAGCATGCTCAGCAGGTGGCTGGGACCCTTTGGAATCTGGAGTAGCGATGAGGCATTGGGATTCTGGAAGACCAGCCAAACTAGGGTTGGGTGGGATCTCCTTAGAAAGAAATGTTCCATTTCTCTCCCTTGGAAACAAGAACCTCAGTGCCATGGTTAAGCACTTAGCTGCTGAGGGCAAGGTTGGTGATTCAAATCTAAAAAATTTTAAAAACTCACTGACTGCCATCAAGCCACTTCTGACTCAGCCACTCTCAGGACTTAGGAGAACTGCCCCTGTGTCTCTCTGAGAGACTGCCACTCTTTATGTACATAGAAAGCCTCATCTTTCTTCCAAGGAGCAGCTGGTGGCTCGAACTGCTGACCTTGTAGTTGATAGCCCAATGCAGTTCAAAACCACCAACTGCTCTTGGAGACTGTTGGATGTGGTGCCCCCCCACAAATGCCACCCCAGCTTGGCTGATCTGCCAGAATCCCCACAATATCTCTTCCCTACTCCAAATTCTAACTTCCTGGTTCAAACCTACCACCTGCTAAGCAAGAGAAATGACCTGGAAACACGATTGGGCCACTCTACTTTGTCCCTGCGATGACATACAACACAACAACGTGTCCACCCAGTGGCCCTGGGTATGGGGAAATAGTTAATGTGATAGGCTGCTGACCAAAAGGTTGGTGGTTCAAATCCACCCAGAACTGCCTCAAGAGAAAGGCCTGGCAATATAGTTCTGAGAGCCTTCTGGTCAGCAGTTCAACTCTAGCACACATGTGATTGACTGGACCGCAGCTGGCTCATGTCTTTCTCTCACCTGGGCCTGGACCTGTGTACCTTCAGCTCGGTTCCCCACTGTCCACCTGTGTCTCCTTTCCACCATCCTCCAGACCCCCTTGTCAACTGGCTGCGCTCTACCCATGGGGTGTCTGGCAGGAGACTGGGGCAGAACAGAGTCCCCTCTGGGACTCCCGTTTCAGCACTGTCTCTGCCCCTGCTCCTCAAAGTGGCCCAGGCTTCTTGAGATTGTAGATCTCTGACTCTCCTTGCTACCTCCTGTTGGACAGCTCCACCCCACCATCCCCTTCCTCGCTGGCTCTCTAAGCTAACACCCCTCTGTGTAAATGCTGCCATACAGGCCCTCGAGACCCTGACTGGTCCTCTTTAGAGCTCTCTGGGAGGAGACACCAGGACTTTGCTCTTCATCTCTGAGTGTTTGGATTTGGATCTGGATCAGCTTCGGGTTCCTGTCCCAGAACCGGGATAGAGGGGTGGTAGGTCCAGCTGCCTTGGCGGCTCACACTTACGAAGCGGGAAGAGTTGTTGTTCCTGGTGGTCTTGGCGTTCCCAAAGGCCTCCAGCACAGGGTTGGCCTGGATGATTTGATCCTCCAGGGACCCCTGACCCAGAAAGAAATAAAAAGTGGGGTGAGCAGTCAAACGTGGCCCCTCCACCAGGGAGCCTAGCAGGAGAAGGGCCTGTGGGGATGGGCATCTGGGGAGGGCAGCTGTTGCCTAGCTATGTCTGTCCTTCTGGGGCTCCCCAGCATTGGGGGATCTGGGGACACTGACAGACCCTCAACCTTACCTTTTCTATGAATCATGAGACTGAGTGGGGCAAACTGATGAAGATCAGCTTTTAACATATTATTGGGATAAAATATGTCCAACACTAAGAAAGAAAGGAGGAGGGTCTGGGTTGCCAACATGAAGAATTGCACCCACATCATTGAATTGTGTGTGTGTGTGTGTGTGTGTCTGTGTGGGTGGGTGTTGGGGGCGAGCTGTGGAATTGGAGAGGGTTTATTATGTATGTTTTCACCACACATACACACAACTCTACATGTGTGTAAAAACATGTATCATTCACTACCATAGAGCTGCTACTGACTCATAGCAACCTATAGGACAGAGTAGAATGGCCCTTGGGGGGTTCTGAGGCTGCAAAACCTTTACAAGAGCACACAGCCTCATCTTTCTCCTGAGGAGCGGCTGGTGGGTTTGCACCACTGACCTTGCACTTAGCAGCCCAATGGGTAACCCACCAAGGATCCTTAAATATCTATCTATCTATCTATCTATCTATCTATCTATCTATCTATCTATCTATCTATCTATCTATCATCAAACACCAAACTCACTGCCACTGAGTCAATCTGTCTCATGGCAACCCTATAGGAAAGGGTCGAACTGCCCCTGTAGGTTCCTGAGAGAGCAACTCTTTACAGGAGTAGAAAGCCTCATCTTTCCCCCATAGAGCGACAGGTGGTTTTGAACAGCTAATCTCCTGGTTAGCAGCTCAAGGCATAACCACTACCCCACCAGGTCTCATATATATCTGCCCTCGATATGTATGTGTATGTATGTGCTTGACATTTTCATTATTTCTGTGTGTTCAGGTCCATGTCATGGACCATATTCCACTGTTGTTCAACTATAACCTCTATTTCCAAAACAGTTTCATTCCCCTGCAAGAGGCCCTGTGCCCAGCCTCAGCCTCACTCCTCAGTCTTTGTCACCTCCCTTTGCTGTGGGCTGACCCTGAGCCTCTCCCTGGGCCTCTCTGGTCTTCCCCAGAAGCCCCCGTTTTCTCCGGTCCCTTTCTGGGTGCATCAGGCCCCGGCTCATGCTTGTTGCCCGAGGCCAGGAAAGTTGCATCAGCAGAAGTAGCTTGTGGGCAGCCCTTCTAGGGGCAGATGCAGCCTGGGAGAAAAGCAACGTCTGCCTGGCCACCTTCTCCCCGTGTGACCCCACTGGAGCCACGACTCTAAGCCTCTATTTCACCATCTGTGAAGTGGGCCTAACTCAGAGAGTGGATCAAGCAAGCTCTGCTGGGCGAGCCTGAATACAGGAGAGGGCTGGGGAGGGATGTGAGGGAGTGGGCTGCAGACCCAGGTGTACCCAGCCGCCTGTACCTTCCCATCGGAGGACTGTTTGCCAGTTCCTCCAATGTTGGCAAAGTACTGGATGACCTTCTTCGTATTCTCCGTCTTGCCAGCACCAGATTCTCCACTGCAGGTGGAAACAAGGTGGAGATGTGAGGCAGAAAGGCACGGGCTGCCCACAGCCACATCCCCACCACCCCCCACCTGGACAGCAGGCAGGTGGCAGAGCTTGGGGACCTGGAGCTCCCCACCATCATTTGCTGGTCTTGCAAAGACCGCTTGCTGCCTGCAGGGCTTCCACCAAGCACTGCCAATTAATTACAAGAAGGCTTAATTACAGCATGAGACACCACCCTAATTATATGTATATAGACAGAGAGACACTTACGTGATTAGCATAGACTGATTTTCACGGTCTGTTGGGAAGGAGAGAGGAAAGGAAGAGGTAATTAGGAAGCATTTATAAACCAGGCATTGAGGACACCCGGCCAAGCAGCATGCCCTGCCTGCATCCCACCCGCTAGTGTGCTTAGAAGCTGAAAAGTGAGCTCCTGGGAGACCTCAGGCCATGCCCCATCACTGCAGTAGGTGCATCCCTTCCTATCAGCCTGGTCATCCACACAGTGGCGGGGAAGAAGAATAAAGACCATATGACCCAGCGATTTTACTCCTAGGTATCTACCCAAGAGACTTGAAGCAGACACACTCAGATACGTGTTCCTTACAGCCTTATTCACAATAGCCAAAAGGTGGAAACAACCCAACTATCCAACATCAAAAGAATAGATAAACACAGTCACATACACACAAACAAGGAGGCTTCAAAAAGCTTGTGGAAAAATAGGAATTAATAGATGAATATGGGATTTTCCCCATGAACTTTTTGAAGCTCCCTCGTGTGTGTGTGTGTGTGTGTGTGTGTGTGTGTACAGTAATCTCTTGGTAGCCATAAAGGATGAATGCTGGAACCTAGGAGATATCAAGACCTGAGGATACTCAAGTCTCATATTTATAATGGCTGAGTATTTTCATATAACCCCTGCACAGCCTCCCGTACACGTTAAATCATCTCTAGGTTACTTCTCATGCCTAATAAAATGTAAATGTTATGAAAATGGCACTTTGCACTCCCTCCTAGTCATTGGGGGCTTACTCTGACCACTTGATTGCTATTACTAAAATATTTTGTATCTGAAGTTGGCTGAATTCACAAATGCAGAACCCATGGAGACAGAGGGCTGACTTGATCTGTGTGTGTGATCTATCTTTGCATATGTCACATAGACTCCTGCTCCTTCTTTACCATGCATCAACTATAGTGATTGGATGTTCCACATTTATGACAAGAGCGTAACAAATGCTGAGGTGGAACGTAAGAGTGGCGCTGGCTGTGGTGGTTAAGGCTGTGTGTCAACTTGGCCAGTGCATGATTCTCAGGGATTTGGCCGTTATGTCATGATGTAATCATCCTCCAGGCTGTAATCTGATGTGGTCATCCTCCATTTTTGCACAATATAGATTTTTAGCATAACAACCTGGTCTTTGGAACCTAAGTGTGTTGAGAAATGAGACAGGATGGGGTAACAGAAATATGTTAATAATATTTAGCCATAAAGAGAAATAAAATTCTGGTACATGCTACGACATGAATGGAGCTTGAAAACATTATGCTAGAGGAAATAAGCCAGACACAAAAGAACACATTTGTATGATCCCACTTTTATGAAAAACCTAGAATAGGCAAATACTTAGGGACAGGAAGTAGATTAGAGGTTACCTGGGACTGAGGAAGGAAGGGTCAAACAAGCTAAACTCACTGCCACTGTATCAATTCTGACTCACAACAACGCTCTAGGACCGAGTAGAACTGCCTCTGTGGGATTCTGGACTATAAATCTTTACAGGAATAAAAAGCCTCTTCTTTCTCCTGTGGCATGGCTAATGGGTTCAAACTACTGACCTTGTGGTTAGGAACCCATTACAGAATCCGCTATGCCACCAGGGCTCCTTCAAGCAGTGATTCACAATCATTGGATCACAACCCCCTTGGGGGTCAAACGACCCTTTCACAGCGGTCACCCGATTTATAACAGTAGCAAAATGACAGTGATGAAGTAGCAACGAAAATAATGTTATGTTATGGGGGTCTCCACAACATGAGGAACTGTATGAAAGGGTTGCAGTATTAGGAAGGTTGAGAACCACTGCCTTAGACGGAAGGACATTGGAAATAATAGTGGCAATTGTTGCACATTATGAATGCAAATGATATAGGTGAATTCTATATTGAAAAGATGATTAAAATGGGAAGTTTTGTTATATGTACTTCACTACACATGTCCACCACGGTAGACCCATGCCCCACGTACCCATGAGCATGTCATGGTAGGCGTTGTCAGAGATGGAGAAGAGGTGGGGTGGCATCTCTGTGCGCTTCTTGCCCTTGTACATGTTGGCCACCCGGGCTCCGTAGATGGGCAGCCACCTGTAGGGGTTGACTGTCACGCAGAACAAGCCCGAGTAGGTCTGGAGGGAAGGGAGGAGATGGTTAGCTGGTCCTTCCTCTTGGGCCAGCCGAAGGTCTCTCACACCCCCACGGAGATGGTATCACCCTGGAACTGCTGGAAGCTTGGGGTAAAAGTTCTAACTTGTTGAAAACGTGGTCTCTGGGGCCTTTCTGAAGCATACCTTCTCATGTGATGGGGGAGAGTCAACCAGCTCCCCCTCCCACTGGGATGGAAGCAGAAGATCTGTGTCACCCTGCCTCCCCCCCCACCCCATCTTTTCAACGAGGGAGCACTCACATAGATCCTCATGTTGGTATAGCGCTGCCGTAGGTTGTTCAGAACACTGGCCTCGTTCAAGAAGGTCATGTCCGCCATGTCGTTGGCCTGGTAGAATTTGGGCGGGTTCATTTGCTGAACATCGTCCTTCTTCAAGGTCACCGTCTGGAGGGCCAAGACACGGTCACACACCATTAGGAATGGCAAGTAGGCAATTTAGGTGCTCAGGCACAAGGTGCCACACCCTGGCTGATGTCCTGGAAGGAGCCCAGAGGTCCAGTGGGCCCAGTTCCTGGTCTGTCCATGTTCACTGTGTGACTTGGTATGTTGCAGTCACGTGGCCCTTAACTGCTTCCCCTCAGAGGCAGTGGTCCCAATTGTCTCCTTTGCTAACTGCTAGGAAAATGGGCCAAAGACCCCTGAGCGTGATCATGTAGAAACATTTTGTGACAGCACCTACCTTTGCACACCTGGTCCCTGCCTTTCTCAGCCAAATCTATTCTGCAAGCTGATCAAAGCATGCCCTTTGTGCCTAGGGACCCCTGTAGGTGTGTACCTCTTGGTTCTCTGCCTTGGGAGAAAGAGGTAGTTTTAAAAGACCTTGAACTCTTCCATTTTATTTTTTTCTAAAGACATTCCTCTGGTCCCACAAAGCCAACTTGGAGGATAAAATCAAAACCAAGCAAAGAGTCAAGGAAAAAAACCTAAAACAAAACAGCACGGCAAGTGTTCAGTAGAAGCTGTGTCTCCAAACCACACTCATTTTCATGGACTCGATTCTGTCTCATCGTGACCCTACAGGACAGAGTAGAATTGCTAACCCTTTGGATTCCCGAGACTTTAAAGTTTAGCAGGAACAGACAGTCTCATCTTTCTCCCACGGAGCAGATGGTGGTTTCAAACCATTGACTTTGCCGTTAGCAGCTCAGTGCATAGCCCACGACACCACCAAGGCTCTATTGGCTGTGTCAGACTGAAAATAACCACTTGCATAGCATCAGTTCCAACCCCCGGCAGCCCCATGTGCAGAGCAGAACTGCTCCGGGGGTTTCCAGGCTGTGATCTGGCTGGGTTCAAACTGTTCACCTTTCGATTAGTAGACAACGGTGTCGCCTTTTGGTTGTGTTCTTGCTTTTGGTTTATATGGTTTTCTTATAGGAAATTCAGGATAGGTACATCTAAAGAACTGGTAACTAGATGAATAGTTACTAGGAACATAGCAGGGAAGCTGGGGATGGGAATGGGGAGCTAGTAATGAGGAGTACATGAAAGAAGAAAATGTTCTCAGATGGATTGTGGCGATGATTGTACAACTCCTATGAACAGGATCGAAACAGTACATTGTATGATATGTTAATTTCATGGCAATAAAACTTAAAAACACAAAAGGGTGCCAGTTTGTGATCGTGTTTGCCACCTACCACCCTCTTTAAAAAGCCCCACCCCTCCTATCAGGGCCGTTTTTCAACAAAACTGCATAATGCTTTAGCTTATTTGCAACTTATATCCAATTTTCTACCCGCTGTTTCAAGTCCTCACACTGGATGGGTGGACACTGGGCAGATCAGCTGAGAGAGTGGTGTGCTGGGAAACCAGCTCTCTGAGAAGGTAAGCCCTAATTTCTAGCATTTGCCAAATTCTATGGTGTAAAGACAATCAGTGCATGTTATCCATGAGTTAGACTTTGGCAAAGTTGCTCCTTTGCTAAGAATATTCACAGACATTTCTCATTCACTTGCGGTCAGCATGGGGGCTTAGAGAGGCAAAAACATCCCTGCTGATGGTGGAGAAGGTTGGCTCAGTCTTTGTGATATCAGTGTTTGTGTGGAATTCACAGAACATAACCCAAACCCCCTTAAAATAAAACCAAACCAGTCTTCCTCATGAAGACCCCATGTGTATCAGAGTAGAACTCTGCTCTGTGGAGCTACTGGTGGCTGTGAACTTTCAGAAGCAGATTTCCAGACCTTTCATCCAAGGCACCTCTGGGTGGATTGTACTCAGTAGTGGAGCTGCTAACGGTTTGTGCCAGCTGGGCATGGAATGACATAAAGATCTAGAATGGAATGTGCTTCTACCACGGCTGATATCAAGCTACCCAAGGAGAAAGAACCGGCTACCAAATGTCGGAGGACTTAGTGTGGGGCTGTCAATGCCATCAGTGGCTCATGCAGATGGAGAACGTACCCAGGTAGACCAGGTGTTCTGGGCCCTGACTTACAGTTCCCATGCCTGCCACCCTGGGCCATGGGACATAGAGTAAGATGATGGGATGCCCTGCTTACTCTTAGGGAGTCAGCTCCATGTGAGTGCTCTGGGCTTTCCACACTAATTCGTTATACATGAGCTCTGCGGTGGGCTTTACCAAGTGCTTCCTGCGTCCTCTCTTGTTGGCGTCTCTACTGGATAAGGACAAAGCTCGGAGAAGGGGAATGTCTTCCTTGAGTGTAGATGAGTCTGGTCTTGAACCCACTGCATGTGACACTCCCTCAGAGACATCTGCTCTTGTGACTGCCCTGCCCCTTGAGCAGGCTGCCCCCATCAAGGTTGGGTACCTGTCACTCCCCAAAGCTCCATCCATCTCGTCCTGGATCTCACCCCCCACTCACCTGGTTGGTGACCGTCTTCACAGTGACCTGGTCACCCTGTTCAGACTGGATCTCCCCAGCAATGAAGCCCTCCTTCTCGTCTTTGACCCAGCAGGACTTCTTGATGTCGTAGGGCTTGTTCATGGCTTCGATCCTCTCCTTCTCGGGAGGAGCCAGGAAAGGCATGGGATCCACATCGTCCGTACACTCCCCTTTGTACCCACCAGGCATGGTTGCTTGGCTGAGGGCAGAGCAGGTAGGAACAGGGGGCAGG
This sequence comes from Tenrec ecaudatus, assembly GCF_050624435.1. NCBI lineage: Eukaryota > Metazoa > Chordata > Mammalia > Afrosoricida > Tenrecidae > Tenrec > Tenrec ecaudatus. The sequence continues at coordinate 136,465,005 of NC_134541.1, forward strand.
AACCAGGACTTCCCTTGGTGCTGTAGGGGGAAGTAAAGATGAGCTGCTGAGGTTAGGGGCAGGCTGGAGGCAAGGGTCCCAGTGGAACCAGAGGTTGCATCTCTCATGTTACTTTAGATGTCTTTTAGGTCTAAATAATTAAGAATAAGAAATAAGCTAATAACTCCTTGTAGTCATACATTCCTTACAATAAGGCTGTGAGGTAGGGGTCAGAAAACCCATTCAATGGAGGAGAAGACTTGAGGCATGAATGATTAAAGAAATATTTTTTTAAACCAGGGTCTGTGACATTGGACAGTAAAGCAATTACCTGTTGATTTTTACTTCCCTTCAGGTCTGAAAGACAATGACAAGTCACAGCAGCACTAGCAGTGCCCGTGGCTTGTTCCCAACAGAAATTGCAGCCTTGTTATCATTTTAGAGTGGTCACAGACTTCTCAAAATAGTATTTAACCCTCATTCGACTTTGGACGTATCATCCTATTAGAGCCTCAGTTAGATCTTGTTAATTAGATGTGTTAATTATGAAACACACATATTATTATTAAAAAGTATTTTGATAGCCTTTTTAAAGACCATTGGTTTCCTTTGCAATCTAATGATTTTTCATTTTACACAACGGAAAAGCAACAACAACAACAGCTCTGAGCAGGAGTCCACAGGCTTTCCTAGGTGCCAGATGGGCCCTGGTACAAAATGATGCCGGAGTTAAATGATGCCCTTTTCTCAAAGGAGATCGGAGGGCATAGTGGGTTATGTGTTGGGCTGCTCACCACAAGGTCAAATTCATCAGCCACCCTGGGCCAGAAAGATAAGGCTTTCTGCTTCTATGGAGATTTCCTGTCTTGAAAATCCAACGGGCAGCTCTCCCTGTCCTGTAGGGTCCCCATGCGTCTGAATTGACTCATTAGTAGTGAGTATGGGGTCAAGCCTTAGACTCCGCTGCTGAACAACCAGGAAGGCAGGAAACTGGGACTCAGGGAGTAAAGCGAGGTCAGGAGTTTTCTGTTGGAGAGCCTTCAAGAACCTTCTGGAAGGTTTGAGAAAGGTGTGGTTCTGAGTCTCTTTGCCAGAGGGGCTGTCCTATCCTCAAGGTCAAGATCTCCATCTCCAACATCTCATGACTGTGCCCTGGGCCCTGCTTTCCCTCCTCTGCCCCTTCGCCCCTGTTCTTTAGAGGTCGTATCCAGTGTCTGCCTAGGTCCCTGCTGTTTCTGAAAGAGGCTGAGTGAGGACAGGCAGGTGGTGGAGGGAAAACTGAGCTCCCTCTTCAAGCTGCCATCTCCCTTTGAGGTCTGGCTTAGACAGTTCTGGTTAGAGCTTGGGTTCCCAACCCCCAAGCTCAGCCACCCCACAGGGGGAAAAAAATAAGAATGAGAGGAGGTGGGTGAGACTTGTCCCTTCTTGGGCTGTGGACCCCTTTGGCAGTTTTGTGTTCTCACTGGGAAAAACAAAAGATTTACATTTACATAATAGAACACATAGCGCCACCAGGGCAACCGATGTTTTTGAAGTATAATTATCAAAATATTAAAAATTCATGATATGGTAATCCAAACGTGCTTTTCTTCGAACACAGCAAGCAGCAGCCTGATGATACCAGGTCTAATAACGGCTGTGGTTTGGAAGCAAGAATGAGAACTAGCCAGATCCCAAGGTCTCTGCCACACTTGCAGCAGCTCCCACCACCGACCCAGTGACAGGGACCCCAGGGACTGATGGGGAGGCGCTGATAGGTTTCACTTTAAGATCGTAGACATCGCAAGGGGATAGCGTTTCCACTAAAGAGGCCCCCAAGTCCCAGGCGAAGGAAACCAATTATACCAGTTGCCTTGGACTCAATCACCAATCAGGGTGCCCCCTTGTGTGCCAAGGCAGAACCGTGTGGGACTTAACACGGTGGCCATGCTTGGCTGCCAACTGAGGGGCTGGAGGTTCACCCATAGGACCTTCAGAAGAAAGGCCTGGTGATCTCCATTCACAAAACCAGCTGCTGCTGATGGATTGGAGTACAGCTCTACTCTGACAGACGCGAGGGCACCATGAATGGGAACCGGCTCCTTTCCAGGGGAAGGATACCTGCTGAACCCCTGTGTGCCCCATGATGAAGGAACCCTGGGCCTCCAAAGATCATGTCTTCTCTGGGCAGCCAGAGGTTCAGATCTCGTTCCACTCAATCATACGGGTAACTCAACTGCCTTGCCAGACCCCTCCCCTCTCTGGAAACAGAGTTGTTCTAAAAGCCCTCCCTAGTCATGTGTTTCCCTGATGACTCAATCTCAATCTCTCTCTCTCTCTCTCTCTCTCTCTCTCTCTCTCTCTCTCTCTCTCTCTCTCTCTCTCTCTCTCTCTCTCTCTCTCATCACATCCGCATTCCTTTTCAGTTGTCCTAAGTGGGAGGCAGGAGGAGCCTGGTGGTGTAGTGGTTATGAGTTGGGCTGTGTTCCTCACGGTCAGCAGTTTGAAACCACCCACCAGCAGCTCAGAGAGAGAGAGAGAGAGAGAGACTGGGCTTTCTCCTCCAGTAACCAGTTACAGTCCCGGAAACCCACGGGGGTGTCGCGAGTCAGCAGTAACTGGGTGGCAGTGAGTTTTTGGAGGGGGTAGACAGAGGCCAGATACTCTCCAAGGAAATGGCTTTATGTTTGTTTCAAGTGCTGGGGCTTCTGCTTGGACTTTAAGGGAAGTTGTCTTTGGGGCTGGCCTGGTGCCCCAGGACACTGGCCCCTCCCTGTCACCAGCCCGGTGGGGACCTGCCCTCCTAACATCCAAACCCTTGTATCTCTCACAACAGTCTCCTCCCCAGCTCTCTGATAACCAGCCTCATTTAAGAAAAAACATCAACTACCAACCAGCCATAGAATTTCATTTGTGGACAGAGGGTGAGGGGTTGCTCTGATGTCAGAGGGGGGCTGGGATCTGAATCTCACAAATCCAGCTGTCACCACTTGATAGTGCAGCAGACTGGGCAGACCTGTGTTTGAATCCTGTTCCATGGGGGGAGGGGGAATAGGTGCTGTGTGTGGCTGGGCAGCTCTCTGGACCTGTCTCCTCACCTGTAAGGTGGGCACTAACCTGGAGGATGATGGTACAGTTCCCCTTATGGGATGCCCTCTCATCTTAGCACTCCTCCCAGCCCCTTACCTCCCCCAGCATCCCCGAGGTACCTACCTGAGACCACACTGGGAGAGACTGGGTGCCACTCCGAGCCTGGCCTTCTGCTTTTATACCTGTCCACCAGGTCTGAGCCAGCAAAACCTTAAAAAAGCAGAGAGCAACTCAGGCCTCCAGGGCCCAGCCAGCCTCGCCTTTCTGGGCCTGCCTGGATGCTGTGGGTCCCTCAGGGGGGATCGGTGACCGCCTGCTTCCTGGGACATTCCGCTTTGCCCTCCCCACTGGCCCTTTGGGGAGACAGATGAACTAGGCCTGGGGGTGCAAGCAGTGGGCAGAAATAGAACAGCTGGCAAGTGCATTTTCCTCTTAAAGCTACAAGTGTACTCTTGGAGGGCAGGTGGAAGACTTGAGATGACACATCCCAAATCACCAGTGCCTCTGAGCCCAGTTCCCATGCTCAGGCTGAGAGGGTCAGGGTCAAGGTCCAGGGTCAACTTAGGCTTGTCTGATCAGGGTCATGGGTACCTCCGGGTCCCACAGTCTGGAGAAGCCATGTGGTATCATGGTACGGTGCCAGCCTAGAGCACAGATGCCCCAGCTGGAGTCCCTCTGGGCTTGCCTACCCCCTCTGTGGAATGGTGAGGAGCCCTCTGTGCTCTGGTCGAGTTTGGAGGTGGGCTCTGGGTCTTCAGGGAGAAATAGGGATGGGAGGAGTTCCTCTTGGTATCCACAGTCACCCCTAGCTGTTCCCACTCATATCCCCATTCACCCTTGAAGGAAAAGGGAGCCCTGGGCTGAGTCCCATTTGGGTCTGTGTGGGTTAAGGGGGCAGTGGTGCTTCAGTGGTAGACTTCTTACCTGCTAGGTGAGAGACATGAATTTGAGTCCCAGCACACCTCGGGCACAGTCATGACCCCTCTGCGGAGGCTTTCTGTGTGTGGCTCTGATGCTGGCCAAGGAGCCCAGGTGGCTAACCACAGGATCGGTATCCGAAACCGCTCTGAGGAAGAAAGATGAGGCTTCCTGCTCCTGTTAAGAGTTACAGCCTTGGAAACCCAGAGGGGCAGGTCTACCTTGTCCTGTAGGGTCACTATGAGTCAGAATCAACTCAGTGAGTCAGAATTAACTGATTGGCTTGGTTCTAGATGGTGCTGGCTGGGCAGAAAGGCCTGGAAATCTGCTTCCCAAAGCCAGCCAATGAAAATCCTACGGCGTGCTTTCAAAAGCTCACTGCCAGCAAGTCAATTCCGACTCCTAGCCACCCTGTAAAATCTCTTAGGCCAAAGAGATGAACTCAAAGGTTATGGTAACTGTTGGCATTCCAAAGGGATCATCCTGATGCATTTTCTCCCAGGACAAAGGATGTTCAAGAGGGATTCTTAGGAATCAGTGGTAAGATCCTTGAAAGCTGTTTTGGTGAGAAAACGCCAGCTCTGCTGTGGATTTCCCTCCATCATGACAATGCTTTGCTCCTTTGTCAAGGCTGCCAAGGGCTGCAGGATGAGCATTTCACTGGGTGTCAGACCCCTTCCATTCTACCACCCTCATCTTGTCCGTGCATAGGGGCATGATCCGAGCCCCCCGAGGGGATGGAAACTGCCATTTGAATGTGCTGTAAATCAGAGCATGCAGAATTCTTCAAAGAAGTGCTAGAGAGATAGCAACATCCCCTCAGAAGTGTGTAGATCCAGATGGAAGCTATTTCAAGACACAATCACTTCACATTTCAATATTTTTGTTTCATGAAGATTTCTATAATTTTTTAGGGGAAAAAAAATCGATGTGGTACAGTGGTCCAGTCTGCCACCAGTCTTGGAGGGTAACCAGAAGCAACAGAATTTTGTTCTGTCATTCACAGAGGCTCCCTGCAAAGAGTCGCTGGCTCTCTGGATGGCTTTACCCATGAGCGCTGACTGGGGATTGAAGCAAAAGGACATGCTTGGCAACCTCAACGCTCTCTCCGTTGGTCATGGTTCTGTGCGCTGGTCCAGCTGCGAGGATGTTGGTTTTTTGTACACAGCTCTTTGAGAAATAGCTAGACTGGGTGAAGGCCTAAAGACCAAAGTGAATGGGTGGTGGCAGGAGCAGGGTGCAATAAGAGAGTGGGGAACAGAAGAAAAAAAATATGCACCCCTCACCCCCCCCCAAAAAAAAAGAGTGCGTGACCCATGTAGCTTGGGTGGAATGCCTTTCTTTGGGTTGAGGCTCACAGCAGAGTCATATGCCCCTTGGGCATTTATTAGCAGACCTGAAAGGACTTCGTAGGTAGCATGTCCTGATTCAACAACTCAACTCTGAGCATTTCTCGCTGTCATTACAGCGTCTTAACTTCTCTAATGAACCCTTTAATCAGGAAAAAATAATTTAGTGAGGATTACAGACCATTTAGATTTTCAAAATCCAGTTGGATCATCTAAAGTAAACAAAACCCAAAAATTGTCACTGCCATCGTGTGGATTCTGACTCATAACACTCCTATAGGACACAGTACAATTGCCCCCTGGGATTCTGAGAGAGTAAATCCTTATGAGAGTAGAAAGCCTCATCTTTCTCTGGCAGAGTAGTGGGTGGGCTCCTTAGTGGGATCATGGGACTTTGTCTACCACCGGGGCCTTCCCCATCCTGGCCCACAAATACGGAGAACTCATGGAAATGAGTCAGACACTTGAAAAGTAGGGTCGCTGAGCGATGCTTTCCTTTTAGCAGACGAGGAAACAGAGGCTCAGAGGGGTGGAGCATCACGTCCACAGGCACGAAGTGTGTCAGAGCATTGGGCCTGCTCTTCTTTCTGGCCTTTCTCACGCTGCAGCAATGCACTGGGTCTGGATTCCAGTGTCTCCTGGGATTCCTCTCCCTAGAATGTCCACGAGGCCTTGCCAGAAGCCCCTGCCATTGAGTCCATGCCCACTCATAGCCACCCTATAGGACAGGGTAGAACTGCCTCCTGTGGGTTTCCGAGACAGTACATTTAAAAAAAATCATTTTATTGGGGCTTGTACAATTCCTATCACAATCCATCCATCCATTGTGTCAAGTACATTTGTACATTGTTGCCCTCATCATTCTCAAAATATTTGCTTTCTGCTTGAGCCCTTGGTATCAGCTTCTCATTTTCCCTCCCTCTCCCCATCCCCTCCCTCATGAGACCTAGATAATTTATAAATTATTATTATTTTGTTATGTCTTACATTGTCTGACATTTCCCTTCACCCACTTTTCTGTTGTTTGTTCCCCAGAGACAGGCTTATATGTAGATCCTTGTGATTGGTTCCCCTTTTCTACCCCACCTTCCCCTTCCCCACCTGGTATCACTAATATCATTATTGGTCCTGAGGGGTTTATCTGTCCACAGGATTCCCTGTGTTTCCAGCTCTTATCTGTACCAGTGAACATCCTCTGGTCTAACCAGATTTGTAAGGTAGAATTGGGATCATGATAGTGGGGGTGGGAGGGGGGAGCATCATTAAAGAACTAGAGGAAACTGTATGTTTCATCGTTGCTACACTGCACCTTGACTGGCTCATCTCCTCCTATAAGCGGAGAGACTGTACATCTTTATAGGAGGAGAAAGCCTCACTTTTTTCATGTGGAGCACTTGGTAGTTTTGAGCTGCTGACTTCATGATTAGCTGCCCATGTGTAACCCACTGTGCCACTGGGGACCCTTGGAGGACAATACCCAGAAGATGCTGCTCGTGAGGAGTTTCCTTTAGCACAGAGGTCTAGGGTCCCTCAGGATGCCTCTTCTCACAGTCTGGGCCCCAGGCTTCTTCTGGCTAGTCTACAGGGTGACCCCCTCCTCTCCCTGGGGGCAGAAGACATTGTAAAGCAGCTGGACCACACCTGCCCTGACTCTGGAAGGGGACAATCACCAGAGGAAGTCCACTGGGGGTCCATGTGTAGGCTATTTTCCGTGGTGGGTAAAGGGAAACCCACAGGCAGCGTGAGGTCACCACAGCCCCAGATATAGCTGTAGGAGAAGCTGTGGCCCTTGGGAGACCGGCACACCAGGGTGACCCTAAGGAGATGCATGAAGTACAGAGCACGTTGGGTGACATGGTCAGGGGAATGACACCACAGTGACTTTACTGTAAAGTTTTTGGGCAGTGTCAGCAGAAATGCACTCCTCTTTGTAAAAACATCCCTGCAGTTAATTATAACAACAGGGATGTTTTATGTAAGCCCAGCGTAGCTACAAGGCTAAAACTCTGCTGCTTTACTTCTGATTCCTTCTAATGTGCGCCTGTCTGCGCTGTCATTGTGACCTGTTTACAGCAGCATCTCGAATGGCTGTGTTTTCTTTGTTGCTGATTTTGTCAGATTTCCCCCCTCCTGGTGCTTTAGCCACAATGTTGCAGTAAGTAGTGTTTGTGAACCTATGTCAGTAACTTTTTTGGAAAATGAAGTAGTCATTAAAGGGAAAGGAGGAAAATTTAAAGACTTCTGTTCATAATAATGTTGTGACTAATAATGTGACTCACTCTAGAAAAATTTCACAAAACAATTCTGTGTACTCTAAGAAATAGTACACTGGAACATGTGCATTTGTCACATCTTAGTCTACGATTGAGAGCCCTGGTGGCGTAGTGATTACCTGTTGGGCTGCATTCCGAACTTGGTCAGCAGTTCAAAGCCACCAGCCACTCCTCAGGAGAAAGACTCTATTCCCATAAAGAGGTAGTCTTGGAAACTCACAAGGGCAATTCTATCCTGTCCTATACGGTCACTATGAATCGGTATTGACTAGCGAGCAGTGGGTTTGGTTTGAGTCTGATTTAAGTGGACAATAAATATAGCTAATGATTCTGTATGGTCTGAGAAAGGAGGACGTCCATAGGAGATGGTCACACCCTGAGTTATCACAATAGGTGACACCAACTGTAATGACCCAACTTCTGAGCACCTACTGCCCAAGTGGGCACAGTGAGCCAGGGGCATGGTCCCTTCTCGCCTCCTGCACTCCCATCTCTTCCCACCACCTGAGTTTTAGGGCTGTGTTAGTCTGGGTACATTAGAGAAACAAATCCACAGAAACTCATGTGTATATAAGAGAGTTTTATATAAAGGATAAGTGTACATCAAGAAAGCATCCCAACCCAGTGCTTCCCAAGCCCATAAATCCAACAGTAGTCCACATGTCCAACACCGATCTACAAAGCCTTACTCAATCTCACAAAACAAACACAATGACACCGACTGCAGGAGGAAAGCCGAGTCAGTGACGTGCAAGCATCTCTGTGTTGGCAAGGGTCTCCACACGGATGCTCCATTACCCAGGGCTGCATCAGGGTAGGTCCATGTGGCTTCTCCTCAGGGATGTCTTGCAGGAAATGAGCCTTGCCAGCTGAAGCAGGGAACTGACTAAGGCAGTTGCCCCCTGGTCTGACCATCAGAAAGCAAGAGACCCGAGACCTAGAAAGGGGAGGCTCACTGAGCCATTTAAGGCTCCGCCCTTCAATTAATCCCACATATGTTTATCAGCCAGGTTGGCACAATAAACCTTAACTATCTCAAGGGTCAAACTCCTGGATAGCCACGGGCAGGTCTGAGGGTGCAGCCAGACCTGGTGGGGTGGTGAAGAGGGGTACATGTATCTGGAGGAGCAAAGGCAGGACATGCAACTCCTGTCCCAGGGTGGCCAGAACTGCCCCTTGCTCACTCGTGGTTTGAGTCTCTCGAGGGGGCTCTGATGGTCAGCACTCCATAAAGTTCCATGTCTAATCTGGGGAAGGCCCCGGGGTGGCTGTCAGAGGCTCTCAAAGTAATTGCCTCCCAACAAGCCATGGTTAAGCACTTGGCCACAACTCGAAAGGTCGCAGGTTCAAAACGCCCCCCCCCCAGTGTTTCTCCAGGGGAGAACTTGCTCCTGCTCTGCCCCTGCCTTGATCTTCTTGTCTGTAAAGTGGGAATGGTGGAGATACCTCACAACTATGGTTGTGGAGAGACTCCAGTGTGTGTGTGTGAAATGCTTGGCACATGCGATTGCTGTTGCTGTCAGATATTGTCACAGAAATGTTTGACTCACAGTGACATCATGTGACAGAGAAGTGCCAGCCCCCCTGCCTGGGGGTTTTCTAGGCCCTGCTGGTGCTGTGGGAAAAGCATTGGGTTGCCAAGCAACCTCTGTTCAGATGGACACTCTCAGAAACCCTCTACCGCAGCGGTTCTCAACCTTCCTCATGCCGTTACCCTTCAATATAGCTCCTCATGTGGTGCTGACCCCAACCATAACATTATTTTCGTTGCTGCTTCATCACTGTCATTTTGCTACTGCTATGACTCATAATGTAAACATCTGATATGCAGGATGTATTAGGTGATTCCTGTGAAAGGGTCACTCGACCCCCAAAGGGGTCATGACCCACAGGTTGAGAACCACTGCTCTGCAGGGTTACTGAGAGTCAGAATCTACTCCAAGGGAGTAGGACCCTTGATGGGAAAGAGCCCAGGTTTCCAAGGAGCTATGTTTCAGTGCTAATTGAAATGCTGGCAGTTCAAATCCACTAGCCGCTCCACTGGAGAAAGATGAGGCTGCCTGCTCCTGTCAAGGTTCACCCTATGAGGCTGTTCTGCTCTGACCTGGAGGGTCACTTTGTGTCAGAGTCCATTTGACAGCAGTGGGTTAATGTCCGGTTTGCAGTCTTGACCAGAGCAGGTCAGTTCACCTGGTCTTTCTCCACCAACCACTAGCCTTTCGGGTTCGAGGATGAGCGTGTAACTGAGACACCGCCAGGGGTCCTTGTGCACGTACGTAGGAGAGGATCCGTGTGCAGTTGTGGGACAAATGAAGCCAGGCCTGTGCTGTAGGAACTGTAGGAACAGTGGCTGTAAGCAGTGTTCGTCTGGGTGGGAGTTGAGATGGAAGTGGCTCTTGGCACCTTCATCTGGAAGCCGTGCCTCCCCCACCTCCACCACTCCCCCTGCCCCCATGTTCCCCAGCAAATGCAGAGGACTGAGCTCCACCCTAAAGCAGCCTGTCTAGGAAATGAGCCTGCTGCCTGTCCATCTCTCTTTCCCCTCTGCATCTTCCACTTTCCTCTGTTCCTCTTTCCCAAACCAAACTCACTGCCATTGAGTCCATGCCAACTCATAGCAACTCTATTGAACAGGGAGTTTCTGAGGTACTGTAACTCCACAGAAAGTAGAAAGTCCCATCTTTCTCCCTCGCATAGGCTGGTGATTTTGAATGGCTGACTTTCCAGTTAGCAGCTCAATTTGGGCTCTTTGCTAATACACTCAAAAAACAAAGCAAAACAAAACCAATTGCTATTTAGTTGATCCTGACTCACCGTGACCCTATAGGGCCGAGTAAAACTGCCCCTGTGGGTTTCCAAGATTGTACATCTTTATGGGCCTCATCTTTTTCCTGAGGAGTGGTTGATGGATTTGAACTGCTGACCTTGTGATTAGCAGCCCAGCACATCACCCACTAGACCACCAGGGCTCTTTTGCTAGACACGGGGAGAGTATAAGATAAACTAGACACTTCCCCCAAAGAATCCCTGAAAGCACAGGGGTCCAGTACTTGGAACGGAAAGATGGGCAGTTTGAAGCCAGCCAGTGGCTTGGCTCCTCGGGTTTGTGAGTCCACTCTGGGGAAGATGACAGCCCAGAAATCCCTGTGTGACCGCTCGACTGTACCACACGGACTCACTGAGTCTAAGTCAGCTGCCGGGCCCCCACGCCGTCCTCTGCATTTGGAGGGGTTTGTGTGGGTCCCTTCTGTCTTTGAGGGGGCAGAGCTGTGATGACGGCGAGGATGGGGCGGAGGAGCTCAAGAAGAGGGATGTGGAGGGCTGGTGTTGGAATCCATCCTGTGCCCTCTGCCAGCCTGAGGACCCACCATGCCCGGTGCCTATGGAGCCCTGCCTCTGCATGGAGTCAGACCCTGGGATGGACCCGATGTCGAGTCAGTGCTGAAGGAAACTGAACCCCTTGTCCAGCTTCCTCCCCGGGATGCTCCAGATATTTTCCCACCCCTCCCCGTTCTGTCAGGACCTGTGCTGGGTACCAGCTGCTCCTGGAACCACCTCAGCTGTCTCTGTGGACCTTGCCCAGGCCCGTGAGAGGCCCTGGCGGTGCATGGTCAGTAGGCCCTGGCCCACTGCATGCCCTGAGCTCCCACAGGCTGCCTGCCTGTCCCGATGGGTGCTGGGGCATGAAGGTGTGGGCCGCTCTCCTCTATCCAGCCGGATACTGAGTGCTGGTGTTAGGTGTCTGGGGTGGGATAGCTCGGTTCTTGCTTCGGCAACACTGAAAGAATTCACTCAGCAGAAGTACCTTTGTAAATCCAAGTGATTTTTATAAGGGCAAGGAAAGTGTCAGGTGTTATAGTTTCCAAAAGGTACAGGCTCCTTCTGGAAAGCGTACAAGGCTGTGTGGGGACTGCGCGGGAGCGTGGAGAACACCCGTGGAAAGAATGCTGGCACAGGAGCGCGGAACCAGCATGTGGAAGCCAAGAGCAGGAACCAAGAGCAGGAAATCCCGGAGGCCAAAGGAGCAAACAGGCTCTGAGCGCCCAGGTGCGTGTGTGTGCACCTGGGCCTGGGAGCAAGCTCACCCCCGCTCACAGAGCACACAGAAACAGAGCAAAATGAGCCTGCGGCCTGCTGGCTGGTGAGGTGTGGTTGAGGGTATTGGCAGATGTATTGGCTGAGTTTAGGCTCACCTGTGTGATGTCATGCGGCTGATGGCTAGCATTGTGTGTGGGCCCAGGTTGGATTTTCCCCTGGGTGTCTAATTAATGTGCCTGATTTCTTTCCAATCCCTTTATTGTGGCCTGGACAGCGAATTTTCATTCAGCATTTGGGAAGACAACCCCTCTTTCTCCCTAATCCAGCAACCTGTCACTAGCTTCTAGAACCTTTTCAGAACCCCAGAAACCTCCCAGGTGGAAAGAGCACCAGTTCTGAGCCGGGGTGAGTCACCTACCCTCCAGAAGCCTCCACTTCTTCCCTATCACAGCACCAATAGCCACCACACTAAAAAACTTGGGCATGCTTTTTAATACATTTTTAGAAATGTTATTATTTTAAAAGAAATTTATTTCTCTCGCCCTCTCCCTGGCTTCTCCGTAACCATCAAAGTCTGCCTCTTTAGGAGTGCAAACCGTTTTTCTTGATTTTTTCCCTTTTACCATAGTGGGCTCATCCTGTATTTGTCTGCAGGGGTCTGTCTAACTTCCCTCAGCATAATATCATCCATACTTGTCCAGGTCATGAGGCAGTTGACAGCTTCATTGGGATTCTTCTGGGGTGTGTAATATTCTGTTTTAGGTACGTACCAAAGTTCATTTATCCACTTTGCCACCAACACAAGTATCTTGGCTGTCCCCGTCTAGCTATCACGAACAGCGCTGTAAAGATGTAGCATGTCGAGATCTGCTCATGCCGTGTTCCTTATTTCTGTAAGGTGTATACCGAGTAGGGGGATTGCTGGGGCATTTGGAATTTCTAGGCCCCTCTGTTTGAAGAATCATCAGGTCACTTTCCACAGTGGGTGGACAGTTTTACAGCAGAGAGTTCTGACCTCTCCACAGCCTCTCCAGCATTTGCTATTTGTGTGTTGCTTTGTTTTTCTTTGCTACCTGTGCCACCATGAGGTGGTATCTCACCACTGTTTGATTTCCATTTCTTGACTGGCAGGTGATCAAGAGCACTTCTTCATATGTGTGTTGGCTGCCTGGATGGCATCTTCAGTGAATTCCCTATTTGAGTCTTCTGCTCATTTCCCAATTCGATTATTTGTCTTTTTCTGGTTGAAGTGTTGCTGTTTTCTGTAGATTTTTGAGACTGGGCCCTTTCTTCAATAGATTGCTCTTGAATGATCATGCCCCTAATCACGGATCATACTGAGCTTCTTGCCCTGTGTTCCTCTGCCACCGTCCATGTCTGTTCAACTACTTTGGCTGCTTCTGATTCCTGGGCACTTGATCTTCTCACTGTTCAGGGATTTGAGCTCATGGCATAGTCCACCTCTGAGGCCTGTCAAGTCTGTGACTGGTAAGGGTGGACTAGAGCTTCTCTCGAAAGTGCTTTTGAGCTGGAGTATGCTGCCTCTGGGATCAGGGTCCCCTCAGTTGACTCAGAGTGGGGATCCCAGGAAGTTCCCATCCATCTCTCTCTGTTAGGCTTCCCTGGAGCTGGCATGCAGCTCCCAGCAGCATGGAGAGTTCTGGTGAAGTCCTTCCCTCTGGGATGGGTGGGGCAGGGTGGGGCAGGGAGGGGATAGAGTTGGGATATATCTGTCTTGCACGGGCTGTCTGTCTGTAGGGTCATGTCCTCAGCCACCACCCCACCCCACCCCCACAAGAGTGTCTCATTGCCGCTGACCCTCCCAGCTCCACATTCCACAGGCGTGAGATGAGCAGGTTATTGCTGGGTTGCAGGGACAGATGGACCTCCCATCCCCACCCCACCCTTAGGGTGCTCAGGCACCGGAGTGCTCTCATCTGGAGAGAAGTGGGCTGAGGTGAGCCAGGGCTCCCCCTGGGCTGTGATCGACCCCCCCTGAAGGTTCAGCCTTCACCAGGCTGTGCCCAGAGCTCCCTGAGAGACCTTCAAGAGTCCCTTAACCACCCCCTCCTCTTTTCCCTCCTCCTGTCCCTCCTTCCCCCTTCTCTCTCCTCCCTTCACATCTCTCTCTCCCCTCCCTTTCTTTCTCTTTCCCTCCCTTCTCTCCCCCTCCTTTTTTCTCCCCTCTTCTCCCTCCCTCATTTTCTCCTTCCTCCTTTCCCCCTCCTCTCCTCCCCAGCCCCCTTTCATTGTCGGTGGAGCATCTGATCTGTGCCAGGCTCAACCAGGACACAGCGGGGAACAAAGCAGCGAACAGAACAGAAAACACCATCTATCCTAAGTCAGATGGAGATGCCTGCTCTGAGGAGCAGGAGGGAAGGGGATTGAGGAGGATTGGGGATGTGATTTTAAACCTGGCTCTATGAAGGTAACACCTGGACAGAGACTTAAATGGACCTGGGGAAGGGGAGCTAAGTGAATGGGACTGGAGGCACAAAGGCCCTGAGGCCAGTTGAAGAGGGAACAGGGTAGGGGAAGCAGAGAGGAAAGGGGGAGTGGGGAGACCCTGGAGTTCATTGGGAGTTCAGATGAGGACTACAGTGGCCTGGCATCGTCCACTCCTCATCTCTGTGTTGACCCTTCCATGCCCACAGTGACATCCTGGGTCACAGGAAAGCCTGTCTCAGCCAGCTAGTATCGCTGTCCAGAAATGGCTGGCTTTGAAGACCAGAAGTGTACTTTTTCATCATTTGGGAGGCTGGACATCCAAGCAGGGGCCCAGGCATGGGTTGGCTTGTAGGGCATTCTCACATGTCTGTGGTCCCTCGATCAACATCTTTGGACTTTTATCTGCCCTTCTTCATGTCTCCAAAGGGATTAGATTGAAAACCCATCCTACCTGGCTATGATCTAATTAACATGACACAAAAAAACCCAAAGCCCCTGCCTCATAGGGGCTCATAGCGTGATCCCAGAGGACACAGCTGGGCTGCTCGTTAGGGTTTCTGAGGTTGTAAGTCTTTATGGCAGAAAGCAACCTCATCTCTCTCTCTCAGCTGGTGGGTTTAAACGCTCCTACCTTTTAGTGAGCTTAACCCACAATGCCACCAGGGGCTCCTTTTAACATGACAAAGAAAACCCTATTTCCAAGTAGAATCCCATCCACATTTAGGATCCTTATGCATATTTGGGGGGTTCAAACCCACCTTCTGCTCCTTGGTAGAAAGATGAGGCTCTCTGCTCCTGCAAAGATTTGTAGTCTCTGGAACCCTCCATACCAGGCTCACTGTACATCAGGACCACTCTGTGGCGGTGCGTTTGGTTTGTGTCTGGCAGTGTGGTGGTTACACAGCACAATGGGCGTGATCAGTGTCACTGAACTCCACATGTAAAAAAATGGTTGAAGTGGCAAATGTTGTCTTTAAGTACAAGGGAACTTCAAAGAGTCTGTGGGAAAATTCTGTTATCTCTTAATCCCCATTTCCCATAAGTTTTTAATATGGGATTCCAACTCATACACTAAAGGACAGAGTAGAACTGCCCCATAGACTGTAAATCTTTACAGAAACAGGCAGTCTCATCATGCTCACGGGAAGTCACTGGTGGTGTCAAACTGGCAACCTTTCGGTCAACACCTGAACTTTATATAATTATGTTATATATATTAATGGTTAATAGCCCAACATTTAACCACTGTGCCTGCCACCAGGACCCCTTAGTGAAATGTTACACAAACATTCATGTACATACTCCACACACATGTGCATAACAATAGAACATTACTGAACCAGAATGAGGATCACATGACTGATTCATGGATGAACCTGGAAAATACTGTGTTCAGTAAAAGATGCCATACTCCACAGGCCACATAGTATGATTCTTGTTATATGACATGCCCAGACTGGGTCAATCCAGAGAGGCAGAAAGTATATTTGAGGTGAGTAAAGGCAAGGGGAAGCTGAAAAAATGGGGGGAGGGGTCTCTGCTCAGTGGGTACAGAGTTCCTGTCCGGTGTGACTCTAATGAGTTGGAAATGGATTGGGATGATGGCCCCACAACTTGGTGAATTGTACACTCACAATGCTGACAATGTATTTCACCACGACAACATTTTAAAATAGCACGTGAATTGATTTGAATTTAAATGAAAGTGATTATGATTGGAAAAAAATGTCCCCCTTGCTTGAGGGTCTCATCCTGTGGAGCCATGGCCCATCCATCTGTCCATCTCAGGAACTTGAGCTACGATGGGAAAACACCATTTCTAGAGGTTGTACAACTGGATTTAGGTCCTAACACAACCTTAGAGGACATGGAGGAATTCTCCGTTTGAAGAGTGAGTGGCTGGAGTCAACACCAGCATCCCAGGCCCTCAGGGGACCTTGCCTGGAGTCAGAAAGGTCCACCCTGAGCCAGCCCTCTCTGACTTCCCAGAGAAGGAAGCAGCAGGAGGTGAAGAAATCCTACAGGAAGCTGTGTTGGGTTTGGCCGAACAAACCACACATCGTACATGAAATGTTGAGGGAGACAACCTCAACGCTCATCAGCAGCCTCAACGAGCTGATACAGTGGCTGCAACAATGAGCTCAAACTTGGCAATAGCTGTGAGGACGGTGCAGAACTGGGCAGAGTTTCTTCTTTCTGTTCTACATCTGGTTGCTATGAGTCTGAACTGACTCACAGACACCTAACACCAACAGTCAAGCCGAAACTCCCTCACTCCCTGCCATTGAGCTGGTTTTGACTCAGACTGATGACTCATGGAGCCCTGGTGGAAGTGATGGGTTGCATGTTGGGCTGCTAACTCCACGGTCAGCAGCTCAAAACTACCAGCCACTCAATGGGAGAAAAATGAGGTGTTCTAGTCCCATAAAGAGTTATAGACTTGGCAACACACAAAGGCAGGTCTACCTTGTCCTCTAGGGTCACTTTGAGTCGGAATTGACTTGATGGCAGCGAGAGTTTTAAAACCAAAACTAGTTGCCCTCAAGTCAATTCCGACCCAGGGCACCCTCACATGCACAGAGTAGAATAGTATTCTAAAGAGTCCTCAAGGCTTTGGGGCCAAAGTAATAGTAACAATAATAATAACAATAATAATAATAATAATAATAATAATAATAATAATAATAATTCACTGACATTGAGTTGATTCTAGCTCATAGCAACCCTTTAGAACAGGGTAGAACTGCCCATGTGGGTTTCCAAGACAAACTCTACAGGACCAGAAAGCCTCATCTTTCTCCCAACCTTTTGGAAGCAAATAAAAATCTTTCTTCCAAGGCACCTCTTTTCAGTCAGTAGTCAGTTGTTTAACTACTTGTTCCATTGAGGACTCTCCATCAAGAGAAAAAAGCACAAAAAAATGAAACTCACTGCTATCGAGTCAATGCCAACTCACGTCGACTCTATTGGACAGGGTAGAACTGCCTCTGTGAGTTTCCAAGACTTCAACTCCTTATGGTAGTAGAAAGCCCCATCTTGCTCCCAAGGATTGGCTGGTGGTTTCAAAATGCTAACCTCTCAGATAGTACCCCAACATGTAACCATGGCTCCACCAGGTCTCCTCTCCATCAGGAGAGCCTTACTTAAAGAAACGTAGTAATGTTGTTGTTGCTGCTGTTAGTTGCCAGTAGAGCTCTGCCTCATAATGACCTAATGGGTAACAAACGAAATGCAACCTGGTCCCGCACCATCTTCCTGGTCATGACTGTGTGTGAGTCCACTGCTGCATAACCATTGTAGCCATCTGCCTCATTGAGGGTCTCACTCTCTTACCTTTAGCAAGCACGAGAGGCCCTTCCTGATGATGTGTCCAAAGAAAGGGAGTTGAAGTTTGGGACACTATCCTGTGATCCATGAGATGCTCGTTGGCTCAGTTTCAGAAGTATCTCCAGGTCTTTCTTTCTAGCGTGTCTTAGTCTGGACACTCTACTGTGCCCAGCATAGGTTTTTGAACCATCAGTGATATAGCTTCCAGTGTCACAGCAAGACACAAGGCACCACAGTATGACAGACAGTGGTGGCTGTTCAGTAGTACGTCCATTAAAGGGACTGCTTTTTTGTATACATATATGTATTTGTTTGTGGTGAAGGTACGTTCAGGGAAAAACACGTCAAACCAACAATTTCTAAATGTCCAATTCTTCGACATTGGTTACATGCATCCTTTATGTCCTACCACCTGACTCCATCTCTTTTTCTGAATTGCTTCACCACATTAGCCCCAATACATTCTCCTCCAAGCTTCTCGTCTAACCTTTCGAGTTGCTGCTGTCTAGTTGATCTGTTATAGGTAATTCCTTGAAGGAGCACAAAGCTCAAGGTGAATATTCTTTTTCTTCTGGAGTGAAACTATTGTTTGGTATAAAGGTAATTAAAGGAGGTAGTTGCAGTTTAAGGGTTAAAGATGTCCTCTAGGCAATAGTTCTGGGGGTGAAGGTTGGAAGATGGAACCTGCCCGACTAGCACCAGAAAGTCTGAATCAATGGAATACATTTAAAAAAATTATTTTACTGGGGGCTCATACAACTCTTATCACAATCCATACATACATCAATTGTGTAAAGCACATTTGTACATTTGTTACCCTCATCGTTCTCAAAATATTTGCTTTCCACGTAAGCCCCTGGCATCAGCTCCTCATTTCCCCACTTTCTCCTCCCTCATGAACCCTTGATAATTTATAAATTATTATTATTTAGTCATATCTTACACTGTCCAACGTCTCCCTTCACTCACTTTTCTATTGTCCATCCCCCAGGGAGGAAGTTATATGTAGATCCCTGTAATCGGTCCCCCCCTTCCACCCTACCCTCCCTCCATCTTCTTGGTATTGCCACTCTCACCACTGGTCCTGAAGGGATCATCTGTCCTGGATTCCCTGTGTTTCCAGTTCCTACCTGTACCAGTGTACACAATGGAATAGTTTTTAACTGACAATATAAATGCATGTCTGTTGGCATGGACCAATGTCCATAGCAAACTGTTGAGGTAGAAAAAGAAAAGAGAAGTGGCGGGGGGAAGGCTCTAGAATAGCGTGACCCCATTTTTGGACAATGGAATCTGTGTGAAAGGGGCTCAGGCAGGTGCTCGCCCCTTTATCACTGGATGGGAGGATTTCGGGAGATGTTTTTTAGCCTCCTTTTTTTCAAAACAATTTTATTGGCATATAATTCACATATCAGTCATATTAAGAGGAGTTGTACGATCATCCCCACAGTCAATTTTAGAACATGTTCTTCTGTCTTGCACTCGCTGTTATTATCTCTCCATTTCCCCCCTCTGCCATGTCCTCAAGAAACCATTAATCCAGTTATTATCTTTATAGATTTACTTGCCTGGGTTTCATGTACAGAGACACATACTAAAACAAACAAACTATAATAACAAAACAAAAATCTCCATCAAACAAAATATTAAAAACTAGAACAAATTTAGAATGGGTCAAAGGGATACGAGATGATAAGGTGGTAAATTTGAACTTAACTCCATCTGCAGTTAATCCACTTTCCAGTGCACTCTGCATGCCAGCAAGGCTGTTCCCAATCCTGGTCTATGGTCAGCGGGGATCCACCAGAGGATTCATCCATGTGTGGACACTGCAAATGGACTTTGGATTTCTAGTGTCATTAACCTCCTTTTAACTTACCAGTGTTACATCTCCCCCCTCCCCACCAATGAGAAGGACTCTTAATCACCTGGTTATGTTTTAGGAAAAAAGGGAAACAAATGCCAACTAAATGTGTCTCCGAAGATTCCTTCCATGTTTGTGTTTTGTTCTCACTGTGCTGCAAATGTGTATGCAACGACACACATGCCACTCCAACATTTCTTACATATGCCGCTCAGTGGCATGTGTGACATGCGTCGTGTTGAGCAACCATCCCTACTGTCCAGTGTCAGATGTCTCCATCCCCCTTAACGGAAACCCGGTGCCCCTTTAGCAATGCTCCAACCCCTGGTAGCCACTCATAAGCGTTAAGTCTCTATGCATCTGCCTACTCTAGCTATCTTACATAATCGGGATCCGACACTATTAGGGGGTCCATCAACAAGTTTGTGGGAAAATGGAATGAAAAGATAGTGTAATATTCCCACCAGTTAGCCCCTTGGTGACTGGCTTAGTTCACTCATCTTTTCTGGTTTTTGACCTAGGGTGGTGGGTGGAGGGTCCTTCCTGGCACGCTCCGGAAGCCGCATTCCCAGCTGTTGCTTGCTCCTGTGGAGGAAGGGGATCAGTGTCCTCCCAGGAGGGCTGAAGGACAGTGTGCTGGCAGATAGGGGAAAAGGCACTGTGTGCTCCTTGAAGACCAAACATGGACACAGCGCCTGGGCCCAGAAATAGCCCCTGGCCCCAGAGACCCTTGGAATCCTGCAGGGTCATCGCAGGGAGAGTAGAGTCTGAGCAGGCGCTGCTAGAACCTTCCCTGCAGGCTCTGGAATGGAAAACAGGGCCAAGGACAGCTGCCTCTGAGCACTGCTCTCTGGAATGGGGACAAAGAAGAACCTGGGGCAAGTTCTTCAAAGTCATCCCAGCGTGAAGAGTCTGACTCCAAGCCAACTGGAGATTTCCTAATTGCTCTTGAGTTACCAGGGATCCCAGCAATATGGCAGCCAAGGTGACTGAAGGCTGATTTCTCCGGTGGGGTGGGGGGTGGGGCAGCTGCGTGTCTTAACTTTTTTTCATATGACACTTAAACTTATTTCTCAATCTGGTTTTATTTGGCACAAAAGTGCTGCTGTAGCTTTATAATCTCACAGGTATCTTAAAAATCATCCCCATTTTCCATCTCTCCCAGTATCAATCTTTATTTGTATTTTCCCAAAGGAGAGAATCTGTGAAGTTTCTATGTATCTTCCAAGGTGAAAAACTGGGTTTGAATCAGCTGAAATGAAATGATCAATCAGGTAACTCATTTACCCATTCATCCATCATTCATCAACTCACCCCACTGCCCATTTATCCACCCATCCACCCATCTACCTGAACAGGTGGCAGAGATGGGAGTGAGTCAATGAAAGGCTGGACAAAGCCTCTTCCGGCCTGTCTCTGCCACTCGGAGCCATCAGAGGCTCTGAATTGCCCAAGGGCTCAGGAGGATACCCCAGGCTGGAGCTCAAGGTCCTCATGCTTCCTTGAGCATGCTTGTGATCTGGCCACTCCTCATTTCCCCGATGCATTCTCATCCTTGTCCAGTTTTCTTACGGTAGGTACCACAACAATCCCCAGCCCACCGCTCTTGAGTTAATGATGACTCATACGGTTCCTTAGACTATACACCCTTATAGGACTAGGCAGTCTCATCTTTCTCCCAAGGAGTAGCTGCTGGGTTTGAACCACAAATTTTATGATTAAGTTGCCCAACACCTAACCCACAGTGACACCATGGCTCTTCCACTTGACGTATGGTTATTTAAACCACTCACCGTCCCCCAGCACATCCCACCTACTGAAACCTGCAAGGGCCCGGAGCTCTCTTGATTTGACAGTGAGAATGATTTACTCTCACTCTCCCCCTCTCCCTTTCTCACTCACATTCACAAGTTCGCTTTCTCTTGCTCTTTCCAGAATTCCCACAATGCTTTCTGCTGCTCTTAGATCCTTGTCCTGACCCATCCAGCTCAAAGCCTATCTGGGGCTCAGTTCACTGAATTAAAAAAGATTCGGTGGGGCCTGCATCCAGCGTGTGCACATGCTAATGGGACACCAGTTCCAGCTTCTGGGGCTTGGACAATCAAGCAAGAACGCTGGGAGAGGGAAGGATATAACTGCTGACACATGGAGCAGAGGGGAGTTGGTGGCAGGGAGACCAGGCAGGGTCAGATTGGAGGCCAAATGAAAAGCTCATTTGCTGGACAAAGCAGGGAAGGGTATCCTGGGACGAGGGGCAGGCGGCCTCCTTCTGGGCCAAATAGCATCGACCAAGAATCTAAAATTAATTCCTTAAGGGTCAGCATGCTGTGAAATATAAGTCCTCCTGAACCCTTGGGACTTTTGAGCAGTCGTCTCTCGCTCTTGCTCGATCTTCGGCCAAGTATGTTGGCAGCTGCGTTGTGAGGCGCCAGTGGATTCCCACAGGCTGACCTCAGCCCAAGACCTTCTCAGAGTCCCCCAGGGACATCAACTTTCCCCACATGTGACCAAGTAGAACGCGCTCCAGAGGAACTTCTTGGCTGTGGTCTTTTTTTTTTTTAATTTTTTTTTGGCTGTGGTCTTCATGGGAATAGGTCACCAGGCCTTTCTTCCTCAGCAAAAATAAGTAGGTAATTATTCAGGCATAGGAGCCCAGGTGGCACAGTGGGTTAAGCATTGGGCTGGTAATTGAAAGTTCAGCCTGTTGAATCCATCAGCTATTTCACTGGAGGAAGATGAGGCAATCAGCGCCCACTAAGATGGACCATCTCAGAAGCCCTGTGGAGTTCCACTGAGACAGAGTTGGCTCTGGGCAGTGGGTTAGGTTTGGGGTTGTATACAGGCAGGCCTGGGAGTTACGGCAGCGTCAGTGCCAGGCCACTGTGACAAAGTGAGTAGCATGACACACCGATAGTGCAATTCATCTTATACACTCCTCCGGAGCCCATTTGCATAGTGGGTTAGGATTAGATTGCTAACTTTCAAACCACCACTCACTCTTTGGGAGAACGATGGGGCTCTTTCTGCTCTGTAAAGAGTTACAGCCTCAGAAATCCACAGGGGCAGTTCTATTCTGTCTTCCCAGGGTCACGCTGAGTCAGAACAGACTCACTGGCAGTTAGTTGTTTAAATATATACTCCCCTGTAGACTCCCAAGGAGCCCTAGTGGCGTAGTGGTTATGCATCGGGCTGCAGTCTGGAAGGTCACCAGTTCGAATTTAAAACTACCAGCTACTCCTTGGGCAAAAGACTGGACTTTCTACACCTGTCAAGAGTTACAGTCTTGGAAACTCACGGGAGCAGATCCACCCTGTCCTATAGGAGCACTCTGCGTGGACGTTGCCTCGATGGCCGTGAGAGCGAGAGCGAGTAGACTCTTCAGGGTGGGTCAATAGCATTCTGGAAAAGAGTTTTAAACCTTATGAGACTGACCAAGATGGGATGCAGAGACTCGGAGGGAGCCCAGTCTGTCAGAAAAATGGCCCCGATAGACTTGCCTGATGTAGGTGACCACAGACATTTAACTTGTAAAATTAAAACAAAAATTCAAAGCTGATCGTATTTCTGAAGTGCAGTAAGTTCAAGTGCACCAGAGAGAGGTGTGGTGTGCCTGCAGACTCAGCCCAGCAGTAGGTTTTGTCGGGGTGGTGGGAGCACTTGGCCGGAGCAGAGTGCTGGCTACCTGGGCTGGAGAGACCTTCAACACAATCCTGGGACCAGAGTAGACGCCGGCCTGCTGTTTATCTGCACCCTCTGATGCTGATTAACAATGCCAAGGACAGACACTCCTCCCTCTGGGGAAGGACTCTCCCTGGAACCTCCTCTTGTGAGGGCACCATAAAGAACATAAATCAGCATGCACAATGCTACCAAAGTGTGAGCAATCAGTGTTTGGGTTGAAGGAAGAAATCAGGCTGCACGAGCAATAGAGCCACAAGAGACAGGTGGCCCTCCCTCAGTGGGTGACATGGGGCAGCGTCAGTGGGGCAGCCTTTCTGCAAAGTAGGACTGAGAATTCCTACTGTAGCAGAAGAGTTCAGCCAGGCAGGCACACACACCCAGCATGTCATGTAAGCATGTCATGTAGGAACGTGTCGGAGGGCCCTTCGAGGAGCAGAAAATGTTGCAACCAGGGCCACTGCCCCCCAGTGGTTAGCCTGGAGCAGAGACTGGGCCCTTAGAGGAGACAGCTCACTGGAGGGTGGGGCTGGACATGGGGAAGACTGGACAATGGGCAGAAAGAACGACTCTCTCCTGGTCTGGGAACAGTGTTGGATTTATACAGAGTAGGGGTCGGGGAGGCACTGGGACCCTCATATCTGGTTTGATTATACCAAAGTGCTTTTCCCAGCTCCTGGGAAGTTACTGTAGACACTGCTGTAACGAGCTGGTTTACTTAAAGGACATGGGCTGGTGCTCGACTTGGGAAGGCCATTGAGCACTGCCCACTGTCCACCACTGTGCCTCCTGGATGATGGAGGACAATGGCAGAGGGTCCATTAAGACTCAGGGGTTAGTGGGAGGGGACTGGATTGCATACATCCAACATCTGTAAGTTCTAACTCCTAAACCCATGACCATGATTTGACTTGGAAAGAGGGTCTTTCAAGCTCTTGGTTGAGTGGTCATTGGGTGAGTTGTCTGGAGGTTACCCTGGCATATGGTGGCTCCTAGCCCAATTGGAATGATGGCCCTATAAAATATGAGTTGCAGAGAGACATAGCCAGTGGAGAGGTGGCCATGTGACAAGAGGGGTAGAGTTTGGAATGATACATTTACATCACCTACTGTCCCTGTCTGAGCCCTGGTCACCATCTGCTTTCATTCACCTTGAAGATTCCAGCCAGCTCCTAACTGCTCCAGAAACAATCTTCCCATCACCTCCCCAAAGCTAGAGGCGGTGGTCTAAAATGAAATACAAAGCACAGTCATTGGTTTGGTTGTGGTTGTTAGGTTAAGTTGGTTCTGACCCAACAGCGACCCTGTGCACAACAGGATGAAACGCTGCCTGGTTCTTTGCAACCCTCACAATGCTTCCTTCGCCTGAGCCCCTGGTTGCAGCACCTGCATCAGTGCATCTCGATGAGGGCTTTCCTCCTTTTGCACTGCCCCTCCACTTTACCAAGCATAATGCTCTTCTCCAGGGACTGGTCTCTCCTGGTAACATGTCCCAAATATGCGAGATGAAGTCTTGCCATCCTTGCCTCCAAGGAGCACTCTGACCTCACTTCCTCCAGGGCAGATCGGTTTTGTTAGGCAATGCAATATAATGAGTTGTTCAATATGGCTCTCCTAGCCATAGCCCTTTGCTATTCCCATCAAAAGACCGTGCTTTTTCTGATGGGTCAGGGTAAGAAGGCGATGGAAGATACTGATTGTATTATATGATTCCGCTGTGAGTGATTGCCATCGGGCTGGGTATAAAGTGAACCATCTCCGAAGCAACGAGTGGGACATGTGCTCTGGACCCTGAGACTCTTGCACAGTGAACCTCCTTGGTCCAGGGAACAGCTGTGACAGTAGAACAGGGGCAGAGGAGCGCAGCAGCAAAACCAGAAGCCAGCGCATGGGACAGAGCAGTGGGCTTCCCAGCCCATGGAGCAAGTAAAGCTGGGTGCGTTGGGGCAGGAGGCCAGCTTTTAGAGTGGGGAGCCTCTGGGCATGTAATTCGTGGAGCTGGGTTCGCCTGACTCATGGAGCTAGAGGTGAGTGCCTCTGGATTGAGGCATACAGAGTGGCATGCCCTTGGGGCATTTATTAGCAGCTCTAAAGGAGCTGTGTAACCTGTCTTGACTGAACAACTGTATCCTGAGCATTTCTTGCCTGAATTGTAACCTGTTAAGCTTCCATAATAAACCCTAGTCACAAGTATTGTCTGTAAGTTCTGTGTAGCCATTGCAATGAGTTGTAGAAGCCAGCAGAAAAGTAGAGAGTACAATAGGTAGACTCTTGATATTTTGTTTTGCTTTTTACAGTCCTCACCTGGTAGAGATTCACTCTGCTGTACTTATGGGTGAAATGATGAGATGTCTGAAAGTTCTTTTAGAGCACATCCACGGAAATCAATTAAGTGCAAAGTAAACATAGAGGGGATCAGGGAAGCACAGGAGTGGCTATGTTGTAATTGCATGGAAGTCATTGTTGAGTGGGGGTAACTTCTTAAGAGTCTCTTTATACTCCCCTCTCTGAGTTCATGTGTTTGGAAGTTTCCATAATAAAAAAAAATGTGAAAAACCTGCAACCCAAACGAGTGGAGAAAGTATATCTGCATCAAGACCAGCACAAACGTTGATAGCCGCTTCGGTCTTCGAAACGGATGCAACCAAGACATGTTTCTATGATTCGAAATGAAACAAAACAAACCTGCTGTCTTCAAGTCCATCCCAATGCATGGTCCACTTTGTAGGACAGAGTAGCGCTGCCCCATAGCGTTTCTAAAGCTATAAATCTTTGCAGTAGCAGTTTGTTAGCCCCCCCCCCCCCACACACACACACACCAGGTTACCTGGTGGGTTTGAACCACTGACCTTTAGCTTATCTGCAGAGTGTATCACCACAGTGCCACCATGGGTCCCTTTGTCCTTCAATGCCCACTGCTGTTGAGCCTGCTCATGGTGGCCCTGTAGGATGAGTACAACTGACCGATGAGGCTTCCAAGGCTGTACATTTGCACGGAAGCAAACTGCCACATCTGTCTCCCATGGAGTAGCTGGTAGGTTGAAAACACTGGCCATTTGCTTAGCGCTTAACCACTGTGCCACCAGGGCTCCTTATATCTTCCAATAGATGGATGGAAAAAACAGCTGTGCTGCATCCTCCCAGTGGAATATTGTGCAGCTGTTAAAAAAATGAACTGCAAAGTAGGGAAGGCACAGAATTGTAAATGCATGTTGTTATGTGAAAGCCCAAACCCACTGTCATGCAGATTCAGGTTTATAGCAACCCAACATGGGGGTTCGAAGCTGTAAAGCTTTAGGGGAACACACAGCCTCATATGTCTCCTGTGAAATGTCTGGTGGGTTTGAACTACTGACCTTGTGATTAGCAGCCTAATGCCTAACCAGAGCTGCACCAGGGCTCCTCTAAGTGAAAGGCGCCAGTCTGAAAAGACAACGTACACGGCATTCTGCAAGAGGGGGAGTGTGGGGTAGGAATTAGTGGAGCATAGGGCATTTTTAGGGCAGTGAGACACTTCTGTGTGATATGGTGATGGCAGACACATGACATTACATTTGTCATAGCTAGTGGTAGGGGGTCAAACAACACAATATACCCCAGGGTCAACAGTGGGCTATAGGTACTGGTAATGTGCCCATGTGGGTTCACGAATAGATGTTGTGTTAGTCTGGGTTGACTAGAGAAACAAATCCATAGACACTCATATATATGTAAGAGAGAGCTTTATATCAAAGAGTAATTGTATATTAAGAAAACATCCCAGCCCAAGCCAGTTCAAGTCCCTAAATCTGATATTAGCCCATATTTCCAATACCAGTCTATAAATTTCTCTTCAGACTAATGCAACACATACAAGTACGCTGAATGTAGGAAGATCACAGGCCAGTGGGTGGGAAGTCTTGTGGCTCCAGTGATGGTAGAAGCATCTCACCACTGGCATGGATATCCACCTGGTTCCTCCAGCTCCCAGGCTCTGGCTCCATCAGCATAGCTCCATGTAGCTTGTCAGCAGGAAGATGAAACAGAGTGTGTGTCCCACCCCCAGGGAGGAAGACAGGAGTTCCCAGAATCCTCAGGCGAAGGCCATGCCCACACAGAGGCTTCATTGTCTAGGACCTGATTGACTGGCTAGAATCCACCCCTTCGCTCAAGCTGACAAGAGATTATATAGCTGCCACAGATGTGGTAGCAGAGTGGACTATGCACTGGACTGCTAACACAAGATTGGTAGTTTGAGTCTGCTGTTAGCTCCCTGGGAGGAAGATAAGGCTTTCTGCTTCTTTAAAGATGTACAGAAAGCCACAGGGGCAGTTTTACTCTGTCTTATAGGGTTGCTATATGTTGGAATTGACTTGATGGCAGTTGGTTTCTTTTTTTTTGGGGGGGGGGGTTCTATGGTTTCATCAATTGTAACATGTTTCATGGGAGAAATGACATGTGAGGGGGCAGGGGGATATGGGAACTCTTTCTTCTCTCCACTCTACCCAAACTTGCTCCAAAAGATGAAGTCTTTTACAAAATAGATTTAAAAAGTCAAGCATCCCCAGGGTCCTCAAACTGCTGCTGTGGGGTCGTGCTGTCCAGTCAATTTCTACTCATGGAGCGACCCCATGTGACCGAGTCCAGCTGCCCTGTATGGTCTTCCAGGTTGTAATCTGTAGGTAGCAGGTTTCCAGGTCTTTCTCCCAAGGAGCCGATGAGTGGATTTGAACCATCAGTCTTTCAGCTGAACTCACAACTGTTGAGCTAATAAAACCCATCATCGTCCAGTTGACTCCTAGTGACCCTATAGGACAAAGCAGAATGACCTCACAGGACTTTTCCAGGTTTGTAATCTTTACTGAAGCAGACTGCCACTTTCCCCAGTGCTTTAACCTCAGGCTCCTTTGGGGGATGTATATATTAAAGATGAATAAATAAAAGCAAAGAGGAGCACACCACAGCCAAAGGAAGGCCTCAGTGGCTCCCTGCTACTCTCAGGACAAAAGTCAGACATTTCATAGGGTCCAACCACCTGGCCAACAAAAACTTCGGCAATGAAGATGTCTCCAAATTTATGACTCATAGGAGGATCCTTTATAGAGCCGTTGGCAATGGTGGCTGGGCACCATGTAATTCTTCTGGTCTCAAGGTTGTGAAGACTGATGTGTGCTCTGCCCACTACTTCTTTTAGAGTAATTGTTTTCATTTGCCTTTCCATTTTCATCATTCTTCTTGGGAGCCCTAGTGGCATAGTGGTTACTCACTGGGCTGCTAACTGTAAGGTAAGCAGTTCAAAACCACCAGCCCCTCCGAGGGAGAAATACTCTCGTGAAAGAGTTAGTCTCCAAAACTCATAGGAGCAGTTTGACTCTGTCCTCTAGGGTCACTGTGAATCGGCATCGACTCTACGGCTGTGTTTTTGTTTTGTTTATAATTTCTTGCCTCTGGAGGGTTCAGAGAGCAACACCCCCCACCCCCCCACCCCAAGATGCTGGCCTTTAGTCATACCCTTCAGGCCTGGAACTGAACTCACCGCACCGCCACCATGTTAGAATCATCAACCTTGCAAGATGACAAGGGCGTCATTTAGTCGACAGTAAAGTCCAGAGGCCAGGAAAGGAGGAGGATGGACACAGGACACAGAGGGAGGACAGGGGTAAGCGATGGCCCTCTGAGGGATGGCACTACATGCGTTGAAACAAAACACGTTTCAGCCGTGGAATGGAGAAACCGATGTCTGTATGGTGGATCATCACCTAATTCACAATTAAAAGTTAAAATTTAAAAAGCAAATGGATCTCTAGTTAGTGTTCACTGTTGACTTACAGTCTCCTATGTGGAGAGCTCCCTCCCCGACCTATAGCAGGGGGTTACTCTCTGCCCCCCTCCCTCCATGCACCAGGCCATTCGTGCCCTGCCAGCTGACCCCACTGCCCCTCCAGTTAGACCGAGTGACCTCCTTGTCCCCATGGGTGCCCTTGTACATTTCCTAGGCTCTTCCCTCGGCCCCTTTCTTCTGCTCCTGATGTTCCTGCCTCACGCCCTCCTGGAAGCCCTCCTGAGGTTAGCTCTGCCTCACACCCTCCTGGAAGCCCGCCCAGATGGCTGCTGCCCCCTGCTGCTGCTTGCTGGACCAGAGGGTCCATCTCTGCTCCTGGGCTTGGAGAGTGGGGATGAGGCCCTCTCCGCTGTCAGTGTTCCCTATAAATATGGGCTTCCTGTGCTTACTGATCGGTAGTAAACAGTCACACCTGGATTTTGGCAGGTTCAGAAACACATGGAATTGTTTGTTACAGGTGAGTAAAATCAAACAACCAAACCCACTGCCGTTGAGTCCGTAGGAGCCTTATAGGGCAGGGTCGGACTTCCCCTGTGAGTTTCTGAGACCGGGGAATAGAAAGCCTCATTTTCTTCTTCTTCTTCTTCTTCTTCATTGGCTTTAATACATATATCATTCCACAGTTCCATCACCGCAAGCAGTGTTGTACACGTGCTCCCACAATCAGTTTCCAAACATTCTTTTCCCTCCTGGACTCCTTGACATCGTCTCCTTTTTACCTAACATCCCACACTGCACCCCCGCCCCCAACCCTTATTCCACTTGCTGTTCCTATAGGTTCATCAATCTTGGGTTTTATATACTGAAAAACAGAAGAACATATAATACAACTTCAAGAGGCTGGCCCTCAATGACTTAATACAACTGAGATAAACCCTAATATGGACAATCAAAAAACTACTGAAAATGTTGAAAACCAGATCAGGTTATCAGAGGGAGGAATTGACTAACAAGGTTTTACTGTTCCGGTCAGGTTTATGCCTTTGATCTTTTATACTCTGTCTCCCCAGTGCACCCTGTTTTGTAACCACTCTCCTCCCGTCCCTCAGTTATGGATAGATGGAGATCACCAGAGGCTTATTTCCTATGTAGTTTCCACTAATGTATCTTGGGCTCCCAGAAAGCCTCATCTTATTCCCAAGGAGTGGCTCAGGTGTATTTGAACTGCTGACCTTGGAGCTAGTAGCCCACTGCTTAATCCACTGTGCTGCCAGAGCTCCTAAGAAGCCAGAGAAGCGGTGCACCTGCAGAGACCAAAGGGGCACAGAGGAGACACACCTGGGAGTCGGATTCCACTCAGAGAACAATGAAGCCCTCGTCTGGGTAGGGCCCAAGCAGCAGTGCTGGCTGAGCTCCCATGTGATTCCAATGTCTTCCCTCCCATTTAGCTGGTCTCATCTCTCGGAACACCTGCTGCCTGCTGGGGGGTGTGTAAGGCAAGAGCAGGCTGGGGCGGCACATCTCCTGCATAGGTGAGTGTGGGGCGTGGGAGCTCCCAGGAATACTGTGTCCTCTCCAGATTCTTGGCTCAGGTGCCCGGGGGACATTCCACTCTTGTTCTGGGAACCTCGGGGTGGCATGCAGGGCCGAGCAGCCCAGGCCACTCTGCCGTCTTGCTGAGGCAAGGCTTGCTTCTCAGAAACGGTTGAGCAGCCATTGGCTTGTTCAGGGTGGGGGGTGGTAAGTGGTGGTTGGGAGGTGAAGGTGTTGGACCCCACCCTTCTGAAGGGACCTGGGAGGCCAGCTCAAACTGGAGGGGAGGGGGGAATCTGCCACCTCCTGCCTCCACTCGCTGTGGGCTCCCAAGTCCACTGGGAAGTCTGGAGTGGCCAGTGAGTTCCGTGCATGCTGGTCAAGCCCATGTCTTTAGTTTCCTTGGAGTCGCCTCTGACTCCTGGTGACCCTTGTGCAGCAGGAGGACATGTTGGCGGGTCCTGCACCGTCTTCATGAGCACAGGTGGGCTTGTGTCCTCCGAGGTGGTGGCTGTTGTCCCCTACCATCATGGAACGGTCCCTCCCCTTCCCTGACCTCTCTTTACCAAACTGGTTGTCCTTCTGACCAGGTAGGTGAAGCCCTTCCTGGAGCCAAAGAATGCCAAGACGTGGGCTCGCCCTTCCCTGTGGCTCCAGCCTCTGTCCCCGCCCGTCTCTGATAACTGGCCGCCTTGCAGTCTGCACATTCCTTGGACAGCAGCTGATCCCTCAAGTTTTACCTTTCTAGTGAACAAGCTTCATTTACTCCAACCCGTTGTCTGTTTTTGACTTAAAAAACAAAAACAAAACCCATTTCATTTAAGGATTGGCAGCTCTTGATGTTGTCCTAAACCTGATGACATGGAGAGGTGACCAAGGGACGTGCTGCCAAGCACTGGTTCTCTCAGGGTCGCCTTCTATCATCGGCATATTGATGTGTGTCAGGGGCTTCAGGCCACCCAGAGGACCGTGTGAGTGTCTAAAGGGTAACTTGGAGGAGGAGTGAGGATTATTGGGAAAAATCAAACCAAACTCACTGCCATTGAGTCAGTGACCCTCTAGGACAGGGTAGCTCTGCCCCTGTGGGTTTCTGAGACCGTTGCACTTTACAGGAGGAGAAAACCTGAGCAGGTGGTGTCAAACTGCAGACCTTGTAATTAGCAGCCCAATGTGGAACCACTATGCCACCAGGGCTCTCGAAGTTATTGAAAGCCGCAATGACAAACCAACCACGCTGACTCATGATGACTGGTTTCTCAGAAGAGATGGCCAGGACCTTTTCTGACCAGACACGTTGAGCCTCTAACCCCCAGCAGCTGAGTGCACTCACAGTACACCCCAACCCCCACCTTCCAAGGATTCCTATGGGTATTGCTCTCAATCTATTTTTGAGGCATTTGCATGGTTAAAGCCACCAGTGGGTGACTTTGAAATAAGACTACTGTCTTAGAGAAGCCCGTTCTTGAATGATCGCCCTTGTCTTCATTTCAAACCGTTCTCGGGTCACAAACGATGTTCCTAAGAAAGACTTAGTGTGAGCAGGAGAAACCCAGGAAAACCAGCAGTGGTGTGGAATGCCCCCGTCAGAGGGGCTGATTCAGCCCCAGTCATAAGACTTGGAAGTCACCAGTGTCCCCTCACCCAACAGGAATGAAAGGGAAAGTGGCTTGGGGGTTGGGGTGGGCTGGAGCCTGGCCAGGTCCCTGGGCTGGCGCCTCTGAGGATCTTGTGGAAGCCACCTGACGCCCCATGGCGAGTGTCTCATGGCCTGACACTCCTGTGGGTTTGCCCTGCTGGGAGGAAGGAGACTTCCTCCTTTCTTCCCGTGTGCTCTGGTCTCCTGCTGCTGCCGCCCTACCAGAAATACCAGTGGGTGTCTTCCTCCTCTTTTTTTTAGTAATTTTTTTCTTGTAAATTGGGTGAAAGATTACAGAGCAAATCCGTTTTCCGTGCAACAAATCACACATTTTGTTTCATCTCATGTATTGTGATTCCCCACAATATCGCAACACTGACCCCCTCCTTCTCTCCTTCTCCATTTCCTGCTTCTATTCCTGCTCCTAACTCTTCTGAGCATCTCCCTCGGGCAAAGGCTGCTGCTTCAGTCTCAAATGGTGGCGTCTAAGGAGTTTGGGCCTCCCTGGTATAATCGGTCCCTTTGTAACCTATTGTTTGGCTGAACCTGGAGCCACACGGGATGAGTTCCATTCCAGACCTGGAGGGAGAGTTAGGACTGTGGGCTCGGGGTTCCACCAGTGTCTATCCAGTCACTGCTCTCTGGCCTGGAGCTTGTCCCTCAACAGACTCCTCTCCCTCTTCCTCTACTTCTGATGGAAGTAGAGGTGCCTCCAGCTTGAGCTTCGATTGAACTGATCTCAGACATGAGATTGTCTAAAGCAAATCTCTGTGATATGCCCCTTCTGGTACAGAGGCAGTTACTGGAGGCCTCAAGGGTGTCACTTGGGACCTCCTGAGTGCCACATCTTGTGTGGACATGACTTTATTAATACGCTGGTTGGGAGCATCGTTGATGTTGATTGGGACCATGTGGCACACTCCATCTGTCCAATGGGACTGGTCAATCCAGAAAAGGATTTACAGACAGGTTGTTTGCTGTTCTTGCCCAAGTGCCCAAGAGCATTAGCCCATTAAAGCAAGGGAAGCGATCAAAATGGAACCCAGAGAGATTGGGTGGGCTGACGCTCTGCTTCTACTTTGAGAGCCAGATGACCTGTTTTCCTGCAGCTCGTCGTGCTGTGGATACCTGGAGAGCCTTGACTGAGGACCTTGGTCATGTCGCATTTGCTACTGCTCTGACGCTGTTATTCTCACGCTCTTCCTCAACCTCCTGGTCCCTTGCTGGGCCTTTGTTATTCTGTCCCTGATATGGGGCACATAGTGATTATCCATTGGGCTAAACACCGGGCACAGTTGGAAACCACCACCACCCCGGGAGACAAAGATGAAGCATCTTAATCCTGTAAGAATTACAGTTTGCCCTGTCCTATAATGTGCTCTATGAGTTGGCATTGACTCGATGGCAGGGAGTATGGTTCGGTTTGGAAGTGATCAAAACTTGGTCATAATCTTCCTGCTCTCACAGAGTAC
Source organism: Tenrec ecaudatus (assembly GCF_050624435.1). NCBI lineage: Eukaryota > Metazoa > Chordata > Mammalia > Afrosoricida > Tenrecidae > Tenrec > Tenrec ecaudatus. The sequence goes on from NC_134541.1 coordinate 136,498,350, forward strand.
GTCTCTTATTAAGCCATCGGTTTTGGATCTAAACTCACTCATGAACTTCAAGTTGTCTATGCCAAACCTACTGCCATCAAGTGGATTCTGACCACAGTGACTAGATAGGGTTTCTGAGGCTATAAATCTTTACAGGAGTCGATGAACTCTTCTTTCTCCTGAGGTAGGTTTGAACCACTGACCTTGTGGTTAATAGTCCAACCCAACCCAACTGTGCCACCAGGGCTCCTTAAGTTGCCTATGCAGACCAAGAAAACCAAACTCGCTGCCACTGAGTTGCTTCAACTCACAGCATCCTCATAGGACATAGGATAATGGCCTCTGTGGGTTTCTGAGAGTAAAACTGTTATGGGAACAGAAAGCCCCATCTTCCTCCCAGGGAGTGGCTGGGAGACTAGAAATGCTGACCTTATGCCTAGCAGCTCAAAGCCACCAGTCCCATTAAATTGATACTGTCTAAATGGGTCTTCCTTGCCAAAACTCTTTCCAGCTGTTATCCCCTCACGGCTAGTCAACTGACCTTTTTCATCCACTTACCGCCTTTCTACAGCACAACCTGAACTTCCTGTGTACTTGGAAGCAGGTGGGTGTTCATTGCATGCTTGTAAGGAATGCCATTCCCCGGTGACTTGTATAAGGTTCACCTGGCCTGATTGGCATAACCACCTTGAACTGAGGGCCAGCTCCCTGCACCACCTTCTCACCACTCCCCTCCTTCAGCAAATATTTGAGTACCTCCTATCTGTTGTGCATTGTGACTGGGCTAAGGACCCATACCTAAGAGACACACAGTCCATTGTCCTTGGGAAGTGGGGAAGAAGATAGACAAACAAGAGTAAGCAGTGGTCAGCACTATACAGAACAAGAAACAGGTCAATTGAGAAAAGGTGTAGTAAACAGTTGTGACCGACTGTCCAACTCATAGCGAGTCCGGTTAGAACTGTGCTCCACAGCATTTTCAGTGGCTGATTTTTTTTAGAACTAGACCACTAGACCTTTCTTTTAAGGTGCCTCTGGGTGGACTTGAACCTCCAACTTTGGGTGGTTCAAGGATTCCTAGAGTCTTAGATGCAGAAGTTTTGTAGAGGTGGCTTCTGAGCTGAAAATGCATGGCAGGGCACCAACTTGCAAAGATTTGAGCAGAATATCTCCTGTGGGAGGGACAGCCTGTCCCAAGGGCTTCAGAGGAGGGTAAGCTTGGTATATGGGGCCGGGATGGGGGCGGGGGGTGTCTCAAGAAGCTCATGGACAGATGGAACTAAATGATAATGAACTTTTTGGACTTGATACCAGAAAGCTAGAAGGTCTGTAACCAATGGTCAAGAAAATAGTTGAGGACAATGAGGTGGACTGAGGCTACCTCCTCCTTAGCATCATGGTGTGCTTGAATCTTCTCTTCAGCTCGGTGGGCAGCCAGGCGAGGGTTTGGAAATAGGGGAGGTATGGGATCAGATGATTTTCTTTAACTCATTGCATGGGTGCTGCATGGAGAATGGATGGGGCCAAGGCAGGGTGCCCAGCTGGGAGGTGATGACGATGGTGCAGGTGAATGATCATGGGTGCGTGGGTCAGGGTAGAGGCAGCCTACCAAGAATCAAGAAGGATAGAATCATCGGGACTGTTCCGACCAAATGTGCTGGTGGTTTGGGTGTGGGCAGACTGAAACATTTCCCTAATGCAGCTTGGCTGGGCTCCTCACCCTCCTCCATATATTCTCTCCACAGCATTCCATGGGCACCGCCATCTGAAAGAACTCTGGGCTCTCTTCCCAGGCCCATCCTAGCTGTCAAGGCCCAGTTCAAGCCAGGCTGCCTCTGGCTTCACTTACTTAATGCTACACCTCAGGGCTGGTCCCCTGGGACTCATGGCCTGTGGAGCTGGTAGGGTGATGCCACCAGACTCGCCTCCCGATTGCTCTGAACTCTAGAAGGGTTCAGGAGTTAGAGGTCTTTATTGTATTAACTCACACTGGGCACTTAAAAAAGCTTTCTCTGACCTACAGGTGATTCACTCCTTCCAGTCAGTATGGCGGCTCTAGAAGCTCCAGAGGAGAGACTGAGGAAATTTAAATACCGAGGCAAAGATGCATCCGTGAGTACGAAGCACTGCCTCTAGGAAAGGCAAGTGCAGTAGAAAGCATGGGTTAGAAACACATCCAACACTGGGGGGAGAGATGGGCAAACTGAGCAAAAGGTTCACTGTCGATAGGAACCTAGGGTGCACAGAACACTGCTTTCCATTGTGCTGGCTTCTGAAGCGTCCATGATGAAGTACTAGGCTGGGGAGGAACAAAGCCATCCGGCCAACTCTGTCCTTGAGTCAAAGACACACAACTCCAGAAACCACTACAGTTTCTATGAGATCTTGAAACGGCTTAACTTGCAGAGCTTCAGTATCTCCATCCCAAAACGGCCTCTCTCCCGCTCGCACTCTCTCTCTCTCTCTGGATTTGGTATGTAGATGTTTGGCTGTAATTGATCATACTAAGGCCTCTTGCCAAAGAGCTAAAGGGTTGGGGATACAGGCGTGGCCATCAAGCATTGGTGCAGCCTTGCAGAAGCAAGAGTTGGGACTGGTGTGCACACCCCTGCTCTCCTCACGGCTGGGGGAATAGCAGGACTCGGGCAGGATGTATGTGGATGTCTAACCTCCATGCGGACTCAGGCTCTGTGTCCTGCATCTGTGTAGTTGAGTCAAGGCTTTGCAGGAGGATGGCTATCGCTTGGGACTCTGAGGGCTGTTGAGAAGGAGGGAAGCCCAAGGTCACAGTGGCCTGGTCAGGACAGTGTCAGAAGCTGAATCACTCCTACTGCCATTCATTCTTGTAAGCTTGGCTCTCTGGCTTCTAAGACCATCACAGAGTAAAGGGAACATGCTGGAAGGAAGGAATTGACCTGGCAATGGGAAGAGCCAACCAGATGGAGGGTTAGGAATCAGAGGTCCATCCCCTCTGTATTAGAGGCTTGCTCAGTGAAGAAGCAACATGGCTACTGGCTGGGGTCGGCCTCACAGGTGTTGCTGCCTTGTCATCTACAGGCTGACCTCTGAGAGATGGTGGGTCCAGTCTCAGACCACTGTGATAAAGTCATGCAATAAGGTGTGATTAGGTTTCTTCTTGTAGCTAAAAGTTAGGTGTATATTGTTATGTTATCTATGACGAATGCAAAAGCATTATGAAAAACAAAGCAACAGTGAATTACTTCAAGGATTACAAAAATGGAAGGTAGAGACAGGAAGTGAGTGTATCTTGTTGGGAAAATCTAGTGCCTTTTTTGACTCCGGGTTGCCACAAACCTTCAATTGGTTAAAAAGAAACAATCACCCCAGTATTGCAATATTTGCCAAACTCAATAAAATGAGGTCTGCACGTAATGCCTTCTTGACTGTCACCAAGAAAGCATTGAATAGCGTTCTGCAGCTTGTTTCAGGAATCAGACATGCCTAATACCGATTCCTTACAAGCAATACATGAAACAGTAGTGATTCTGTGGTAGACTGGTCACCTTTCATGGGAGAGAGGAGACCTGGGTTCAATTCCCAACCAATGTCACCTCCTCCACCACACCCACCACCCTAGAAATATCAGTGGTGGTTTTCAGGTGGTTATGTTGCTGAGAAGAATCCCTGGTGGTTTACTGAGTTACCTATTGGAATGCTAACAATGAGATCAGCAGTTCAAAACCACCAGCCATTCCAAGGGAGAAAGATGAGATTTTTCTACTCCCCAAAATATGTAGTTTTGGGACCCACAGGAGCAGTTCAACTCTGTCCTATAGGGCCACCATGAGTGGGGATTGACTCCATGACAGGAGGGAGAGGCTTGTGGAGCCGCCATGAGTCGAGATGGCTCAATATCATCAATACTTAAATCTTCCACCTAACCCCCATGTATCCAAAAAGGTTACGACGTCATTCCCTAAGAGTTCTTATGACCAGAAAGTCTGTCCACTGCTGGCTGATATAATCAAAGTGTTTGGATCATGAGATCCCTGGATTTGGTGTCCAAGTGCAGCTCGTGGGATTGGATGAAGGCTTGAGAGACCTATTGAACAACATCCCCAGGGCATATAGGGACTGAGTGTTCTATCAGTTTTCCCCAGTCCATCTATCTCCCCACAGATATGAGGTCCGGGTGTCAGCAGTGCTCTAGTATAGGTTCTCAAACTTACTTGGTCAATTCCCCTTCTTCGGAAACAAACAGAAAACTCAGCACCTCCCCTGAAATGAAAAACTCTTGTCCTATAGGCTGTCACCCAAGGTCAAGTGTAGGTATCTGATGTGGCAGCCCCTCTGATCATTCCAGCACCTCCGGGGGTGGGGGCGGGGGGTAGCACCGACTTTGAGAAACAATGGTCTACAAAATCCGGGTCCCACCACAAGCTGGGAGGCAGCGGACTGCTTTGTTCACGTGCCATTAAAGCAGAGACACCTATGGCATGTGTGCATGCCTGTCTTTGGTATAGAAAGCAAGTAGGGATATTTTTCCAGATGTGGTATAGAAAGAGCCGAGAACATAAGTAAGGCAGATTAGCTAGCAGTGTGCCTTCTAGCCTGTTGCAACTATAAAGATAAATGCGGTGCCTTCAGGCTAGTTCAGAGGACTGAACAGGACACGGACACACACACACACACACACACACACACCACCCCATCCCCTACCACCACCCCTGTCTTTAAGCACTCATGTTCTTTCCTGCCCTCACCAGGCAAGGCGGCAACAGCGGATTGAGGTCAGCATAGAGCTCCGGAAGGCCAAGAAGGACGAACATACCTTAAAGAGAAGGAACATCACAGATGCCTTCTCCAAGCCATCTTCTAAGGATGTGGTAGAAGTGGTGCGTCCTGGTGCTGTGAGCGGAGAGGCCATGTGCAAAACACACCCTTAGCTGGTTTGAATATGTTCTGCAAAACACACGTGGCTGGCGTGAATGTGTTCTGTAGACTTAGAAGCTGACAAGCTCTAGTGTAGGGTTCACTCCAGAGAGGAGGGGAGCTCCTGAGTAGTGGGCTCAGCTGCTGATGGAAAGGGTGGCGTTTCAAGTCTGCCTAGAGGCACCTAGAAAGACTGGCAACCTCCTCCCGAAAACTCATCCATTGACAACCCGATGGAACCCATAGGGCTTCCATGAGATGAGTCAACTCAACAGCCACGGTGAGAGGTGATGGTTAGCATGAGAGTAGCCATTTATACATAGAGGAGAACCATCAATTTCTCCAGATTGAGCCGACAACTTTGCTGAACTTGTTGACTAGCTCAGTCTTTTGGGGTCGGTTGGAGGGAGGGAGAATGGTCAGGGAGAGGGGAGGATTTTCTGTATTCAATCCTTAGGGTTTTCTGTATTCAAGATTCGCTAAGTCCCTGAGTCATGAACTTCAGACTTGTGGACAACTGGTACTTGCCCTTCAAAGTGATTGTAAATTTCCCTTCACTTGGAAACAATTAAACCAACCCCTCCGACTGCCGCTTAGTGGATTTTGACTTATAACATCCTTGTAGGGCAGAGTAGAACCACCCCTTTGTTTTCTGAGGCTATCAATATGTCTGGAGCAGACCACTTCATCTTTCTCCTGAGGGGCAACTGGTGGGGCTGAAAAGCTGACCTTGGTGGTTGACTACCCGGGGCGTGTAAACCACTGTACCACCAGGACTCCTCGAACCAACCCTCCAAAGCAAACCATACCCACTGCCATAATGTAGCTCTTGCCTCACTCAACCCTACAGGGCAGAATAGAATTACCCCCGTGGGTTTCCAGGGCTGTAAATCTTTACCGGAGCAGCCAGCCTCATCTTCTCTCATGGAGCAGCTGGTGAGTTTGAACTGCTGACCTTGTGGTTAGTAGCCTAACATAAATCCACTACTACATTACCAGAGCTGCTTTTTGTTTTTGTTTTTAATCAGAGCTCTTTGAGCCAACCCTGTGGGCTATAATTTCATCACCACCACCACCTTCACTTGCTACATGAGCAGTGTTTAACTCACAAAAAGGGCTCCTCAACTTTCCACTAAGGTGAAGCCTGGCTAGATAAGAACTATATGTACCTGTTCTAACTTACCTCCAAGTGAACTGATCTCCTTCAAGCCCCACAGACTATATCTGCAAATAGACTTCTACTTCTTCTTTTCAAATATGCATTATTGTAGTGACTTTTTTAAAAAGTTTGCCTAATTGCTCTCTGTAGAACCTCTCGTGAAACATTGACTAGAAGTGGTAAGAGTGAGGATTCTTGTCTTGAGCCTAGTTTAGGGAGAAAGGGCTGTCTTTTCCTTCATCCAGGATAGGTTTCCCGTACATACCTGTTATCAGGTGGAGGGTCTTCTTAGGGCATCTTTATCACGAAAGGCTTCTGGGTTTTGTTGAATATTTTTTTCTACATCAATTGTGATGATCATGTGAGAATTTTTTCTTTATTACTATAAAAAAGAATTACTATGGTTTATTATATTGATTTTCACATGTTGAAACAGCCTTACCTTTCTGGGAGATTGCAGACCCTTTGTACAATAGAAGGGCGCACTGCCTGGCCCTGCGTCATCCTCACAATTGTAATGTCTGAGCCCGTGGTTGCAGCCTCGCTGTCCATCTTGTTGAGGGCCTTCCTCTTTTTTGATGACCTCCCAACTTTACCGAGCATGACGTCCTTCTCCAGCGACTGGTCTCTCCTGATGACACGTCCAAAGTACATGAGATGAAGTCTTGTGATTCTCATTTCTAAGGGACCCCTGGCTGTACTTCTTCCAAGATAGATGTGTTTGTTCTTCTGGGAGTCCCTAATACTTTTCAATATATTTCACCAACATACGTGTATCTATGAGGGGACTTTAAAAAATTCTTGGGGAATTCCATTATCTTTCAGTTCCCTTGGTCATGGTATATAGTCCTTTTTGGGGTGGTGGTGGTGGTGGTGGCTAGAATTGGGTTGCTAGTCTTTGGAGGATTTTTTTCCATTAGCATTCATCAGAGATCTCAGCCCATAGCTTTCTTGTGGTGTCTTCATCTGGTTTGGGTACCAGGATAATGCTGCCATCATACAACAAGTTGAGAAGTGTTTCCTTTCTCTTTTTTGGAGAGTTTGTGAAGGATTGGTGCTAACCGTCCTTCCAAAGTTTGGGGGAGGTGGGTGGAAAGGACATTAGTAAAGTCATCTGAACCTGGCCTTTTCTTTAATCATGGAAATATTATAAGTATTTTTAAAATGAACAGATCTCTTTAACAGTGTGCCAATAACTCAATGTCCTCTTCTTGAGTCAAGTTTGGTAGTTTGTGTTTCTAGGAATTTGCCTGTGTTATCTGTTGTCTAGCTTGTTGACATGCAATTGTACCCTTACAGTGCCTTTTGTCTCCGTAAAGTCAATAGTGACATTCCCACTCTCATTCCTATTGGTAACCTAAGTCTCCAGCTATTCAAAACCACGGCCTCTGAAACAGTATGCCAGGGAGCTGTAAGTTGAAATAGCCTCTGTAGCAGTGGTGTGTGAGTTTGAATCTCTATAGAAGCAGACTACCATGTCTTCCTCCTGCAGGGTGGCTGATGGGTCTGAACCCCTAACTTTCGGTGAGCAGCCCAGGGCTTCACATTGTGCTACCAGGGTTTCTCTTTCTTTTTGTTCTTATTGATCATTTTATTGGGGGCTCAGCCAGTTATTAAACAATCCATAAATCAGTTACATCAAGTGAACTTGTACAGATTCTGCCATCATCATTTTCAAAACGTTTTCTTTCTACTTGAGTCCTTGACATCAGCTCCTCTTTATTTCCTCCCTCCCTGACCCTACCACCCTCGTGAACCCTTAATAAATTATATGTATATTTCATATCTTACACTGTCCCATGTATCCCTCCTCCCACTGTTCTATTATTTATCCCCCTTGGGGGGGTTATACAGCCATCATTGTTATTCCTTCCCCCTGCCCCCTCCCCCTCTCCCTTCCTATACCCACATGGAATCATGCTTCTGAGAGATTTATCCTGGATTTAATATGTCGAAAGCTCTTATTTATACCAATGTACATACGCCGGTCTAGCAGGATTTGGGAGGTTGAACTGGGGCCATGGTAGTGGGGGAAGGAAGCATTAAAGAACTAGAGGAATGTGTGTTTCGTCAGTGCTCTACCTGGATGAGTTGTCAGGGTGAGTCAAGGGGTTCTCTTTATTCAAGCCAGAAAGTGGTTATTCTAGAAGAAGGCTGGTTCTTCAGAGAAGCAGGAAGTTCTGGGCCATCTCAAGTTGTCCTGTCCAACCCCGTCTCCAGCTTCCTTGCAGCTTTGAAAGCCAAGACCCTTGACCATTACTGGAAAGAGCAGATTGGGGATTTGGGTGCCTTCAAAACCCGACAGGGCTTCTGACACCGTCAGTCTTCATGAGAGCCTCATCTTGTCTTCCAAGGAGCAGCTGGTGGGTTTGAGCTGGTCTTGCAGGTGGCAGTTTAATGCCCAGCCCTGGGCAACCCTACAGGGAAGTTCTACTCTGTCCTACAGGGTCAGTACGAATCAGAGATGAGTCGATCACAGTGGTGTTCTGTCCGTTGTTTGTTTTGTTTTGGTTGAATAAACCAGATAACTGCACGTGTTTGCTTAATGTCTAGAATTCCAAAAGGAGTTGATTCTGACCACTTTCGCTAGTTCATTCTGCTACTTGAATGTCTGTGAACGTGTTTCCACCGCAAACCTGTAATGCAAGCTACTGGCGGCCCAAGGTAAGGAGCCCTGGTGGCGTAGTGGGTTATTGACCACAGGTGGATGGCTGCTAATCACAGGTCAGTAGTTCAAACCCATAGTTGTGACACAGGAGGAACATGTGGCTTCCTTTTTCTTTACAACCTCAGAAACCCACAGGGCAGCTCCACCCTGTTCTTTAGGACAGCTGTGAGCCAGAATCAACTTAATAGCAGTGAGTTTTGGGGTGGGGTGGGGAGGAGAGTAGAGGAAGAAGGAGGGTTTGGTTGATAAGATTTATCCCTCTTTCAGGGCCCTGGGGGACCACCCACATCCTTCTGCTGGCATGGACCAGAAAGCGGCCACTTGTCCAAGCCAGCCTGTTCTAATCAGATGGATGGCTAGACAAGATGACCTTTACTGCGGCTTCGGGCTGAGTCTCTGACCTGAATGTCTTTCCTTGCAGACCAGGCCCAACCTGGATGAAATAGTCCAAGGGATGAATAGCCCAGACCCGGTCCTATGTTTCTGGGCCACCCAGACGGCCAGGTATCACCAGACATCCACCTGCTGTTTGCTGGGTCCAAGTTAGAAATGAGCTCGTGGGAACAATGGTCCCCTCCTGAAGTGAGATTCCATTGCTGCTCTACACAGTCCATAAAATAAGCAGTGTGTTGTCGGAGATGAATTGCCTCCTTTAGATTGGCCTCTACCTGAAGCCCTGCTGGTAGACCATACCTGCAGAGAGAGGGGCAAGTGCTGGGGAGCTGAGCAGCTGGCGGTCCCACCGGGTGGTTAGGAAGGCCAGGAGCATCCATGTGTGAGGCTTGCACTGTGCGCCAGCATGCAGCCAGCTGGCCAATTCTCTTCCCTTGCCCAGGAAACTGCTGTCCCAGGAGAGAAACCCACCCCTGAAGGTGATCGTGGAAGCGGGACTGGTCCCCCGGCTCGTGGACTTTTTGAAGTGTGTCCTTTACCCTCATCTACAATTTGAAGCAGCCTGGGCACTGACCAACATCGCCTCAGGGCCCTCAGAGCTGACCCAGGCTGTCGTGGACGCGGGCGCCATCCAGCCCCTGATGGAGCTCCTGTCTTCCCCCAACGTGTCAGTGCGCGAGCAGGCAGTGTGGGCCCTGGGTAATATAGCAGGTGAGCCTCTCCCATCTCGAGCGGGCTGTGGGAAGTGGTCCCAGCAGGCAGCTGGTATGGGCACTCTTTGATCAGGTACAGAATATTCTGGAACCTTGGCCAGGAGGCTTTTTACTGTTAGTGCCATTGAGTTGCCACCAACTCAGAGTGACCTTGCATCTGAGGGACTGATTGAAATGTGACCTGCTCCTGAGCCGTCCTCACTATGGTTGGTATGTTTGGACCCACTGGACGGTGCTTGTGTCAATCCGATGTCTTGAAGGTCTCGCTCCTTTCTGCAGACCCTCTCCTTCACATCCTTCACGACGATGTCCTTTCCTAAGGACTGGCCTCCCAGGATAAAAACTGAGAAATGCCATGGGGGGAAGGTACAGCAAGCAGTTTTCAAAATGGGGAGCCACATTGAGTCCAAAAGTCAAGTGATGAGGCGTACGCTGAAGCTCCAAGCTTTCTGGACCATGTGCCAATATGAGAGGCCAAATGGCTGGGTGGGGGAAGCATTGGGCTGATGACCTCAAGATCAGCGGTTCAAATCCAATAGCCGATCAGAGGGAGAAAGTTGAGGCTTTCGGCTCCCATAAAGATTTACAGTCTCGGAAACTTTAAGGAACTGCTCAACTCTGTTCTAAAGGGTCAAGTGAGGCAAGATTGGCTGGATGGCAGTGGGGTTGGGTTGGGTTTGGAAGGGCTTGATAGGACCCCCAGGGTGGGGAGGACAGTTTGTGTTGGCCATGGGGGTAGACAAAAGCCTTGACAATCTGCCTCCTTTGAGATGACAGCCAGGAGAACACTGTGGGGTTCATTTCTACTCTGTCATATGTGGGGGTGCTAGGAATTGGCATCCACTCAACAGCACTGGGTTTGGTTTGGGTTCATGGTACCAGGGACAAAAGAGAAAGCCTTGGCACATGCAATGTAGATGGTTGGGACAAACCCTGGCATCACCCAGGCCTCTCAAGAGAATTTGACGTCAGCTGAGCTGAATGGAAAGTTGCCAAGGCAATGTACTTTCAAGTGTTACTCTGGACTAGTCTCCCCCTGAGAACTCAGTCTGATGAGCATCACCATGAACTTGGGGGGCTCGAGTCCCTCCAAGCTCCAGCAAAGTCAGAGAGGAGGAAGGAATGCTACGGGACTGCTCCCCACCCCACCTGTCCCCACCCTGACTTGATTCCTGATGAATGCAAACACTCCTTGAGGAAACAAACTCATGACTTGGCTGAATTTAGATCAGCCAGATATCGGCAACTTCAAGATCTGGAAAAGAACACCCCCTCACAACCGCACAAGCGGGAACATGTGGTGTGACCAGGCCCCCATGGACTTGAGAAAGGGGAATTGGCAGCTTCCGAATACAAGCTTGGTCTGCTTTTTGCAGACTCGTGGGACAGAAAGTGCCTCTCACAGAGACTCTTTGCCTCTAGTTTGGCTTTGGGGCCCATGGGGGACGGGCAAGACTGGGCAGACAGCCAGAGTCTCAGATTGGTCGCCAAGGCTAAATGGCAGACAGCTGATCGCCAACACCTATTGATTTCCCCCATTTTGCTCTGAGCTGCATTTGGAACTTGCTGCCCCATGCTGCAGGCTTCTGGGAAGACCGCTTTGTCTTCCGGAGAGCTATGCTGTGAAATCCGGCCAGCATTTATCGTCTACTCCTTGGGCCTTTATACATCCACACCTCCTCAAACCGCATAGCTGTTGCATCGATCCTGACTGGTAGCAACCCTTTAGGACACGTAGAACTGCCACTAGAGTCTCTATGAAGGTGGCCTTTACAGAAACCCACTGCCACATCTTTCTCCCACAGGTGGGTTTGAACCGCTGACCTTTCACTGAGTCTCCTTTATAGGTCCCAAATGTCTGCTTATAGTAGCAGCTGCAGCCATGTGACAATCTACTGCTTATGTCAAGCTTGATCAGCCAATCAATTCCTTGGAGACTCAGGGTCTAGAACCTGGCTATCCCCTCTACTTGCCAAATCTGGGAAGGAGTACAGGCTTCTCATCCACTAAGCAGACTTTTTTTTTTTTAAAGCTCCAGCCCCAGGGCTCACTCTCGTCTCTCTCTGAATGCCATGCTCTCATCTATCGACAGGTGACAACACAGAGTTCCGAGACATCGTCATCTCCAGCAACATTATCCCACATCTACTAGCCCTAGCTTCAACAACCATACCAGTGAGTGTCTTTCGCGGCCTAGTTCCACGATATGTTCTCAAGGTTGGGAAATGTGGGGTCGTCAGATCGGTTCTGAGTCAGCACTCATTTGAGGGGTGGTTGGCTGCTTACAGAAGTAGACGGCCGAGTTCTCCACTCAACAGCAAAGGTGGATATAATTGCACCGTCGGTTCTGTTCGTGGGTGACAGGGTCTAGTTGGGAGGTTAGAGGCAAAGTTGGTTAATGTGGCCATCAGAGAGGACTCTGGGTCAAAAGGGACATTTGCATTTGATTGGCTTCCAACTCAAAGGAAAAGAGGGTAGCTTTCAAAAGCCAAGAGGATCCAAAGGAAAGCGAGGTGGCCAATGAGAGGGGGAAAAGATGTTCCGTTGGAAAAATGCATGACCAAACCAGAAGGTAGTACCACTTCCCACCTGCTGTAGAAGTAGTGCTCAACTGAAGGAAAAAATAACAGATGTGGGTGAATCCATAGAGATGAGAATGTAGAATGATGCCACCACTATAGAAGACTGTTCTTCAGAAAGTTACACGTATAAGGACCACACGAACCAGCAGTTCCACTTTTAAGTATGTCCCCTTCCAGTGGAAGAGAGGAGTCCAGGAGACACCTGTACACCTGTACTGCGTAGCAGTCCCTCTCACAGTAGCCAAAGGTAGGGAACCACCCAAGTGTCCATCAACAGAAGCAAAAAATAGTTTGTGTAAATACAGTGGTGGAGTATTACTATTCCACCACAACAAAGAACCGAGTGCTGATACATGCGATGACATAGATAAACCTGGGAAATGTGATATGAATTGAAATCTGTCTGAGACAAAATGACAGACGCTACATGGTTCGCCTTTTAAGAATGACCTGTTGTCGTCGTTGGTTTCTTTGGAACCTGAACCCCAATGGATGGCCTGGATGGTACAAGGAGTTTTTTGCCAGAGGGTTTTCTATCAAATGCGAATGGAAAGGTTTGGGGCTCTACCCCATCCAGCAGCTCCGTGACAGGCGCAGACGGCCAGCGGTTGGCTTCTGTAAAGATGGCAGCCAAGAAAGCCCCAGGAAGCAGTTTGACTTATGCGTGGAATCTCGCCATGAACTCTCTAAAATGGGCCAACTTACTGAGACAAAGTAGATTTGAGGTTGCCAGAGGGAAGGGAATAGAGAGTTACCGCTTACTGGATATTGAGGGGGCAGATGAAAAAATTGTGAAAGTAGATCACGGTGATTATACAATACGATGATTGATGCCACTGAAATGCACACTTACAGTGGTTTGCAATGGGATGCTTGCTATGTATATTTACACACACACACACACACACACACACACACAGCGTTGCTGAGGGAATATGTCCAAGAGCTGCTTGGGGGAGCAAACCTAATACAGTGGACCTAGAAAAGGGAGTCAGCAGGGTGGGAGAGTCTTCTGGGAGAGAGTCGGTGTAGGCACCACCCTGGCAGCAATGGGCAGCCCATGGAGGATCTCAAGCCAGGAAATGATGGGGTCTGATCCTGCAAGGAAGACGCTTCTGGCTGCTTAATGTGGGATTACTGAAGGATGTGGTCAAACACAGGGCTCCCTGAGATGTTGAGGTGCCAGACGTGGAAAACCTCAAATCCAACTAGGTTGCTGTTGAGTTTTCAGAATTGATCTGCCCCAGCGGACTTCCCAGGCAGACATCTTTCCAGAAACGGACTGCCGCATCTTTCTCCTGCTGAGCCGCTGGCGGGTTCAAACCGACGAGCTTTCGGTTAGCAGTTGAACCCTTATCCACTGTGCTGCCCTGCCTCCCGTCTAGACATTAAAGGAGACTGACAGAAGTAAGGATGCCCAGAGGTGTCAGGTTAGGCCCGTTAGATGACGGTCCTCTTGTAGAAATAAGGCGAGAGAGTGAGGAAGGAATCAGAGCTTCAGTTGCAGATGCCAAAGTGCCAGAAGTCGGAGGCGGCATAGCAGCTAGGCCAGGTAGAGGGATCCGTAGGTCTAGGCGAGTGTGTGTACCTCCCGTCATCATGTTAGCAAGGAGCAGACATCAGCAAACCTAATGCAGCCGGCTTCTCGTTTTCATAAACGAAGTTTGCTTGGTGGATGGCCAGGTCCATTCATTCACATATCGACTGTAGCTGTTTGGGGCTACGGCCTGGCAGAGAAGATTGGTTGCAGCAGGAACTGGAAGGCTGGCAAAGCTGAAAATGACTGTTCCCTAGGGGGCCCTCGACAGAAAAGGCTTCCCAGCCCCTGGCCTGGGATAGAAGGAGAGCTGGGACCAGGTCCTGGGCTTGTATCATTCAGAGGTCAGCCTGCTTGTGGAGCAGACAGAGGGATGAACCCCTTTGTCAATAGAAAACCAGAAGGTTTGGTGTCACGGATGCCAAGAAGAGCTTTTCCCAAAGGGATGACTGGCTATGAAATACAGATAATTTGAGGACAGTAACTTTAGGACTGAACAGCGGCCATTGGCCTTGTAGACTGAAGAGGAACTGATCCCCACCGTGAACTACAAAGAAGCAGGGACAAGCCAGCCTGGACTGGGCTGGAGGACAAAGGGGAAACTGAGGAGGCAGCGAAGCGAGACAGCATCTCTTGAGAACAGACTAGGAAAAGCAGAAGCGGGCAGATGGCTGGAGAGGGGGCAAGGGGCGAATCTAGGTCGAAGACACCAGGAAGGATTTTCATGTGGGTGGAGGTTGTCTCCAGAGAGAGAGAATGAGAGTGAGTTAATCTTGGGGCACAGTCGTGAAAGGCAGGAGGGGTGGGGTCTGGAAGTGGGGTGAAAAGAAAGGTGATTGTGATATGATGGTAGAATGATAGAGTGTGAGAAGGACCGCTAAGTCCTGCTTGATCTTGATCAAATCAGGTTGTCGACTGAACAGTGTGGGGAAAGGTGCTTTGGAGACTAAGGGGGCCTCCATTGAACATTGGCGTGTGAAATGTAATATTTGCCCTCTGTGTCCCTAGTTCATATCATTACCTAGAACAAGATTCCATTTGAAGCTCAAAAGCTTTGGTTGGTGTCAGTCAATAATATTGATCAGAGATGGCAAAGAAACATTGCTGCTGGCATTTTCTTTCTTGTGCCTTGGACGCTGGGAGCAATCTCTTTGTTACAGATCACGTTTCTGCGGAACATCGCGTGGACCTTTTCCAACCTGTGCCGCAACAAGGACCCATACCCTTGTGAAGAGGCAGTGAAGGAAATGCTGCCCGCCCTCTTAAACCTCTTGCAACACGATGACATCGAGGTTCTCTCGGATGCCTGCTGGGCCCTGTCCTACCTCACCGATGGCTGCCAGGAGCGCATTGACCAAGTGGTTGCCACGGGAGTTCTACCCAGGATGGTGGAGCTCATGCAAAGCTCAGAACTCCGTATCATGGTAAATATCGTCCCAAGTCCCGTCTGTCTCTGAGAACCCTCCGCCTAGAGTCTCAGTCATACTCATTTAGCACATCCTGTTCTCTACGCCCCCACCTGCCCACCCAGACCTTCCCTGGTCAGCTCTAGTCCTTTCACCATCAGAAAGCTTGCCATCTGCAACACGTTGGTCTTTGTCATTCTTGAGCCAAAGACTCAAACCAACGTTGAGTGAAAATCTGGTGGATATCAAGGACCCAACAGCTCTGCAGGAGGAAGTTCTGGGGACTTGCTCCCGTAAAGATGGTTGTTGTTGCTGCTGCTGTTGGGTGCCCTGGAGTTGGTACGAACTCACAGCGCACAGCGTAGCGAGCCTATGTACAACCGAATGAAACCTGGCCCGGACCTGCGCTGATTACAACCTAGACAAACCCCTGGGGGCAGTTGTACTCTTTCTGAGGGGTCATCATGACTGGAAATCAACTCAGTAGCACTCAGCACCACTGGGATATCCATAGGCTAGTATGGCAAGGCTGACTGGTGGGTAGTGCTGGGCTTGGGAGGTAGAGGATGGGAAGAGACTCTCTGTAAGGAGCTGTTGACCCCCCGGTCTGCAGCCTAGTGGGCGCTGTCTAACAAGGCTGTGGTTGGTCTATGGCATTACCTTGACCCCTCATTTGACTAGCTGGCAGGTGGCACAATAGGCTAGGAAAATTCTGGAACTGTTGATGGGCTGTGCTGGGCCTGCCAGCTAGCCATTATAATTCAGACAAACCAATGTTGACTCATAGTCAGCCCTCCTCGTGGGGAGTAGTAGCTGCCTTGAAACTAACTGTAGACTATTGGGGGGGGGGTCATCAAGTGTTATTGTAAGGGGGTTGTAAATACACCAAACATGCCTCTGGGGCCCCATGGTTCTATTGTTAGGTGTCATTCAGTCAGTTCTACCTCATAGCAACCCCTAGGACAACAGAATGGAACTCTGCCTGGTCCCATGCCATCCTCACAAGGGTTGTCTCCATGGGTTCTCTGGCTGTCATCTTCACAGAAACAACACCAGCAGATCTTCCTTCCACGGTATCACTGGGTAGCCTTGAACCACCAAGGTTTAGTTTCATAGTGAAGCACGTACACACACACACACACACACACACACAGCATCCCATCCCACACCACCCCCTCCCACCCCAGGACCTTGAGTATCTCATTATCACTGCCCTTGAATGGATTCCAACTCATAGTGACCCTATGCATTGTGTTTTCAAAGCTGTTGTTCTTTATGGAAACATACAGCCTCCACTCTTCCCCCAAGGAGTAGCTGGTGAGTTGGAGCAGATGACCTGGCTGTTAGCAGGCCAACACTCGGCACCAATTAAGTAGGCAACAGATGCTTGTTACACATACTACATATGAGAGGGCTTTGAAAAGTTTGTGGAAAGATGAAATGAAAACATGGAACTGTTTTTTAAATCGTTTTATTGGGGGCTCATACAACTCTTATCACAATCCATACATACATTAATTGTGTAAAGCACATTTGTACATTCATTGCCTTCATCATTCTCAAAACATTTGCTCTCCACTTAAGCCCCTGGCATCAGGTCCTCATTTTTCCCCTCTCTCCCCGCTGTCCCCTCCCTTATGAACCCTTAATAATTTATAAATTATTATTTTGTCATATCTTGCTCTGTCCGACATCTCCCTTCACCCACTTTCTGTTGTCCATCCCCCATGGAGGAGGTCACATATAGATTATCAGTTCCTTCTTTCCAACCTACCCTCTCGCTATGTTCCCAGTATCGCCACTCACACCACTGGTCCTGAAGGGGTCATCCACCCTGGATTCTCTGTGTTTCTGGTTCCTATCTGTACCAGTGTACATCCTCTGGTCTAGCCAGACTTGCAAGGTAGAATTGGGATTATGATAGTCGGTGGGGGGAGGGCGGAGGGAGGAGGAAGCATTTAGGAACTAGAGGAAAGTTGTATTTTTCATTGTTGCTACAGCACACCCTGTCTGTCTTGTCTCCTCCCTGAGACCCCTCTGCAAGGGGATCTCCTGTGGCCTACAAATGCGCTTTGGGTCTCCACTCTACACTCCCCCACTCATTCACTATGGTAAGATTTTTTTTTTGTTTGATGCCTGATAACTGATCCCTTTGGCACCACGTGATCACACAGGCTGGTGTGCTTCTTCCATGCGGGCTTTGTTGCTTCTCAGCTAGATGGCCGCTTGTTTATTGCAAGCCTTTAAGACCCCAGACACTATATCTTTTGATAGCCGGGTACCATCAGCTTTCTTCACCACATTTGCTTATTCACCGCTTTGTCTTCAGTGGTGGTATTGGGAAGGTGAGCATCATAGAATGCCAATTTAATAGTAAAAAGTATTCTTGCATTGAGGGAGTGCTTCAGTAGAGGCCCAATGTCCTTCTGCTACCTTAATACTAAACCTATAAATATATGCACATAGATCTATTTTCCCATCCTCATATATAAATATATTTGCATTTGTACATGTCTTTATCTAGACCTCTATAAATGCCCTTTGCCTCCCAGCTCTTTCTCTATTTCCCTTGACTTTCCTCCTGTCCCACTATCATGCTCAGTCCCCACCAGGGTTTCAGCAATTCCTCTTTGTGTTACATTACCCTTGATCATGCCCTACCAGGCCTCCCACAACCTCCTCACCACCAATTTGGGTCACTTGTGGTTCCCTTATCCTTGGGTTTGTTAACACCTCTTCCTTTCCTCCCACCTCCCCTTCTCCCATGTCCCCCGGGAACTGTCGGTTCCATTGTTTTCTCCTCCAGATGGTTCATCCAGCCTGTCTTATTTAGACAGACCTGCGGAGATAATAACATGCACAAAAACAAGACAGAGCAAAACCAAGCAATAGGATACAGCAAACAACAAACCAATAACAAAAAACAAAACAAAACACAAGAAAGAAAAGCTTGTAGTTAGTTCAAGGATCATTTGTTGGCCTTTAGGAGTATTTTCCAGTCCAGTCTGTTGGGACACCACACCCTGGCCCCAAAGTCCACCTTCAGCATTCCCTGGGGACCTCGCTGCTCTACTCCCTTGCTGTTCTGTTGCACCCCCTTAGTGTTTTGCCTCGGTGTGGTGGGATCAGATCGGGTGCAATTCCCACACTGTCTCTGGTGTTGGCTTCTGTAGAGCTATGGGTCAGTGAGGGGCGTCATGTCTCCTAGGGGCCTGGCCATGTGGTCCTCTCTGTGGACTGGCTGCTCTAATTGGGGTCATCGTCCTCAAGGCCTGGTTCCATTAACTTTTTGATGCTTTCTCATGGTCAGCAGAAATGATGGCATGAGGAGTTCCATGCATTTAGCAATTTCGTGACACCAGGATATGGAAAGGATAGCACCATTCCTTGATGGAGGCGTCCTTTGCCCTCTCTCCCACTTGAGCTAGACTTTGGGTAAACTGGAAAGGGCCTTGAAACCATGCAGCCACACCATGGCTGAGATAAATAAGGGTCGTGGGTGTCATTGTTCAGGAACTTCCAGGGAAGCATCAGCAGAGCACGAGGTACGTTTGGGAGGGTGATGAGTTTGCAGCATGTGGTTAGACTTCTAACCTTGTTCTCCCAGATGCCCTCTCTCCGCACGGTGGGAAACATCGTCACGGGAACAGATCAGCAGACCCAGAAGGCCATCGACGCGGGCATGCTGGATGTGCTGGTCCAGCTCCTGAGGCACCCCAAGTCCTCCATCCAGAAGGAGGCGGCCTGGGCGCTGAGCAACGTGGCTGCTGGGAACTGCCAGCACATCGAGCAGCTGATCAATCACGGCGCACTGCCCATCTTGGTGTCTTTGCTGAGAAATGTAAGTCCTGCTTTGCCAGCAGTGCCCTTGGCCAGAGACTACTTTCCAACTTGCTTTGTGTTGGACATCAGGAGTTAGACCCAGGTGAAGAGGCAAAGTCTGGTCACATCTCACCATTTGGGTTGTAGCTATGGTCTATGATGAGTCCGAGTTGACCGGATGGCAGTGGGCTTGGTGTTTGGGTTTAATGGTCTATGATAGATGGTCTGTAAAGAAGCTCCCACATAAAGGCTAAGCATTAGGTTTCTAACCGAAAGAACAGTGATTTGAACCCACTCAGAAGCTCCACAGGAGAAAGATCTGGTAATCTGCTTCCAAGGATTCCAGCCTAGGAGTTGCTATGGGACCATTCTGCTCTGTTACGTGGGGTCACTGTGTGTCAAAATTGAATGGACAGCATCTAACAACAAGTTGGTCTGTGACATCACCAGGAATGCTGGATTAGAGGGTATTGAACCAGTGCTCCCTGGAGAGTGCTGCAAGCCTCTGGTCACAACATCTTGACCAACTGTCAATACATCCAGCGCTTTATGTGCCATGTGCTTCTGCATCAGGATGTGTTCTGGAATACAAACGCTTGCTGCATTAGCATCGAACTCACGACCAGCAGCACTGTCGCTCATGCCTGAACGACACTTACCAAACACACACATTTTCTCCATCAGGCACATCACAGCCTTGTGGCACTTAGGAAGACCAGCCTGCACTTTAATACTATGCTGGATGTGCCACAGTCCTACAAAACACCGACAACACAAGGTGGGAAACGTGGCACTGAAAAGACCATACAAGGACACACTTCTTTGTGGTATGAGTGCTGAGACAAGAGGCAAAACATCACCTTGCTCAGCCTCAGCTGGGAAGCAGGTATTGTCTGGAAGACTGAAGATTTTCATCACCCTACATGTCTGCAAACGACCCCTAAAGCACCGAGAGTACTGATGTGGGGCTACAGGTGGATCCCTTCTAGTACAGGGGCAAATGCAAAGATGGGATCAGCAGGCAAGGAAGATCAAGTGTCACTGATAGATAGCACAGCGTAATGATGAAATGCGAGTTTCCCAGTTCTCCCTTGGAAAGGAAGGGCCATCCTGCTTTGAAGAGTCCATGAAAAATTTGGAAGACTTGGAGTACTGGCTCAGTGAAAAGAGGACTCCACACCTCAAATGTGCAGGGAAGTCTTGAGCTGACCCCTACTAGCTCACCGTGTGTGTGTGTGTGTGTGTGTGTGTGTGTGTGTGTGTGTGTGTGTATAATGCACCATCTCAATACCAGCCAAAAGAGGGAGGATGTTGATTTTTTTTATTTGCTAATTTACATTTACCTAGGGGGAAGGACATGCTGGGTTACAGGCACTATGTCACTACAGAAAGGTGGCTTTTTTGTGGTAATCATTAATTTGATTAATGATTATTGCCAAGAGGCAACATAAGCAGGAACTCCAAATAATAAAAACCAGAAATACAAAAAAGTTAATTTTTTTCCCCTCCAATTTCTACTTCCCTTCCCCAGGAGCAACTATGGACGTCAATACAGTTGACCCTTGAACAATGCATGGATGGAGCATCCACCTATATGCTACACTTGGTCTTTGAACACCATGGGCTTGGGGCACCAGTCTCCCACCCGGTTGAAAGTACCCTTATGAGTTACAGTTGGCCTTTGAACAGTACAGGTTTGCACTTACACAGGTATTGTTTCTGCTGCTATTGAGGAGCGCTTGAGTATCACAAGTACCCTCGTGCTCACTGCAATAGCAGAACGAAAGAACAACTCGTGCGTAAGTGGGCCCAGGCAATTCAAACCCATGTAATCCAAGGGTTGACTGTATTTCTTTTGGCGGCTTTTCAACAAAAAAGAGCTATATTTAAGCCGTATACATTTGAAATAACTCACTGGTGGCTCCTGGGAGCAGGAGCAGGCAGTCAGGTGGAGGAGGAGCTACCTCCTGGAAGGTGTTACTCTCAGTGGGTTGGGTGAGGTGTGAGCCCCAGAGCACACAGCAGTATCTTATTATGATTTATTAGATCTCACTGCCATCCAGTCGATTCTAACTCATCGCGACCCTGTAGGACAGAGTAGAAATGCCCTTGTGGGTTTTTGAGACTAAATCTTTATGGGAACAAGAAGGCTCATCTTCTTCAGAGTACCTGGTGGGTTTGAATTGCTGACCTTGAGGTTAGCAGCCCAACACACGACCGACTCTGCTACCGGGGCTCTTGTTTTATTAGATACCTCCTGCTATTTCTGTGAACCTGTGGGCCAGTGGTAGAACTCTTGCCCTCTGTGTGGGAGACCTGAGTGCAAGTCGCAGCCGGCACACGGTGGGCACGGCTGCTGCCCATCTGTCAGTGAAGGTTTCTGTGGTCCTAGGATGCTAAAAAGGTTTTAGCAGAGTTACCAGACTAAGATGGACTAGGGGGAAGGGACAGGTGACCTACGATTTCTACTGACGTCTGTACGTATTCTAGCAAGAAGCAGCTGCCAAGTCTTATTACAAGCTAAACCTTTGTGACTCTAACTTTCTTTAGAGCCCTACGTCAGGTTTATTGTTGCTGCTGTTCTTATTGTTTGTTGTAAGCTGACTCGTGCGTCAGAGTAGAGTTGTGCGCCATAGGCTTTCCGATGTCTGATCTTGTGGAAAGAGACCAAAGAAATCCACTCTTTCTTCCAAGGGTGGATTCAGAACTCCAACATTTGGGTTAGCAGCTGAACATGTTAACCATTTACACTAACCAGGGGCCCCAATGTCGCTGTTCAAGACTATAACCTTGCATTCTATGCAGAACCCCTGCTGTGAACAGATTACTTGAAGGGAGCCCCGGTGCTTAAGTGCTGAGCCGCTAACTGAAAAGTCAGTGGTTCAAGGCCACTAGCTGCTATGCAGGAGAGAAGATTTGATGATCTGCACCATAAAAATTACCACCCAGGAACTCCGCACTCTGCCCTGTAGGACTGCCACGAGGCAGAATCAACCTGACGGCAAACGGCAACATTGTAGATTACTTGGGCTGGTTCTAGCTTTCTCACAGCCCGATGTAGAGAAATGAGCCTATGTGGCCTTAGAAATCTCTACGACACCCCTCAAGTCTTGATTCTGGGCTTTTCAAGGATAATGTCTTCTCAAGAGGGAGAGGCAGGTTGGTAAGGTGCTCTGTGTAAAATTTATCCATGTCCCGGCTGCCAGAAGCATACCCGGACCGGGGACCAAAGTGGCCTTCCTGCACCTAGGTTTGTGGTGATGTGTAAGATATGTAAGCATTCTCTTTCTGCAGGGAAAGTTTAAAGTCCAAAAGGAGGCCGTGTGGGTGGTGGCTAACTTCACGATGGGGAGCACCACAGACCAGTTGGTCATGCTCATCCAATCTGGAGTCCTGAAGCCCCTGACGAGTCTGCTCGTTTGCCATGACCACAAGACCGTTATCACCATCCTTCAGATCATCTTCTATATTCTCCAGGTGAGTTTTTAAGTAATTGAGATGACTGTGACCCTTCTATCATACTGAAGTCAGGCTCCCTAGGGACCACAGGCACCTATTCCGGCTTGCCTGCCCATCCTTAAAGACATGGTAAGGAATGGATCTAGTTTATAACTCAGGGAACTGCCGATCTGTACACGTGTTTGAGTGAACAAATAGCTCTGAATGATTCATCCAACGACCTGCATTGGTTCAATGCTGTTCAATACCCAGTTCAATGACCTGCTCCCAGGACCTTCATTATCTGTCATGCCTTGGCTTGGGTCCTGTAGATACACAGCTTGAATCTTCACCATGTTTCCAAGCTGTATTTAGGGGACGCTCCCTTCATCGGGGGAGGATGTCTACTCAGTGGTGATGTTTACGATCCTTCAGTTCTGATGGATGGCAATCTCATGTGCAGAGCAGGACCACTCTGCAGGGTTTCCAACACTGTGGCCTTGTGGAAGCAGACCACAAGGCCTGTCTTCTGAGGCTCCTCTGTGTGGGTTTGAACTGCCACCAGTTTTTGAGCTTGTAGTCAAACGCTTAATTGTTGATGTCTCGGAGTCGGCAATGGCAAGGTACTTACTGAGGGTAGTTTAGTCCACAAAAGAAACCACCCCACATACCACGATGGCTGAGAAACACCATATTCTGCACAATGGAAGTCAACCTGGCACAGCAGTTCTAAACCTGTGGGTTGTGACCCGTTTGGGGGTTGAACGACCCTTTCACGGGTTGCCTAAGACTATTGGAAAACACATATTTGGATGGTCTTAGGAACTGAGACACCGCTCCTCTGTCTGTCTCCAAGAGGGTCCGCCCACATACAGATACATTCACATAAGAGTACACTGCGTGAAGACTGTTACCCATGCTACACCATGCTTCCAGACAAAATTTCATTTATTTGTAATTAGAAATAAATATTTCACAATATATAATTACATAGTTTTTGTGACTAATCGCTATGCTGTAATTATGTTCAATTTGTAACAATGGAAATACGTCCTGCATATCAGACATTTACATTATGATTCATAACAGTAGCAAAATTAGTTATGAAGTAGCAATGAAAATAATTTTATGGTTAGGGTCACCACAACATGAGGAACTGTATTAAAGGGTCGAGGCATTAGTAAGGTTGAGAACCACTGACCTAGAGGTTTGTGATAATGTAAATGCCCAGTACAAGAAGAAGCTTATGTCACTTAAAAATCAAACCAAGCAGCGATTACACTGGGAGTGCCCATGTTAGGATGCTTAGAGCATGTATTTCCCAGAAGGAGAATCTCTGGGTTAAGTCCCCTGAGAGGGCAAGGCCCAGATTTCCCACTGGGATCCCTGAGGGGTACTAGGCTGCTACCCCAAAGGCTGCAGGTTCTAGTCCACTCAGAAGCATTCTGTAAGAAAGGCCTGAACCTACTTTCAGAAGACCCTACAGAGCACAGTTCTCTGCCACACGTGGGGTGGGGGGTGTTGCGCTGACCACCAGTAAGGGTACCTTCTGTGGTGAAGCTCCCCCAGGGCTGGCAGAGGCCCTGTCTCAGCAGGCCTCATGCCCAGGGTCTCCTGTCCTTCCCTACAACTTCCAGTCTGCAGTGAAGTCTCACGATTTGGAGAAGCTCCGTCTCATGCTAGAGCAACTGGGCACCATTGAGAAGATCGAGGCGTTACAGCTTCATGAGAACCATCAGATTGGGCAGACTGCGTTCAACATCATCGAGAACCTTCTCACGGAGGTGAGTGACCAACAGCCCCGCCTCTCACCGCTGCCGCGTGCCCCCCATCCCCTGTTCCAAACTCGGATTGGGGGTCTCTGGGCTCCTGCGTAGAGCTCTCCCTCCTCGGGAGACTCGGGCTACACTCCGCCCAGTTTGGGTGTCAGCCGGGTTGATTGAGTGGCAGCCACCACGTTGCCTGGGCTTCCTTCGAGAAGTGATTTCCCCTTCCATCCCCAAAGGAGCTTATTCAGATGTTGCTGGTATAGAATTTCATGTTGCTTGCTCCCTTCCTTCCTTCTTTCCTTCCTTCCTTCTTTCCTTCCTTCCTTCCTTCCTTCCTTCCTTCCTTCCTTCCCTCCTTCCCTCCCTCCCTTCTTCCTTCCTTCCTTCCTTCCTTCCATCCCTCCCTGGAATGTGGGGGAGGGGTGGGGGCGGAAAGGAGAAGGGCCTATGAAGCCCAAATCTCTTCTGACCAAACAAGGCAGGGTGAAACTCAGGAGAACCCAACTTGCCAACTGCCTTAGACTTTTTGGGGGGGAGACAGAAGAGGCTTTCTACTCCCGTGAAGCGTTAAGTCTTGGAAACTCAAGGGGCAGTTCCACCTGTTCCTACAGGGCCGCTGCGAGTCAGCATGGACTCGCTGGCAGTGAGTTGGGCTGACTTTTGGATGGCGACATTATACACCCATCTCCCCTAATATATGGCTTGGGTCCAACAAGCTGCCTCTGCGTCATTCCGTAGCACTAATTCTTGTGAGCATATGAAGGGACTTCAAGAAGCTCGGGGTGGGGGTGGGGGTGGGGGTGAAAGATAATGGAATTTTCCCATGTGCTTTCTGAAGCCCCTTGTTAAGGAGGTGTTTGAGCTGAAAGGAGAGTCCTGGATGGACTTGCCTTGTTCCAGAAGGCAGTGTTTGGGGTGAGCTGGCTGACCTGTTGCTAACTAAAACATAGGGGTCTATCAGAGGCCCTCCAGAAGAAAGGCCCAGCAGTCTACTTCTGAAAAAAATCCAGCCCAATGGAGTAGAACTCTACTCAACACACACATGGCTCACCAAGAATTGGAGTCATCGGGCAATAGGTATTTGATTTTTTAAATCTTGGCTTGGGTCTCTTAAGCAGAGATGACCCAGAACAGGTCCGAACATCTTCTGGGTTAGAGACTCCCGGAAGAACCTTGTTAATTGGGACCCTCGTTCTTTAAAGGAGCTCAGGTCCCTAGGACTCCGAAGATTGAGACTCGTCACTCATCTCCAGTGACTGCTCCACTGCACTGGGTGTGAGGCTCGCGCAGGAGCTCTGTCCCCAAACTTCATCTGTAGTCCTTCCTGGGAAGCATTGTTAGGCTTCATTCCTTCAGGTGAAGGTGTCAATGTGGGGGTGACACGGTGCTGAAGAGCTGGGGTCTAACAGTGTCTCTTCTCTCCTGAAGGAAGAAGACGAATGTGCTCTCCTAGACCTTGAAGACAGCATGCACTTCAAGCCTGGAACCCTAACCCCTCCAAACCCCACAATTTTCAAGCCAGCACGCAAACCCTGAATGAGCACACCTTGCTTCAGAAGCGATGCTCCTCGCACTTAGCATGCCCCGGGTAGAAAGCTTTTTTACGCGTTAAATAAAGGTGGTTTTTTTTGACCCTTCAGTTCAAGAACTTACATCTGAAAGGCACAGCTAAGACGGTATTGGTTTTGTTGGTTCCTAACTTCGTGTTGTGAGTTAGACGAAGGCTTCCAGGGCAGATCGTCCGTTGGACATTCAGCAGTTCCCGAGCCTGTTGCTTTTAGTGCACCCGTCGCAATGCTCCCAATGTGTCGTTGCTCAGCCCACGTCCTCCTGGTGTTGCCTCTTTCCAGTCGCTCCTTTCCTAACCCTCCCTGTGCTTTGTTTGTTTTTTGGCTAAATGTTGGCCTTCTTGGTCTTAAGTGGTTGATTATTTCTAGCAGTGGGGAAAGTTCCAGACTTGATGGGCCTGATCTCATTCTCTCTCTCTCTCTCTCTCTCATTTTTGGTTTTGTTCCACATTTTTTCTCCCATGTGCTCATTAGCATATGCCCCCTGGTTTGGTCTGGAGGACTTCTCAAAGACTCCTCAACTGCTGGAAACATCCCCGGGTTTTTGAGGTGGTGTCTCAACCAAGGGCAGAGACCAAAAATCTGTGGGTGACATGGAATCCTTTACCCACTCTTTCTAGACCGTTCGAGCATGAAATAGTCCTCAGGAATTTGGGGGAGCGGTTCTCAAACTTGAGTGTGCACCTGAAGCCCTGGGCAGACTTCTTCCATCACAGATCTCTGAGCCTTCCCCTAAAGGGTCTCTCTCATTCAGGAGGTCAGGTGTGGGGTCTGAGAACTAAACATTTCTGAGAAGTTCCCAGGCTGATGCTGTTGACCCAGGACGACACTTTGAAAGCTACTTGTCTGTATAGAGATGAGCAAATTCAGCCACTGCCTACTTTTATTGGGACATCAATGTGGCCATTTGTATGTACTATCTGTATTGTAGCTTTTTTTCACTCACACCATGGAAGAATTCAGTAGGGGAAACCCATTTCCTGCAAAGCAGAAAACCTTAACTATCTAGTACCATATGACAGGAGTCCTGGTGACGGAGTGGGAGTTACGTGTTGGGCTGCTAACCACAAGGTCAGCAGTTTGAAACCACCAGCCACTCCAAGGGAGAAAGATGAGGCTTCCTGCTCTCGTAAAGAGTTTGTCTTGGAAACCCACAGGGCAGTTCTACTCAGCCCTATAGTCAGTATGAGTCAGGACCAACTCGACGGCGGTAACTTTATTTTGTGTTTGAGCATTTGTTACAATAAATGCTTACTGGTCCATGATCTAAGAGAGTGAGCCACCAGTGTTTCCCCTTCAACACTGGTGACTTAGTGCTTCACCAGAGTTACACCAAACCCAAACTCGCTGCCATCGAGTCGATGCTGACTCATAGCAGCTCTATAGGTCAGGGTAGAACGGCTCCTCTGGGTTTCTGAAACGACAGGAGTAGAAAGCCCAGTCTTTCTCCCATGGAGCAGCTAGTAGTATGGAACAGCTGACCTTATGGATTACAGCCAAACTTGTAACACTATGCTCTCAGGGCTCCTTTGTTTTAATGGTTCAATGATATAAATGACATCATTTAAACATGAAAGTAAGCAGTTAAAATGATAAATGTCCCAGCTGTTTAGATGTGACCATGAAGAGTCAGTGATTCTTGTTTTACTTTGTGCTCAAGTTCTTCCCAATCGCCTGTGATAGATATGAGGGAGCCTCGGTGGTGCGATGGGGTAAGCGTTGAACTGCTAACCACAAGGCTGTGAGTTCAAACCAACTAATCATTCTGAGGGAAGAAGATTAAGCTGCCTGTGCTCATAAAGACTTAGCCTCTGAAACCCTGTGGAGCGATTCTTCTCTGCCCTATAGGGTTGCTAGGGTTGGAATGGTACTGGTAGCATTGATTTTGGGGTCTGGAGGTATGATGGGGCAAAGGAGTCTTACTGGTCCTGTGGTTACATGCTCACCTGCTAACTGAAAGGTCAGCAGTATGGGCCCACCAGCTTCTCTGTGGGAGAAAGATGGGACAATCTGATTTCTTAAAGACGACAGTGTTGGGAACCCTATGGGGGCAGTTCTACTCTGCCCCCTAGGGCCATCATGAGTCAGAATCAACTCAGCAGTGGTAGCGTGGGTTTTTGTTAGTTTTAACAATAGAGGCAAGAGTGTGGATGAGATTGACAACTCTGCTACCGTGATTCATGAAGGATAGTGAGTTTAGAAAGTTCTTTGCTACCTAATTTCTTTCAAGACTGGATTGTTTTCTGATTTGAATTTTTTGTTAAAACTGTTTCCAGTTATGAATTATGAGTGACAAGAAAACAATTTTTGAAATTAGAATTTTAATACAATTAATGAAATGCATATGCCTTGGAGCTGTGGTTGGAGGATGAGGACCATTTCTTCAGATTCACACAGTTACAGGATCCCCACCTGAGGGTAACGTATTAAAATGGGCTAACAGTGTCCCACTAACCCTAGAGGCAGAAGATGTTGGGAAGCACTATATAACATACAGAAAGTCTTTTAATGGACTTAAAGATTTGCTACCAAATTACTAACCTGTTAGGGACTTTGGGCAGTGATGAGCCCAAGATGGTGCTGTTGGATAAAGGTTGAGACCCTAACCACAAGGTCAGTGGTTCCAGCCTACCAGCCACTCATCAGGAGAAAGATGAGGCTGTCTGTTCCCTTAACGATTTATAGCCTTGGAAACCCTGTTTAGGGTTGCTATGAGTCGAAACTGCCTTGATGGCAGTGGGTTTGGGTCTGGGTTTGGTTTGATTGAGGGATAGGATACTATATTGAGTCTGGTTCTTGGGCACCTGATCTTCCCTCTGAGGGCAAAGACTGCTGATGAGAGAATTAAATGGTACAAAGGAGCTTGGACAGTCCTTACACTTAGTTTTATATAAAAGCTGTGCCATAATTTCCATTAAGTATTTCTGGAAGCTGCTTCCCTGTTCTGTACTACTAGACCCCAGAGGTGAACACTTTTCTCTAGGGTTTGCTTTTATTGTTATAAACAAGTGCTTACGCTGCATTAAAAAATAATTTACAGGAGACTCCATATCCAAACCCATTGCCATTGAGTTGATTCTCATGCATCATGACCCTGTATACAGTTTCTGAGGCTTTGTGAATCTTTGCATGAGCAGACAGACTCGTCTTTCTCCTGAGGAGTGGCTGGTCAGTTTGGAACTGCTGACCTTGTGGTTAACAGCCTGGATTTACATAAGAGTCACTTTAAAAAATCCTGTCTTTTCCCATCGTAGATATCTAATATTTGTTAACTTGAAGTCAGGTTTATCATAATTATGTAAATTATATTCAGAACGGTGATTGCCTGAGAATTAACATTTCACTGCATAATTTTCCTTATAAAATCCAAGGGTAAATCTTCTCTTGGCTGTGTCCATTTGTATCAGTATCTATCAATATGCTTGTCTTCTGTACATATCCCAGAACATCCTCCTCTTGCACTGCCATGGGAGAGTTGTCTCCTAACTATGGCAAACGTGTGTCATGTTGAGTTCTCCTTTTGCCATTATCACAGTGACTTTTTAACTTTTGGGTTGGCTTCCTTGCTTTCTGGATCTCATACCTTCCTTGATGTGTCTTGTAGTAGTGTATGCCCTCTAGCAACTTTCAAGAGAAAGTGCATGGGAAATTAAGTTTCAAGTTCTCATCTGAAAACATCTACTTTGACTCTTGGTTGATAATCCAGCTGGGTATAGAATTCGACACTAGAAGCCACCAACTTCAGAGTATTGCAGGAATTATTGAATACCTGAGTTTTCAGTGTTCAGCTCAAAGATTTCCACTTTGTGATCAGTTATTTATATATGATGCCCTCCTCACCCCAAGTTCTGTCTAAAGATTGTAGAGCTTATCTCTGATGTTTTAAATGTGCTGAAATACTTTTATGGAAGTGCTGAGATCTGGAAAGACTTTGCAATCTAGAATTACATCTTTCATCCTCTCCTGTCTCATTTCCTTCTTCTTTTCTTTCCTGGAGTTTCAGTTATTGGCCTTTTTGAAACACATTCTCTAATTTTCTTGCCTTTTTATATAATATTTCCCATCTTTGCCTTTTTCTTTCTGAAATAATTTCTTCTACTTGACCTCTGAGATTTTTCATTTCTGTGGACCTCTGAGGTTTTACATTTCTGTGGTCATTTAAACTTGAGGAATTTTATTAGCACATATTTCCTTCTTAAATCTCTCTCATTAATGAGAGGTTTGTGGCTGTCATAAAGCCTATCCACTCTAGCTGTTATTTGTGCATTGCTTCTTCGGAGGGTAGATTGTTGTGTATTTTGTCTAAGGTTTCTTGAAATGTCAGAAGAGCCTTGCCACTCTGTTCATATTGAAAAAGTCCTCAAGATTGGTGGCCATCTGCGGGGTGATCATGCTGGGAGCTGGCCATTCCAAGGATGAATAATGATCAGATCTGTGGATCTTTTCTCCTAGGCTAGTTGGTTTTCCCAAAGATGGATCCCTCAATCTCTCTCCTGGGATATTTATTACCAACTTCATCCATTCTCTGGGGAAAAGTATAGGAACTAAGATGGATGAGTCATATTCAGTAGAAGAACGCATAGCTCAAGTTATTGTGAGTTCAGGTCATGGCAATATGCAATTCATGCAGATAAATTTGTTCTCCAGAGTATATAAAAGTTGTGTTTTATACTATAGTTTATTTAGCAGGTGTTCGCATGGTGAAAAATTTGAAATGTGAAATGGCATCAAAAAGTTCATGGACTTGGAAAAATCAAATCAAAAGGGCCCATGGATAAAGCTAAGGAGGCTGGAAGGTGTAGAAAAGAAGGGAAAAGGTAGAAGGCACATGCAGGGAGGAGGTGCACAGAGCGCACTACATTGTGGGGATCGCAATCAAGGTCACAAAACAAAATCTGTCTAAATGGTTCAATGGAAAACCAGTTGTACTTTCACTCAGATCACAATAAGGTTTTTTCATTGTATTAGCTTTAAAATCAGTAAAAGTGACTAGCATAACTCTTATCTTTTAATTCTATTTTCCCATGAGGTATTTGAAGTCCATCCCCCTTCCCCTTGTCTTGTGGGTTTGGGTTCAGACCACGCCTATGAAGTTAATATCGCATCCAAGTGAGTCCAACACCATTCTTGGTTTCCCAATAGATGTAACTAGTGATGTTTGCACTGGGCTACAGAGCCCTAGTGGCATAATGGTTATGTTACCCTCAAGGTCAGCAGTTCAAAGCCACCAGCCAATCCATGGAAAAAGATCGGGCTCTCTTTTCCCATAAAGAGTTAGGTGCAGTGTCCTAAAGGGGTGCTAGGAGTCAGAATGGGCTTTATTGCGGCGAGTTTCATTTTTTAGTAGCCTACCAAGTGTTAAATAGCGCTGTGAAAAAAGTTTGATATGCTGTGATAATTATCAGTCCTAATACAGACACAATGTGAGCATGTGCTGTTGAAAAATGGCGCAGGTAGATGGCAGGGTTGTCACAGCCCTTCAATTTGTTTTTATTTGAAAAGCAATACAATAAAGCAACGTGCAGTAAAATGAGGTGTGCCTATAAACCACTCAGTCCCTTGGCTCTAGGCATCACCAAGTTCAGAGTTGTCATACTTCAGTGTCCCAGAGAACTTCCAAGTGTCCAGGCTGGGAACTAAAAATTCAGTGCCATTTTCAGCTTGCATTAGTGGGGACGTGAAGGGGTGTGAAGCAAGCAAACATCAAATGTTGGATGTGCTTGTAGGAGATGAGATGGTGGTAGATTTACTGCCAAGAAAAAGAAGCAAAGGTTAAAGATAAACAGCAATTGATGGTAGAGCCAGGCTTTGTCCTACTGGTGAGCGAATCAGTATGTGTCTGTGTGTCTGGGTGGGGTGGTGGCACAGCAGAGGGGTGCCCAAAGTGTGGATTCTGTTCTCTGGGGAGAGGAATGCCTTATTGCTGGGTCACTCAGAATGCCAACTGTGACCGCTTTCCTGAGGGTTTGCTGGGGAAGTGGTCAAAAAGCAGAATGATCACATCTCAGCCAAGACTGGAGTGTAGGACCTATGCATCAGTATTTGCATCTCAGGTTTCCCAGGGGGAATCTGAGACGCAAACCGTAGAAAGATGACGTTCTTTCTCTCAGGAGGTTTATGTTCTAACGAGGAGCATGACAGTAAACAATTCGGTATAAACTAAATCAAGTGCTGGG
This sequence comes from Tenrec ecaudatus, assembly GCF_050624435.1. Lineage (NCBI taxonomy): Eukaryota > Metazoa > Chordata > Mammalia > Afrosoricida > Tenrecidae > Tenrec > Tenrec ecaudatus. The sequence continues at coordinate 136,530,453 of NC_134541.1, forward strand.
ATGAAAAAGTGGAATAAAAGGAGAAAGGATGATGGGTATTTTATATCCCAGGATCTATCCAGAGAAACAGACATTGAAGACGCTTCCTTTCCCTTCGTGTGTGTGTGCGCGCGCGCACACACACACACGCATGTACTCCCACACTCCCTAGGGTTTTCAAAGGCTGGTTTTCAGGAAGGAAAATCAAAACTTTCTTCTGAGTTACTTTGGGTAGACTCAAACCTTCAACCTTTCACTTAACAGATAAATGTATATCAACTATTGACACTATTCAGGCACAAGGACAAATATTGTGTCACTCCCCTGACAGGAAACACCTGTTGCTGTTAGATGCTGCTGAGTTAGTTCCGACTTACAGCGGCCCTATTTACAACCCAGTGAAACCCTGCCCCATCTAGCCTCACAATTGTTATGTCTGAGAGGAAGTCTATAGAATAGGCAAATCTACCGAGACAGAAAGCAGATTAGAGGCTACCAGGGGCTAGAGGAGGAAGGAAGGGGGAATTATTGCTTAATGGCTGCAGTTTCTGTCTAGAATAATGAAAATGGGTTAGAAATAATGCGATGGTTTAAAAGATGTCAAAATTGTGTTGTCTTAGGCTGGGTTCTGTAGAAAAACAAAACTTGGGTGTGTGTGGATGTATTCCACACACGCACACACACACACACAGTTTCCTCTAGGAGATGGCTCACACAGTTGTGAAGGCTGGCAAGCCCCAAGTCCATGGGTCAAATGTTAGGTTGGAGGCTTTCCTTGACTGGCGTAGTTGCGGGGTAGTAAATCTTCCCAGTAGCAAAGGGCGGGTGAGTTTAAACTGGCAACCTGTAAGCTAGCAGCTAGCACTTCACCTACGGTGACACCAGGCCTTCTTGCCAAGGGCTGAGGCCAAGGGACTGGGTTGCTCTAGTGGCAGGGCTGGAGGGACTGGAGCTGTCCCCTGCTGACCTCAGAGGTTGCCCACATCGTAGTGCTGCTTCAGGCCTCTCTCCCGCCCTGCTCACTCTTCCAAACTCATCCAACGAATTCTCAAAGCTGCCAGAGTTCATTTTTGTTGCCTGCAACTGAGACTTAACGGATGCACATGAAGAAAGAAAACTATAATCGATAACCCTCTCAAAATCTCAAGCTCACTGCTATAGAGTCGATGCTAATTCACAGGGAACCTATCGGACACAGTAGAACTGCTCCTGTGAGTTTTTGAAACTAACTCTTCATGGGTGTAGAATGTCTCTTCTTTCTCCCACAGAGTGGCAGATGGTTTCGACTGCTTTGCTTACAGTTCACAGCCCTACACATACCACTACACCAGGGCTCCTGCAAGCCATAACCCTAGTTATTAAGTATAAAAGTAAATGTTAAATCTCATTCTGTCAAGATAAAAATATTGTGTAAAATTGATATTTTTTCAATTGAAATAATGTAGCAAAGATGCAAAAATAAAACCTACCACTCCAACACAACTATTTTTCGCTTGTATTTTCCCTTCTAGCTTGAGGCTTACACACACACACACACACACACACACACACGCACTGTACATATTTGTAAAGCATATGTAACATTCTTCAAACACCTTTTTTCCCCTCAAGTAGACTGAAGTTGAAGGGGGGCAGGGGTGCAGAAGGTGAGGTCGTTGGTGGAAACACTTCTGGAGGAAAGAAAAAGCTGAAACCCTGTTGTGATGAGTCACTGCCTTTCAAATGCTCAACATGCTGTTAGTCTTTCTCCCCCTCCCGCCCTTGACCAACTAAGCTCTACTTAAAATTGCACAACAAAGGAGCATTTGTAGTTTGAAGATACTGATACCAACTTGTCTAGCAAGGTTTCAGAGAAGGGGCGATTTGCCTTTTGTCCACGGCCTGAGTGCAGAGAGATGGTGTTACTCACCGGCTGGCTGGGTGCCCATGGGCTTGGACTTGGCGTTTTGGCATGGCTGGCAGAGGAACAAAGGAAGGAAGGAAGGAAGGAATGACTGAGCTGCTAGTGGGCTCACAGGGTGAATGCTGAACTTGAACTATTCTAACCTCCTTGCCTTTACCCCATATGTGTCACGTGCCATAACGGAAATGCAATTTTCCTGCTTAACCGTAGATTATTCATCATTTTAAAAAATGTCTCATTGTGATAAAAATAGAGGCCACAAAACATTTGCCAGTTCAACTTTTTTTTAACGTAGATCAATTCAGCGATAATGGTCACAGACCTCCCAATGCTCCATTTCAGAAATGGTCTACCACTCTTAACAAGAATCAGTGTCCTCTAAGCTATGGCTCCACCAAGAAACTTCCGGTCTCTGGACACAAGCCTATTTCTTATGCTGTTTTTGTTGGGTGCCCTCGAGTCCGTTCCAAGTCATAGTGACCTTAGGTACACGCACTGCCTGGCCCCAGGCCATCCTCACAATTGTGTTTGCGCCCACTGCCATAGCCTGTTAATGGCCTTCCTCTTTTTCACCGGCCACCTACTTTACCAAGCATGATGTTCTTTTCCAGGGCTGGTCTCTCCTGATAACCTGCCCAAGGTTTCATGAAAGTGGGGTGGTAGTGTCCTTTTGTAACTGCCTCTGTCACTTAGCATAATGTTTTCAATGTTCCCCTAGATTGTAACTTTGTCAGAATGACACTTCTCTTCGTGGCGGAGTGATACTCCATTGCAAGTATGTTACCACATTCTGTTTATCCCCCATCTGTTGATGGACATTAAGGTAATTTCTGTCTTTGGACTGTGCTATCTGCTGCTACAGTGGACACTGGTGTGCAGGTTGGTATACATGTTATCAGTTCTTTGGGGAGTATACCTAAGATTGAGGTTGCTGACTTATGTAGTAGTCCCATGTTTACCTTTCTGAGAATCTTCCACAGCATCTGTACCATTTTGCCTTTCTACCAGCAAGGGATGGGGCTCTAGTTTTTTCAATCTCCAAAATCTACTAACTATTTTTCCCAGCCATTCTAGTGGTAAAGTGGTAGTTCAGTGGGGTTTGTATTTGCACTTCCCTAGCTACTAATGGCTTGGTGCTTGGGCGGTGCAAGTGCTTTCTACTCAACTCTAACCCCCAGTCCATGATGTAAAAAAAAAAAAAAAAAGTAAGCTTGCTGATCTGTCCCCGTAAAGATTACAGCCAAAAGGCCACTCTGGAGCTCACATCTTCTCTGTAAAGATGAGGTTGCACATGAGTTGGAATTATAAACAAGTTTAATTTGCTTGTTTTTTTTAAGTTAAACAATGAATGGATATACCCTGTGTTGTGTAAATGGTTAACATACTTAGTTGCTAATTCAAAGGTTAGAAGTTTAACTCGAAGGTTGGAAGTTCTTTCAGAGTCGCCTTGGAAGAAAAGCTTGATTATCAACTTCTGAAAACTTAGCCATTGAAAACTCATGCGGCCCATTTCAGCTCTGACACCCACCGAGGGGCTGCCCTGGGTGGGAATCTACTTGAGACCGACTGTTCCAGGAACAGTGGCATCGAGCTGCTTTCCATTGGTTGGTTGGCCATGTTGATATCCTCCTCGGTGAAATGTCTATTCCATTCCCTTGCCAGTTTTTGGATTTTTTATATCGTTTTATTAGGGGCTCATACAACTCATCACAATCCATACATACATCAATTGTGTAAAGCACATTTGCACATTCATTGCCCTCATCCTCAAAACATTTGCTCTCCACCTAAGCCCCTAGCATCAGCTCCTCAATGTTCCCCTCCCTCCCCCGCTCCGCACTCCCTCATGACCCCTTGATAATTTATAAATTATTTTGTCATATCTTGCCCTGTTCAATGTCTCCCTTCACCCACTTTTCTGTTGTCCGTCCCCCCGGGGAAGAGGTTATATGTAGATCCCTGTAATCAATTCCCCCTTTCCAACCCACCCTCCCAGTTTGGATTTTTTTGTGTGTGAAATTTAATATGTTAATTCATCTGTGATAACATATTTTTGGGGAAAAAATGACCTGTTGGTCCCTTGAGGATATGCCTAGACGTGAGATGACTAGGTTATATTTCAACTGTTGTTATTAACATACTTTATTTAATTGTAGATTATGTACTCTGATTGTTGATAGTGGCTGTGTTTAATAACGGACTCCTATACTTCATGAAACGCAACAACTTGCTCCAGCAAGCTAGTGTGAGCCCCCTCCATCATGTGACCCCATAAGGTCCCAACAGTTCACATCTTCTGGTCTTGTTTTCAGTCACCATGGGACTGGTAGGAGCTTTCTCCTAAACTAACAGGCTGACTGAGGCATTCTTGTAATGCGCCCTCTCATTTGAGGAGGAAATGGAATTTTCCAGGCGATGGAAAAGGCTGTAAGCATTCGCTTGCCAAAACCCATTCCCTCCCCACGCAAGAGTGTGAAAAACCCACGTAGCCCTCACGCTGTAATTAGGGTAAAATTGGAAGGACATTTCGCTTTTCTGGACTTCATGTGAAAATTGCCCTAGGCAGACGCCCTCCCCCCAAACTTAATCCTAAACCAACTGCAGAACCCTCAAGAGGCTTAAATATTGGCCAGGCCATTCAGTAAAACACCATAAAAACAAAAGAATTGGCCATGCCAGCGATCTCTGGAAACAGCAGGAGAAGATTGTGCTAAAGAACAGGAAGGCTGGTTGAAGGACTACTTAAGAAAACACGTAGACGCATTGTCCTCTGAAGTGTCAGAATACAGACCTCCAGAATTGTGCCCCTCCACAAAAGCAATGGGGGGGGGGGAGGAAAAACTTGTCAGAATCAATTTTCCCCCCAGAACTCTGGATATAAATCAAAGGCTTGTAGCAAACTGAGGAATCACTGGTTCAAGGGGGAAAAGAGCAGCTCAAGACTCCATACGAATCCCGAGATGGGTAGCATTTTTCCTTATGCACTGAACTGAGTAGCATCCCCACAACCAAAGGCATAGCTTACCAAAACTTCAGAATTTGACCTTGTTTGGAAATATGGCCATTGCAAGTGTATTTAGTTAAGATGAGGTCAAAGAGGAGAAGGGAGACAGACACAGAAGAAAGCTATGTGACAATGGAGGCAGAGATTGAAGGGACCAGAAGCTAAGAAATGCAAGGAACAGAATCTCCTTAGAGCAGTGGTTCTCCACCTTCCTCCTGCTGCGACCCTTTCACACAGTTCCTCATGTGGAGGTGACCCCAACCATAACATTATTTTCATTGCTACTTCATCACCGTCATTTTGCTACTGTTATGAATCATAATGTAAATATCTGATATGTAGGATGTATTTTCATTGTTACAAATTGAACATAAAGCATAGTGATTAATCACAAAAACTATGTAATTATATATTGTGAAATATTTCTAATGACAAATAAATGAAAATTTGTCTTGAAGCAAGGTGTAGCATGGATAACAGTCTTAATATAACAACAGTATATTACCTTGCTACATTTTGCAACAGTATGTGCAAAAAGCCAACATCAGTGCCAGGGTTGAGATAGCTTCTTTCTCACCAGATCAGCATGTCTGCATGTGGGCGAACCCACCTGGAGACTAGAGGAGCTGTGTCTCCATTCCTTAGACCATCGGAAATATGTTTTCCAGTGGTCTTAGGCAAACCCTGTGAAAGGATCGTTCGACCTCCAAAAGGGTCACCACCCACAGGTTGAGAACTGCTGCTTTAGCGCCTTCAGAGGGAGCATGGCCATGCAATACCTTGATTTTAGATTTCAAGTCTCCAGAACGGGGAGGAAATAAATTTCTATTCTTCTAACTCACCCAGTTTGTTGTCATTTGTTATAGCCATCCTAAACATTTAATACTCTCTGGTCCTGTGACACTCCCTGCCTGTCTCCCCCTGCCACCACCCCACCACCCCTCTAACCCAGCCACTTCCCAGACCCCGTGACAGCCTTGGAAAATAACAGCCCACATTGTGGTACAGGAGGGAAGAGAACACCGCTGGAATTCTTTCAAAGCTTCCCAAAGTCATTACCGACATTTCTGGTGGTTCCCTAGAAGAGCCCATTTCTTTTTCTTTTCTTTTCTTTTACCTTTCTTTCCCCAGACTCACTTGTTGCCCAGTGATCAAAACCTTTCCCAGGAGGGCATTTGTCAGACATGATGACAGTAAAGTGCTTGAAAGGTCTAGGTCAGTAGGTAGCAACTGGAACAAAGCATCAACTACCCAAAAAGCTTAAAAGGAAGTGAGGCACGGAATGACCGTGTTGTTCGTTGTTAGTGACTCCGAGTGACCCTGTGTTCAGCAGAAAGGACACGGTCCATCTTGTGTCATCCTCCCAAAGATTGCTGTGTGTGAGCCCCTATTGTAGGCACCGTGTCAATCTGTGTCGTTAAGGAGGTTCCTCTTTTTCAGTGACTAAGCATGATGTACTTTTCCAAGATCTGGTTTCTCCTGAAAACACGTCCAGTGTACAGGAGACCAGGTCTCGTTGTCCTTGCTGCTAAGGAGCATTCTGATCGCCTTTTCTCTAAGATGGATTGCTTTGTTCTTCTGGTAGTTCACGGGACTTTCAGGATTCTTCAGTAATACCATAATTCCAATGCATCCATTCTTCTCTGAGGGCAGTCTTTCAGTTTGAGCTGACAGGAGCCATGCTCTTAATCTATTGAAGTAGTAAAGACAACTGTGTTGCTTGCTGTCTCATTGGTTCCAACTCAAAGTGACCCTGTAGGACAGAGTAGAGTAGACTTGCCCCATGAGGTCTTCTCGGCTGAAATCTCAATGAGGAACAGTGCCAGGCCTGTTCTCCCACGAAGCAACTGCAAAGTTCAAGTCTTCCCCTTAGCAGCCAAGCACTTAGCCATTGTGCGGATCACGCCAAATCCAGTGACATAAGAAGTAATTTACACTGTAACCAAGTGGGATTTACCCCAGGGATGCAAGACTAGGCCAACATATGAAAATGAATCAATGGAGGATGCCACCTGAATAGAATAAAGGAAGGGAAACCCCACAAGATGATCCTGACGGATGCAGAAGAACATTTGGCGAAATCTACTCATTAATGATAAAAAAATATTCAACCAACAGACTGGAAGAGAACATCTTCAACCGGATAAAGGACAAAAATTGGCAAACCCACAAGTAACAGTCAGTGGTGAAAGATGAAGTACTTTTCCTCTAAGATCAGGAAGAGAGGCCCTTGAAGGTAGTGGGTTACTCGGTGGGCTGCTAACTGCCAGAGCAGCCGTTTGAAACCATCGGTCACATTGCAGAAGGAAGATGAAGTTTTCTACTACGCCAGTCTTGGAAGCCTTGTTCTGCAGGGTCCCCGGGCGTCAGAATACAAACTTGAGGCCTATGGGTTGGGGGCTTGGAAGAGTAAGAATAATACAAGGCTAATCTGCTTTGGATATTTCTATTCAATATTGAACTAGATATTCCGGATGGGGAAATTTGATAAGAAAAAGAAATTTTAAAGCAGCTATATTAAAGAGAAGTAAAACTATTTGCAGGTGACATGATCTCCCATATAGAAATCCTAGAGATTTTTCTCTGTGTCTCACACACACACACACACACACACACACACACACACACACACACCTATTAGAATGAATAAATCACTACTAGCAAAAGAACAGCATGCACCATCAATCTACAACCATCAGTTGTACATGTATTCTAAGCATTAGCAATGAACAATCAGACCATGAAATTAAAACAAACCAGCTCTAATGCCATCAAGAAGACTAAAATAGGAGCACGTTTAATCAAAGGATTGCAGTAGGATGGTTCCTCGAGGAGCATGGGGTCTCCTTTGGGGCTGATTCAGCCCTTTGGGGCCGAGATAGCAGTGATGGTTGTACAGTATTGGGAATTCACTATACTCTGCTGAAGTGTACATCTCAATATAGTGAATCGTATCTCAAAAAGGCGAACAGTCAAATTTTAAAATGACAATGGATTCTGACAGGCAATTCTCCAACTAAATTAGAAAAATAACCAAAAAGCACATCAAAAGATATGCAGCATCAGGAGTCACTGATAAAAGGTGGTGTCCAGGGGGCTCAGACTCGCAGCGAGCCTGTGCACAGCAGAATGAAGCTCTGCCCCCACCCTCCTCCCAGTTGTTACCTTTGAGCTGACTGTTGCCGTCACTGTGTCAATCCACCTCCTTGAGGGCCTTCCTCTCTTCATCTGACCCCTATTTTACTAAGCACGATGTCCATTTTGAGGGACTGATCCTAGAAACCACTCGTCCTGCGTATGTGAGATGAAGTTCAACCATCCTCGATTCTAAGGAATGCGAGTCACTAGAGAGCTACAAATGAAAACCATGATAAGATACCACTTTACACCCACTTGCATGGCTATGATTAAAAATGAGCAAATAATCAAAGACAAAAAAACCCCAAAAGCAGAGCATTGTGAATGAGGGGGTATGCAGAGTGGGGACCCAGGGCCTGTCTGTGGGAAATGGGACATCCCCTTGCAGAAGGGCCACAGGGAGGAGACGAGCCAGTCAAGGTGCAGTGTAGCAACGATGAAACACAACTTTCCTTTAGTTCTTGAATGCTCCCCCGCCCCCCGCCACTATCATCACAATCCTACCTTACAAATCCAGCTGGACTGGAGGAGGTACACTGGTACAGATAGGGACTGGAAACAGGGAATCCAGGACAGATGAACCCCTCAGGACCAGTGGTGAGAGTGGTAATACCGAGAGGGTGGAGGGAAGGTGAGGAAGAAAGGGGGAGCAGATTACAAGGATCTGCATATAACCTCCTCCCTGGGGGATGGACAGTAAAGTGGGTGAAGGGAGATGTCGGACTGTATAAGACATGACAAAATAATTTATAAATTATCAATAGTTCATGGGGGAGTGGGGAGTGTGGAGGGAGGGGGAAATGAGCTGATGCCAGGGGCTCAAGTAGAAAGCAAATGTTTTGAGAATGATGAGGGAAACAAATGTACAGAAGTGCTTGACACAATGAATGCATGTGTGAATTGTGATAAGAGACCCCAATAAAATGATTTTAAAAACAGAAGTAGCAAGTGAAAATAGCAAAGAAATAGAAGAGATAAAGGAGAACAAAATGAAAAACCTTTAGAACTAAAAAATAGAGTGATTAAAAAGAAAAAACTTCAGGGATTCAGCAGCAGAACAGAGGAGACAGAGCCACAGAGAGACACAATCGCGATCTCTACATTCAACTAACAGTGTAGAAGATACACGGAACACTGAACACGGCGAAGCGACAATCCAAAGACGACCAGCACTAGCCGGACCGTGGAAAGCTCTGCAGGTCCACTCAGGGTCTTTCTCTAACAAACCTCAGTTTAAAAGTTGCTCCTAGGGAAGTCTGTCAATGGAGAGACTCAAACACACTAGCCAGCCACGATGGAGGCACCTTATTTGTATTCTGATACAACAAAACGTAAGGTTAAATAAAGGAAAAACTTACAGCCACTGTGAAACCATTGGAAACTTACACATGGAATGCTTAACAACATTAAGATAAAAAATATTTGGGGTGGGTTAATGGCTTTGGGTTTGTTTTAATTAAAAGCAGTCTATCTTCTAGAGATGTCAACTGAATAATTACAGATGGGATAACATGGTGCTTGAAATTCTGTTTCGATGAAACATACAACTTTGCTCTAGTTCCTAAATCCATCCTTCCTCCCTCCCCTCACTGTCATGATCCCCATTCTACCTTACAAATTTGGCTAGACCAGAGGATGTACACTGGTATAGATAGGAACTGGAAACACAGGGAATCCTGGACAGATGATCCCTTCAGGGCCAGTGGTAAGAGTGGCAATACTGGGAGGGTGGATGGAGGGTGTGGTAGAAAGGGGGAACCGGTTATAAAGATCTACATATAAACTCCTCCCTGGGGGATGGACAACAGAAAAGTGGGTGAAGGGAGATGTTGGGCAGTATAAGATATGACCAAAATAATTTATAAATTATCAAGGGTTCATGGGGAAGGGGCCAGCGGGGAGGGAGGGGGAAAATGAGGAGCTGATCCCAAGCGCTCAAGTAGAAAGCAAATGTTTTGAGAATGATGATGTCAACAAATGTACAAACATGCTTGACACAATGGATGTATATATGGATTGTGCTAAGAGTTGTACGAACCCCAATAAAATGATTTAAAAAAGAAAAGAAATTCTGTTTCAATAAAATAGGAAATTAAAAGGGAAAATACTGTATGATGTTGCTGATGTGAAATAAATATATAGACACCAAAAATTATTAACGGTTACCAGGGGGAAGAGAGAGGGGGAAAGGGGGAAGCATTTGCTTACGGGGCATTGAGTGCATGACAATGGTGGTGGCTTTAGTTATCAGGTGCGGCTATAGTAGAAATACATAGTGGATGACTTTGACAAACACGTTTATCTCCTCAAGGTTAGGAAGTTGGAGGTCTGAATTGACGGTACCCACCAGAGGGAAAAGTCTTCTCTCTGTGTCAGCTCTGGGGGAAGTTCTTGTCATCAATCTTTCCCGGGTCTAAGGAACCTCAGCTCCAAATGACATGTTCCGTCCCAGCTGTTCTTTCCCAGGGATAGGTGTTCCCTCTGATCCCTGCTCATCTGTGCCATCTCCTTTATATCTCAGAAGAGAGAGAATCAAGATATAACTAATCTTCCAGTGCCCTGCCTCATGGCCAACACGCAGGTTAGATTTTACAACATACGTGATCATGATAATGATCTCATCACCAAAACAGAGGGTAATTACACAATATCCAGAGTCATGGCCTGGCCAAGCGGATGCCTGTGTTAAGTCAGTTGCGGGGGTGGGGGTGGGGGTGGGGGGAGACACATACATCCTAACAGTGTTGGACTAATTTGGAAAAGGGCAGAGCAACAATGATGCCACAACATGAAGGATGTAATCGGTGTCACTGAATCATCCGTGTAGAAATTGGTGACTACCTTGTTGTGTATGCCTTTACCACAATCTGCTTGGTAAAGTGGAAGGGCAGCAAAAAAAGAGGTAGGACCTCAGCCAGGTGGATGGACACAGTGGCTGCAACAATGGGCCCCAACATCCGAACCGTTGTCAGGAAGGCACAGGACAGGGCAGTGTTTCATCCTGCTGTACCTAGGGCTGCTGTGAGCTGGGACAGATTTGACAGCTCCTAACAGCAGCAAGATGATAATAATAAGGCTGGGAAGTGGAAAAGAGGCAGATATAGGGCAGGACTGACATTGTGAGAATGTTTGTTGGGGCTGGCGATAGGTCCCTGGAGGGTGGTAATATTATTTATTTCTGCGGATGCTTATAAAAGTTCTTCCTAACAGAAAAAGAAGCCATCGTGTTGGCAGACTCCATGAAACTAATCAAGCACTAGAAGTTTACAAGAGGGTATCCCAGAGAAAAAGCTTATTTTTTCAAAGTTATATATTTACCATAGCTACTCATGTATAAGCCGAGTTTTTCCACACAGTTTTTATGCAGTTTTTGTGCCTTGGCTGATATTTGGGTTGGCTTATACTCGAGTATGCACGGCAAATGTTTTTTTTACAAAAACAGCCTTATCACCTTCAAAGTACTCTCCATTATACTTAATACATTTGCCAAATCTGTGATTCCATTTTCTTTCTTTTTTTAAATTTTTTTTTAAGTTTCTGCATTTATTGTTTGAATTTTTTTTTAATTTTAACAATTTATTGGGGCTCATACAATTCTTTTCACAGTTCATGCATATACATACATCAATTGTATAAAGCACATCTGTACAGTCTTTGCCCTAATCATTTTTTTCTCTTTTCTTCTTTTACATTTTATTAGGGACTCATACAACTCTTACCACAATCCATACATATACATACATCAATTGTATAAAGCACATCCATACATTCCCTGCCCCAATCATTCTCAAGGCATTTGCTCTCCACTTAAGCCCCTTGCATCAGGTCCTCTTTTTTTCCCCCCCTCCCTCCCCATTCCCCCCTCCCTCATATGCCCTTGGTAATTTATACATCGTTTTTTGTCATATCTTGCCCTATCCGGAGTCTCCCTTCCCCCCTTCTCTGCTGTCCCTCTCCCAGGGAAGAGGTCACATGTGGATCCTTGTAATCAGTTCCCCCTTTCCAACCCACTCACCCTCCACTCTCCCAGCATCGTCCCTCACACCCTTGGTCCTGAAGGTATCATCCACTCTGGATTCCATGTACCTCCAACCCTCATATGCACCAGTGTGCAGCCTCTGTCCTATCCAGCCCTGCAAGGTAGAATTCGGATCATGGTAGTTGGGGGGAGGAAGCATCCAGGATCCGGGGGAAAGCTGTGTTCTTCATCGACACTACCTCACACCCTAATTAACCCATCTCCTCTCCTAAACCCCTCTATGAGGGGATCTCCATTGGTCGACACTTGGGCCTTGGGTCTCCACTCTGCACTTCCCCCTTCATTTAATATGATATATATATACATATATATACATACATATATACATATACACATATACACATGCATACACACATATCTTTTTTTTTTTGCATGATGCCTTATACCTGGTCCCTTGGGCACCTCGTGATCGCACTGGCCGGTGTGCTTCTTCCATGTGGGCTTATTTGCTTCTGAGCTAGATGGCCGCTTGTTCACCTTCAAGCCTTTAAGACCCCAGACACTATCTCTTTTGATAGCCGGGCACCATCAGCTTTCTTCACCACATTTGCTTATGCACCCATTTGTCTTCAGCGATCCTATCATGGAGGTGTGCAGTCAATGATATGATATTTTTGTTCTTTGATGCCTGGTAACTGATCCCTTTGGGACCACTCGATCACACAGGCTGGTGTGTTCTTCCATGTGGACTTTGTTGCTTCTGAGCTAGATGGCCGCTTGTTTATCTTCAAGCCTTTAAGACCCCAGTCACTATCTCTTTTGATAGCCGGGCACCATCAGCTTTCTTCACCACATTTAATTGTTCACCCACTTTGGCTCCAGCTGTTGTGTCGGGAGAGTGAGCATCATAGAGTTCCAATTTAATAAAAGAAGGTATTCATGCATTGAGGGAGTGTTTGAGTAGAGGCCCAAGGTCCTTCCGCCACCTTAATACTTGACCTATAAATATAGACACATAGATCTATTTCCCCATCCTCCTATATATATTTGCATGTACATGTCTTTGTCTAGACCTCCATGAATGCCCTTTGACTCCTAGCTCTTTCCTCCATCTCCCTTGACTTTCCTCCTGCCCTACTACCATGCTTCATCGCCACCTGGGCTAGAGTATACCTCTTCTCTAAGCAACCTTACCCTTGATCGTTTCCCACCAGGCCTGCCACTCCCCCTTCTCTACCATTTGGGGTCCCATGTTTTTCCCTTGTCCCTGGGTTTGTTAACACCACTTCCTTACCCCCCCTACCCCCCCACCCCAAGTCCCCCCAGAACTGTCGGTCCCATTGTTTTTCCTCCAGATAGTTCATCGTGATTCCATTTTCAGAAACATTTTTCAAACTCATATATTTGGATGGCTGATAGCACCTCCCTCATTTTTTTCTCCACCTCTTCTGTGTCATCAAATCACTGTCCTTTCATGTCCCTCTTCATTCGCAGAAACAAAAAGAAGTGGCACGGAGTGAGGTCAGATGAGTCAAGTGCATGGGGCAAGAGAGGCATGCTGGGTTTGTTTTTTTTGCCAAAAACCAGCCCACTGAGATGGCTGCGTGAGCAGGTGCATTGTGATGGCAAAACAAGACCCATCCCCTGCACCCCACCATCTGCCACAAATCAGGCCTCTTTTTTGTCACACACTGTTATGCAATCTTCTCAGAACCTCTAAATAGAAAGCTTGATTAACAGTCTGACCTAGTGGCACGAACTCCAAATGCCCTATCCCCTCACATCAAAAAAACAAATGTGCTTCGGTTTCATTTTGGAGGGGGGTACCCCCTATATTCTCTCGTCTGTCTGAAAATGCACTGGAGCCCACTGAAAGCACGGGCAAAACTAGATTTATCAGAAGGATTCAAAAGTAAATGCCACTGGGAATGCTGAAGGAGCCCCTCACCCCACACTCCAGGCTTCATACATGTCCTCCAGACAGGAGACTCCAAGATCCTTCTTTGGAAAACCTGACCATCCCAAGAGGAAAGCGCAAAAGACACTGACATTTCTGCTTCCACAAAGAAGCCACCAAGTCAGGTGACTCAGGATTTCAGAGTTTTTTAAAGATCTCACTGTGCAATGAGCAGACCACTAAGAATCACCAGACATCGGAGGAAAGTCGAAGACATGACAGACATCAAAGGAAGTGAACTGGGCCTGCGTGGGAAGGGTGTGGGCCTAGGAAGACCCTGGGAGGAAATAGAAGACGTGCAAGCAAAAGAGAAGAAAAGAAAAACAGTTTCCCCTGTGTGTAACACAACTTTCATTAGGAAACTTATAAATAACATAGCATCAACTATTCTCATGACTAATATTAAATCCAATGAACAACGAAAACCAGATGAACATGTGCGACAAGAAGTGAATGACCTGTGTCTAATTAAGCATTCAATTATCTCTGCTGCCTTTTTACAAAGGAGGAAGCCCGTGGTTTACAGGCACATCAGATTGACAATAAAACTGCAATAGCAATTTTACACAATTACCATTCTTAAGAAGCTCCATCATTAGGACGGTAATTGTGAGTTCAAGAACAGTCCCAGCATATTTGAGAGGTAAGGGTAGATATTGCATCTAGGTACCGCTTTCATGAAGCAAGAATAGGATGCTACTTTTTTTTTTTTTTTTTTAAGAAAGGCTAACTGTAAGGCCAGCAATTTGAAACCAGCAGCCACTCCTCAGGAGAAAGACGAGGATTTTTACTCCTGTAAAGAGTTAGAGTCTTGGAATTGACTTGATGACAGTGAGTCTGGTTTATGGTTCAGCTAGAGTAAATGGACCTAATTGAAATTCTGTTGTGGGAAGATGGAGGAAAGAGAGCGAGAGCGAGAGAGGTCATTAAAACCAAAACCAAACTAGCTGCCACGGAGTCAATGCTGACTCATATCAACCTTACAGGACAGGGTAGAACTGCCCCTGGGAGTTTCTGAGACCGTAACTCTTTATGGAAGTAGAAACGCCGGTCTTTCTCCCTCAGGGCAGCTGGTAGTCTCGAACTGCTGACCTTGCAGTTACCAGCCCAACATGTAACCACAACCCTACCAGGGTTCCTGGGAGGTCATTAATCATGCTTAAATTGAAAGAATCAAGAAACAGATAAATAAGCACATGACTTAGAAATAGGGAGGTCAATTAAAAGTAGTTGCTTCTAGGAACATTACCACGGCCGTTGAGGTGATTTTGACGGACCCGAGAGGACAGGATGAGACCAGACTGCTCCATCAGGTTCCCCAGGCTGTAAAACTTTATGGAAACGGACACATCTCCCCCACTCTGGGTGGCTGATGGGTTCAAAGTGCCACTGTTTTGCTGGCAGTGAACTTTTACCCACTGTGCCACCAGGGTTCCTTCTGGGACTATTAGCCCTAACAGAAACGAAGCCCTTGTGCAGGCCACAACATGCATGAGCCTTGAAAACAATATGCAGTATGAAATAAATCAACCCCAAGGGACATGCTTACGTGAAAATACCTAGGACAGGTCAGTCTGTACCTGTACAGCTCAAACTTGATGAGTGGTTAGCTGTCATGGGCGGGAGGGAAGAAGGGGGGACTCTGCATAGGGGACAACAAACTTTCATTAAGAGAGATGTGAAAATTTAGAAATGTATAATGGTAATGGCTGAGTAGGATGATAAACTTATTAAAGTCACTGAGTTATACACTGAAGAAGATGAGAATGGTAAAGAACTGTTGCAGATGGTGTAACAATTGCAAGATTGATCAATGCTTATTATACATCTCACCAAAAAAGCAACTCCTTGCCATCGAGCTGATTCATAACAACTCTATGGGACACAGTAGAGCTGACCCTGTGGGTTTCTGAGACTGTAACTCTTTATGGAAGCGGAAAGCCGTATCTCCTCCCTCGGAGGGGTTGATGGGTTTGAACAGAAGACCTGGTGGCAGTTAGCAACTCAACTCCCCAACTGGGAATCCTCCAAGCTCTTTCCCAGGGATCCTTCCCATCTATCCAGGACCTTCTAATGTGCTGCCTTTCAGAGCAGTTGGTAGTGGCAGCTGGGCACCATCCAATTCTTCTGATCTCAGGGTCATGGAGGCCGACCTCCCTCATCTATGCCGTCCCTTCACCCAAGACAACGTATGTCTCCCTCCTACTGGATAATTAATCAGCCCACCTGTGGGAACCATCAAAGGGTTTTTTTGGGGGGTGCTTATATCGGTTTTTAATTTTTTTTATAATAGTGGGCTCATAGACTGTCTTTTTTGGTGTGTGATTGGCTTATTCACTCAGCATTATGTCCCCATGGACTTGAGACCTAAATGCCTACAGTAGAACCACACCCAACAAAAGTCTGATAGCTGGCATGGATGTTACCAGTAGTGAAAAGGTGTTTCTCCTCCGAAGTTAACACTCTTTCACTTGGCTCAGGTGAACCATCAATGGGAAACTAGTCTATATCCCGGTTTACTTGTCTTTGAGAAATGTGATGGCTCAGAACATTTTTTTGAAGTTTTTACCCTTCTTTGGTCATGAGACCATTGATCCATGTTAAAAATGATGAGATCTTCATTACTTGCACAGCTTTGGTCACTACGCCTGCATTCAGTTGAACACATTGACAAAAGGAGATCAAAGGCCCTCTCTGGAATCTTGCTGGAAGGAGCAGCTACAAACACTGGAGGCTACGAACAATCGTTTAAGTGATGTGGCAGTTACATAATCTCCTGTCAACTTGGGAAGGGGCAGAGTCTAGTCTGTCAGTCAGGTCGCGGCTTGACCTCATTTGGAGGCATGAAGGAGATACACAGCTCATTGGAGGCCAGATACAGTCTCTTCTTGTCTCTCTGTGAGACATTCCTATTGACAAGCCACATGGAGCTACGCTGATGGAGTCAGAGCCCTGGAGCTGGAGGAGCAACATGGAGACCCACACAAGTGCTGAGATGCTTCTACCGCCACTGGAGCCACAAGATTTCCCACCCACTGGCCTGATAAACCTTCCTGCATTCAGCGTCATTGCTTGTGTTGTGTGAGTTAGCCCAGTGTATAACCACTATGCCACCAGGGATCCCTTCTATTACATATATCACCCCCCTATCAAGTCGACTCCTAATTCTTAGCAGCCCTATCGTTTCCACTTAGCAACCCTGTGTAGGATTTCTGAGGCTGTGAATCTGTCCGGGGTCAGACTGCTTCTGGTGGGTTTGGACTACCTGTCGACCTTTCGGTTAGCTGCCCCCTGTTTGGATCACAGTGCCACCACGGCTGCGCCTACTACCATAAAGCCAAACTCTTGGCCATCAAGTTGATTCTGAGTGACCCTGTGGACAGAGACGAACTGGCCAGTGGGTTTCTGAGACTATAAATCATTCTGTGGGTAGACAGCCGCATCTTTCTCCTTCAGAGTAGTTGGTGGGCTCAAACCCTTCACCTTGTGGTTAGCAGCCCAATACATAGCCCTCCGCACCACCAGGGTCGCTGTGTCCACAAGTGGGTGCATAGAAATAACCAAATTGCGTTTCCTATCGTGATTCCTGGGAAGTCAGCCGCTTGGCATGGCCATGAAGAAGACTGGCCGACCAGGAAGACATACCTGTGGACAGAGTGTTTGTTTCGGCGCACAGCCTGCTCTGACACACACCCAGATGAGGGGAATGAACCTGTTTGAAATCCAGAGTCTCACAAACTCCGTATCACATTCACTGAGCAGGAGTAGCAGCTAATAATTATATATCTTCCCTCCCCACGCAAACCAGATGCGAGTAAGCTCTAAATTCCCTTAATTTGTTTATATGAGTGCCTTTAACTAAGGAGGCGGCTCTGCTCCCACCCCTCTCCCGGCACTAGGGAAGTCGTCTGGTTTGTCTCTGTGGGTTTCTATTTCTGCTTCACCGGAATACGGGGTGAAGTTCCCCAGATCTCTACAGAGAGACAAGTTCAAGGTAAATACTGGGCCGAGTATGTCCAGCAGGGAGCTGGCAGTGAGTACCCCACATCTGCAGAAGTGGGGAGTTAGGCCACCAATGGGCCCACCAAAACCGTGGTTAATATTTGCCACAGGCAGGGCCCTCATGATAGCGTTTTGTTTTTTTTTTAAATAAAATCAGCACAAGAGCCTGATGCCCTGAGTCATGAGTTTTCCACTTGGTTAGAAACCGCAGACGTTCAGCCTCTGCTGACTGGCTGCCTCCACATCGCCGGTAGAGAACGTGCGTGCGCGTGCACACGCTCACGCGCACACTCGAGGATGTGAACGCTAAACTGGACTTTAAATACTGGTGTCTGCTTAACCATAGGAGCCTTGGTCAGCAGTTCAAAACCACCCGCCGCTCCGCGGGAGACAGTCAAGGGTGCCTGCTCTCGTGAAATGTTCTGGTCTTGGAAACCCAGTTTACTCTGCCCTATGGGTGGCTGTGAGTTCTTCAGTTTAACCAAACTAGGAAGAACCCCACAGCCCTCGAGTTAACTCCCACTCTTAGTGATCTCCCCTCGAGGACAGAGTAGAACTGACCCCGTGGGTTTCCAAGGCCATCGTTGATGGAAGCAGATCGCCAGGCCTGTTTTCCAGAGCAGCCTCAATCTTTCAGTTAGCTGGTGAGAACTTAATAGAAACCATAAACCCGTCACCACTGAGCTGATTCTGGCTCAGAGGGAGCCTATAGAGTGGAGTAGAGTTACCCTATAAGGTTTCCAAAGCTATAAAAAAAATCTCTGAAAGCAGACTGCTTCATCTTTCTTCCACAGAGAGGCTGGTGGCTTTGAACTACTGACCTTTGGGTTAGCAGCCGAGCACTCAATGACGCCAGCAGGGTTCCTTAAGCTATAGGCAATGGGAAGCTGCTGCCCTTTCCCTATCCCATTCCAGAGTCAGACATTAGCCATGTGGAACTGTGCAGACTCCAGTCTGTCCTCTGTAGGAGAAAGCCCCATTGTGTGTCATTTTGGCGGCAGGCAGCGTCCCAGTTCCACGACAAAGGCAAGAGGGAGCTCATCTTTCCTTCTCACTGTCCTCAGGTAGCCAGGAGTGGGGCCTCATCGCCACCCAGTCCACTGGCAACGGCTTCCTGGGCTTGAGCGGCCCCCAGATGAGAAGACCAAGGAAATAAAGCCAAGCCTGCTGCCCTGAGCCTGTGACAGAGTAGAACTGTCCCAGGACTCTTGGCTGTAATCCTTACTGAAAATAGATCACCAGGCCTTTCTGGGCAGTGCCACTGGCTGGGCTTGAACTGCCTACTTCAGTTCCAACCCCACTGCCATCAAGTTGAGTGTAAACCATTAGCGTCCCCCCTCCCCACTTGCCGCCTCCCATGGCAATCATTGCTAGGAGACTGTCCCCATTCCGCTTGAAAGCATCTGAGCCTTGGCTGCTGAGCTGTGTCAATCATTACTTATTTTCTAGCTTGGACTTAGAACCTTCTAAGGAGCCTGTTCCACTGGTACCCCATCAATTCCCGGAGCTTTGGTTCTGTCTGTGCATCTATGCATTTGTGGGCTGCTTCTATCCCCTGGAATTGTTGGACAGTGGCCAATTCTTTTTTTTCTTTTTACTATTTAATTCATTTATTTTGTCTTCCCCTTCCCTGGTGGTGATTAGGTAAGTGTTGGACTGCTAACCACAAAGTCAGTGGTTCAAATCCACCAGCTGCTTCGAGGAGGAAAGAGGAGGAAATCTGTTCCCATTAATATTCACAGCCTCGGAAACACTAGAGAGGATCACTATGAGTCACTATGGCAGGCAGTGGTTTTTAATGTTCTCCTTTACCTAGATTAATTTGTGTCTACCTTTACTTAGCCATTTACCCTCCCCTCCTGTCCCACTCTGGCAACTATCAAGGAATATTTCTTTTAGTGTGAAAACACCTTTTTCTTGATTTTTCCTAATAGTGGTCTCATCCAATAGTTGTTCTTTCATGATTGACTTACTTCACTACACATAAGGTCCTCCAAGGTCATCCATGCCATGAGATAGTTCTCAAATTTATTGTTATTCTTTAAGCTGCATAGCAGTCGATGCGTCTGTACCATAGTGTGTTTATTCGTTGTTCCGCTGATAGGCATTTCGGCTATTTCCATCTATTTGCTAGTGTAAATAGTGCTTCAGTGAACATGGGTGTGCACATATTTATTCATATTACAGCTCTTATTTCTCTGGGATATAGATCAAGTTTTGAGATTGCTAGATCATATGCTATTTCCCTTTGGTTCAGTAATTCTGCACCAAAAACAAGGCTCCAGGAGGCGAGGGAATACCAATCAAGATGTTTTAACAAATGGACATGCTTGGTACAATTGATGTATGGCTGCTGTAAGAGCCCGCGATAAAATGATCTTTTAATTAAAAAAAATAAATAAACAAATGGGTGCAACATACAGTGGCCATTCTTCTATGCTAAGAAATCTGGAAGATGGCTCTCTGGCCAACCGACGGGAAGAGTTCCCTATTTGTGCCCATTGCAAATAAAGGTGACCCAACAGAATATGGAAATTATCTAACAAAATCATATGCAAATAAAGTTTTGCGGCGGGTACCCCAACATGATTGCAGCAGTATGTTTGGGAATCGCCAGAACTTCAAGCTGGTTTCAAAAGAGGACATGGAATAGTGGGTATCTAGCTGATGTCAAGGCAATCATGGCTGAAAGCAGCAGAGGATATCAGAAAGATGTTCACTTGTTTTACTAACTGCAAAGGCATTTGACTCTGTGGATCATAACAAATTATGGATACCATATGGAGCAAGAGAATTCCAGAAGACTTACTCCATTGTGATCATGTGTAATCTGTCCATAGACAAAGATAGTCATTCTAACAGAACAAGGAAATTGTGTACTGTATAAAATCAGGAAAAGAATGCATCGAGGTTGTCTCCTTTCATCAAATATATTCAATTTGCATGCGGAGAAGAATGAACAAATCTATCCTGGAAGAAGTACAGCCAGAATGTTCCTTAGAAGTAAGGATGCTAAGACTTTGTCTCTTGTCCTTTGGACATGAGTGCTATCAGGAGAAGGGCCTCCTGGTTGGTAGAGAGTCATTGAAAGGGGGGAAGATACTTGAGATGGATAGACACAGTGGTTACAACAATGGACTAAAACATAAGAATGGCTATGAAAAGGCTCGGGACGCATCGTTGTTTTGTTCTATTGTATGAGGGCAAGTCAAGAAGTACTGCTACAAATCCTGGGACCCGCTGATAAATAACAAATATTAAAATTATTTCTCAAGATATCCTTCATCTGGGTCTACACACTCCTGCAGGTGGTGTTTCCATCTCCCTGACTCTCTCTCGAGGTGGCACAGTGGCACCCAATTTGAAACCACCAGCTGCTCCTTGGGAACAAGGCTTCCTACTCCTGCTCAGTTACAGCCCCAGAAACCCACAGGGGCAGTTCTACCCTGTCCTAGAGGGTTGTTATGAGTTGGAATTGACTTGATGGCAGTGAGTTTGGGGTTTTGAAACCTTTCCCTAAAGAAATCTGTGCTCTGTTTTGATTTATACCACGTCTCTTAAAGAGAATCAAATTACGTTCCTTTGAAATGGTTTTTGAGTTTGGGAAACAAAGAGAAGGCGCAAGGGGCAAGATCAGAGTGGTGGGGTGTTTAGGGTGAGTTTCTCGGGGGGGATTTTGGTAGGGCAGCCTTTGCTACCCTTGAAGAATGAGCCGGTGCATTGTTGCAATGAAACGTTTCCTTGGCACAAAACAAATGTCTCCTTTTATTCTCACCAATACTATGTGCAACTTTCTTCAAACTTCTTCCTAAGAAGACCTTGTGATCATTCTTTGTCCATTGAGAAAATCTATCAAGATTACCCCTTTGGGGTCCCCAAAACAGTGGAAATAGCTTTCTGAGCTGATCTCAATTCCAGAGCTTCCTGTCTAATCCTCTGAGTTGCTATTGTCTGTCTAATCACAGGTAGATGTGTCTTAAAGAGAGCTGAATGCTCAAGGCAGACTTTTGTTTCTTTTAAACTGGGCAAGTTAAACTATTGTTTGGTTTTTATAAGACTTGCGGGGATTTGTGTTTCATTTAAGGTTTAAAGATGATCTTAGGGCAATGGCTTCAGGAGCACATCCACCTTCCATGGTTCCAGAAAGTGTACAGTTCATCATAACTTTGATGAGCACACTGAGGTTTGGAGAATTTAATTATCTGACTCTGGCTCCAGCCGGTCACGTGGTGGATCCAGACAGGGCAGAGTGTGGGTTTGGGTGAGTTCACAGCTGCCCTCTCTTTAGCAGAAACCACTGCCTGCTAAAGGACTGGTGACTTAGCATGGGTGGTCCTCATGGAAGGGAGGTTTAAACACAAAGTGAACTTGTAACAGGGAGCTTTTACATTGGTTGACCAAGCAAGGAGCAAGCTGGGTCCTGAGCCCTCAAGGTAAACCCCTCTACAAAGGGGATGGAGAGTTTTAAAAGGGTATACCAGGAATAGGGGGTTATGAATATGTAACATAGTCATAGAGGAATGGTCACGAATATGCATGGATGTATGGTTACAATTTGTGGCCAGGAAATAGTTCATCTCACTCCTAGCTTCTAAATGTTGTCCAAGTCGGGTCTGGTGATGTCTTGGGCGCTTGGTAGCTTTTAAGAACCCAGTGGCTACACATCAAAGTAGGATGTACAACATTGTCTTTGTGGACCACGCTATACAAATTAACCTAGATGTCCCCCAAGGCTGTAGTCCTAAGTCCCCAAGCCCAGTGACTGACACCCTGAAGGCATTTGGTGCTGGCAAAGAAGGTTGGAAGATCCTGGTACTGTTGACAGAGTTTTGTTGGGTGTCTCGGGTGGGAAATACCTCGGTTCTTGGCTTCGCACGAGAAAGAATTCACTCCAAGGCCTGGTTTATGATCCAAGTGGGTTTTTATAAAGGACAGAAGAAGTTTCAGGTTTTACAGTCACTGAACACGGGCAACCTCAGAGGGCTGCACACCCACACTTGGTGGCCTGAGGCCAGAGAGAGACTCAAGGCGGAGTTGAAGACGGAGAAGCAGCCGAACAACTGGTAGTCTTGAGGTCAACCCTATTGGCTGGATTAAGCCCACCTAGTCTAGTTTGGACCCGCCCAGGTGTACTGCCCACCAGGCTTGGGGCTGGAATTTGGAGTATGCTCAGTAGACACTGCTATCTAACAGTTTGATGTGTGGTAAAAGGACATGAAGGTACGCCTGGCAGTTTCACGATGAGGTCTGGCCCAGCCTGGAAACAAAACAGCAGCGGATGGTTCTTAAGTGGGTGGATTTCCTTTATCATTTTCCTCAACTTTCAGTGGAGTAAGGTATGTGGAGAGATCTGGAAGCTCTGTGATTTCAGGGGCATGGAAAAATGTGCTGGAAAATGGATTTACATTCACACTTTTTTTTCTTTTTAAAACGTTTTATTAGGGGCTCATACAACTCATCACAATCCATACACACATCAATTATGTAAAGCACATCTGTACATTCATTGCCCTCATCATTTTCAAAACATTTGCTCTCCACTTAACCCCTTGGTATCAGCTCCTCTTTTTCCCCCTCCCTTCCTGCTCCTTCCCCCCTCATGAGCCCTTGATGATTTATAAATTATTATTTTGTCATATCTTGCTCTGTCCGACATCTCCCTTCACCCCTTTTTCTGTTGTCCGTCCCCCATGGAGGAGGTCACATGTAGATCCTTGTAATCGATTCCCTCTTTCTAACCCACTCTCCCTCTATCCTCCCAGTATTGCCACTCACACCCTTGGTCCTAAAGGTATAATCTGACCTGGATTCCCTGTGTTTCCAGTTCCTATCTGTACCAGTGTACATCCTCTGGTCTAGCCAGACTTGCAAGGTAGAATTCAGATCATGATGGGCAGGGGTGGGGGTGGGGAGGAAGCATTTAGGAAGTAGAGGAAAGTTGTATTTTTCTTTTTTTTTTAGGAAAAGAAACATTTATTTAAAGAAAAAAAATCCCAAAATTATTTGCTGAAAAACCCCTGCATTTTTGTGATTACATTTATTGGAAGGGTGGGAAAAAAATTAAAATGTCATTTGGTTTGGGGTGGCAGACTGACTTATTTCAGGAAAGGACGAATCCTTGGTTACTTCTGAGCATCAAAGCTTATGTAGGTTTCTCTTCGGAATACAGCCTCCATTCAGGAGGCTCCTCTTTTCCCCTCTGAACAGATGCTGGGTTTCAGCCAACTCTGAGCGGAGGGGCAACTAGCACAACACTGTCGCCCCGCACAAAGAGCATTGGAATATTCCGTTTCGTTGATTTATATATCTCTTTATACGTCTCTTCATCGATTTCTATAGTAGTCACAGTCTCTTCCACATCTCCCAGTATCATATTTAAATGCTGATCATAAGCATGCAATCTCCCTCGAAGCTCTCGGTCCTTTCGCATTTTCACATAAATGCGTTCATCCAGGCTGAGCCTAATGAGATCCAGAGGCTCCTCTACTGTGTTGGTAGTTTGTTGCTGGTCCACATCGTCCGCCATGCTTCAAATGCGGAGCCTTTCCCCTCCTCTCGCGAGAAGACCTGCATCCCGAAAGTTGTATTTTTCATCGGTGCTATATCTCACCTTGACTGACTCATCTCCTCCCCTAGGCCCCTCTGCAAGGAGATCTCCAGTGGCCGACAAATAGGCTTTGGATCTCCACTCTGCACTTCCCCCTTCATTCACTATGGTAAAATCTTTTTTGTTCTGATGTATAGCATCTGGGGTCTTAAAGGCTTGAAGATAAACAAGCGGCCTTCTAGTTCAGAAGCAACAAAGCCCACATGGAAGAACACACTAGCCTGTGTGATCATGAGGTTTCGAAGGGATTAGTTATCAGGCATCAAAGAACAAAAAATCATATCATTGGGTGCACACCTCCATGATACAATCGCTGAGGACAATTGGGTGCATAAGCAAATGTGGCAAAGGAAGCTGATGGTGCCCGGCTATCAAAAGGTATAGCGTCTGGGGTCTTAAAGGCTTGAAGGTAAACAAGCGACCATCTAGCTCTGAAGCAACAAATCCCACAAGGAAGAAGCACACTAGCCTGTGCGATCAGGAGATGTCGAAGAGATCAGGTCAGATACAAGACATTCACACTTTTTTATGTTGATCCCTTTGTATGCAATGCCCAGCAGACTTGAACTTGGACTTTAAGCCCACCTAGAGAATGGCTTGTGGTAGCTCTTCTGAAATCTCCCCAGCTCTCTTTTCCTAAAAATATTAGGTAGCTGGCATAGGGACTGGGGCATCCACTGCACATGCTCAGAGGTTCGAGTTTCTGGCCAGGAAGAGGTGGTACACCTAGGTGGGCATTACACCTGGATTGGCCCATCTAAGTGACATGAATTTGATTCAGCCAATGGGGTCGACCAGTATTGTTGACCACACCTCCCAACGGGGTCCCTGGAAAATTCAGAGGTTTTGCTCTGGCAATTTATTTCCCAGCAGCTTTTACATGATGTAGCACAGCCGGGCTGCAGTCTGGAGCAGCCAGGTCGCAGTCCCGCAACTGTGTCACGGACTCTGTCTGGCTTGAGTTCCATTTACTGTAGAACCTGAAACTGCTACTATTCTCTATACTCACTGGGATCACAAACCAAGCTTCAGCGTGAATTCTTTCTCACGTGAAGCCAAGGACCGGGGTATATCTTGCCCCTGAGAGGTCTAGCCTTGTGTGCCAATATCTCTCCCTCGCTCACTGCCAGTTTGTTCCTCCCAGCTAACTCACTGCTCACTGCTTGCAATCAAAGGGAGTTCTGGCTCACAGCAACCCTATAGGACAGAGTAGAACTGCCCCCTCTGAGTTCCCCAGGCTGTAATTCTGGATGTGAGTAGAAAACCCCATCTTCTCCTGGAAGAGTGTGTGGGCTGTGACCTTGAGGTTAGCAGCCCAGCGGTAACCCACTCTTGCCTCCAGGGTATAACTTGCTATGCTTCCAACAGTCTCCAAAATGTTCAACTGTTAACCAGTACCAAATGCCTTGGAGTTGATTTTGAGCCATGGCGACATGTGTGTCAGAATAGAACTGTGCTCCATAGGGCTTTCAATGGCGGCGTTTTTGCTTTTCTGGAACCCGAGTGCCAGCCCTTCCTCCCCAGGTGTCCCTGGGCATGGCCAGGGATCTGCAGCCTTTCCAGTGAAAGCCCAGTTAGCATCTTCTAGGGACACCTTCTTGAGGGCTCCTACCTACTGAACAAAGGCATGGAAAGAATGAGGAACTTGGCCAAGCTCAAGTTTGATAAACAAGCCCGGCTTTCCCTCTCATGTGATTTCCTCTTCCAATCCTATCAACAATGAGAGCCATTTACTGACTGGGAATGCGAATGGCTTTTCTTTCCCTTGAACTCTGGGAGGAGGGTAGATGGGATAAGCCAGGGAGACAGGGCGGCAACACTTGCTTCCCGGCTTTTGGGAAACCACATTCATTGTATGCAGATTGGACGAAATGCTAGCGACCACCTCTCAACTTTGTCACTCTCTCATATCAGCACTTCCTCTGATTCTAGCAACTTCGTTTCGGTAAGGGGCCAGAGGAGCGCCGTAACGGCAGAGAACACACCTAAGGGGCTTTGTCTCTTTGAGACGTCCCTGTTTGAAGGTGCATTATCTGAAAACAAATTATGGATGTCGGCTTGTCCAGGTGCTTGGCTTAAGAGGCCGCACGAGCTTCACCAGCTTAGGTGGAGTCTGGAGCCTTGAGTCAGACCTGGAAAACCAATTCCGTTGTCCGAACTCCCATGTCCGCATTTGCACAAAGGTTCTCTTGGAAACGTGGCGAGGACAAGCGCTGGGTGGACGTGTAGGCTGCACTGCTCCCCGGGAAGCCCCCAGCCCACAGACACCAGCGCCCGGCGCGCGGCGGGGAGCCCGGACGTGCGACGTCACCGCGCGGCGCGCCCCGCCCCGACGTGTCCAGCGGGCGCGCGCACGCCAGCGGGCGCGGGGGCTCACGCCCGGGCGCGCGCAGGGCCGGGCCGGCACGGCGGCGGGCGCGCGCGCGGCTCGGGGAGGCGGCGGCGGAAGCGGCGAGGGCGGCAGGCGTCCGGCTCTGAGGTGGTAGAGGAGGCGGCGGCGGCGGCGGCGGCTCTGCACTGGGCTCGGCCGGGAGCGAGCGGGGGCCGGGGGCGCTGAGGCGAGAGCCAATCCCCCGGCTCGACTACCCGCCCGCCGCCCGGACGCCTGGGCCGCGGAGTTTGTGTCCCGGCTCGGACCCCGGCGCCCAGCCCGGAGCCGTAACCTTGAGGCGGCGGCGGCGGGGCCGGGCCGGGCCGGACCGGGGGGCAGCGGCGCTGGATCCGCGGCCGCTCGATCGCTGGCGGGAGATGTCGAACCCCGGGACGCGCAGGAATGGCTCCAGCATCAAGATCCGTCTGACAGGTACGGACGGGGAAGGCCCCTGCCGCCCCCCTCGCCCTCCGCCCCCCTCGCCCTTCGCCCCCGCGCAGCCCTTCGCCAACCCGGATGGCCCCCTAGCGCCCTTGGAAAGTGGCCCTCCCCCCCACCGGCCGTTGTCCCAGGACCTCGTCACCCCCCTCAGCGTGTGCCCCTCGCTGCTCCCGGCCCCGCCCCCTCGCGGCTCCCAAGCCCCGCCCCCCGCTGCTTCCCCCAGGCCCCGCCCCCTCGCTTCTCACCTCCACCTTCTAACTCACTTCCCTCCATCCTCACACCTGCCGCCTCCTCTCGGGCCCCGCCCCCTTGCTTCCTGCCCTCGAGCCCCCACCTGCCACCTTGCTCCTCTCCTACTCTCTTCCTCTCATTGCCCTCCTGGCCCCGCCCCCTGTTTCTCCCTGGTTACCCCCCCGCCACTGCCCCTTTTGCCCCGCTTCCCCTCCCACCTGCCTTCTCTCTTGATCCACCCCCACTCCTTACCCCGGCTTTCCTCCTCCTTCCCCACCAGCCCGCCGCCCCGAGAGTCCCACCCCTTTTCCTCCGGGGCCCCGCCCCTCGTTTCCTCCCGAGGCTTCCCTCGAGCCAACCCGCCCATCCCTGCCTCGCATTCCTGCCTCCGGGCCTCTTTCTCCTGGCCGCAGCCCTTTCCTTGCGCTGAGGGCCTGCCCGGCGGCCCCCTCACTTCTCCTTTGGGGCAGATGTCTTCGGTCTAGCCCACTTCCTCTTCCTCCCAGACCCGACCACTCTCCACCCTTCCATTCTGCTGCTTTGGGGCGCAATGTCTCTGCATTGCACTTGACCATCATTGAGCCCCTATCTGTTAGGCGCCCCCTTACTCGGGCGTGTACACACATCGCTCACACACACACACACACACACACACGGGCGCAACGTCTCTGCATTGCACTTGACCATCATTGAGCCCCTGTTAGGCGCCCCCTTACTCGGGCGTGGGCGTGTACACACATCTCACACACACAAACACACGGCTTGGGCAGCTGTACAGACCAGACACACACACACGCACGCACACACACACATGGCAGCTGCACAGACCAGACTCCTCATTCACTAGAATTGGTCTTCAATGAAACGGCATGTTTCCCAGGTGGCACTGTAGTGACACTAAGGGGGGGGCCCCAGTTGGCCTCCTGGGGGGTGGTGGTGGCTGGGATGGGGGTGCACTCCAGATGGGTCGGCATCCTCACCTCCTTTTCCCTCTGAATTTGCCCGAGGACCTACCAGTCAGTCCTCCTGAGGCGCTGCCAACGCGCTGTTGGGCACTTTGAGATGTTGGGGCTTCCGCTTGAAGGAAAGAACCTTTAATACCCTGAGCACAATCCTGTCTCTTCCCCCCCCCCCCCCCCCCCCCCGCCCCCCTTCAGCAAGCTTGCATAATGCCCTTTTTAACCTGAGACCTCTGGTAGTGCAGTGGTTATGTTGGGCTGCTAACCAAAAGGCAACAGTTGAAAAACTACCTCGGAGAAAGGCAGGGCTTTCCAGAGATCCTCTGGGACACTCACAGGGGCAGTTCTACCGTGTCCTGTAGGGTCCGTAGGAGTCAGAGTGGGCTCGATGACAGGGAGTTTATTTGTTTTGTAGTCTAATGAGGACTGCAAAAACAGTGTCTGGTTAGCTCCTTTCCAAAGGGAACAGTATTTGGAACACTTTATGGCAGACACAGAGGCCCTGCTGCCACCGTGGTGAGTGTTGGCCTGTGAACTAAGAGGTAGGTAGTTGGAACAACTAATGCAAGGGGGAAAGATGTCTCCTTTGATCAAGTATGGGCCTGTGCTCCTTTGCCCTGCAGGGCTGCTGTGGTCCAGAGTGCGCTTTGGACTGTGGCAGACACAGAATCCTAAAGTCATCTTGAAAAATACATGACAACCACAGTGATATTTTTAATGAGAATTTCCCTGAAAAAGTATGGTTGTTGCATGATTTGTATGTGTGAAAAACTGTTGCTGTTACAAAGGTTTCAGATCAGGAATTTTGTGGCCCCTAACCTAGACTCCAGGTTTCTCGGGTCACTGGCATATCCCATGGTCTTTGCTCAGGGGGGTGGGGGGGAGAGAATCCACTATACCAGGGCCTGACTGTGAACCTCTCTCTCCCCACGCTATAAACATAGTCATGAATTGCTTTTTATGGCTACATAAAAGCCATGTTTTTGACATTATAATACTTGTAAAACTTTAATTATGGACAGCTTTAATTTAGTTCTCATTTACAGCATAATCTATAATTGACATCAGATCGTTTTCTGTTAAAAGAGAATTAGCTGATTTAGTTTGGGTAGAAATGTGATGTGTATTTCAGAGGGAATTAGGTTGGAGTTAAGAAATGGATGTGTCAGATACTAGGGGACATGGATATAGTATAGTTGGCAGGTCTGGACCTGATCCTTAAGAATGAAAGGAAAATTGTTGATGCATTCAGCAAATTGAGATGTCATAGATACTGTACACGCTTTTAAAGAGCTTTTAAGGAACGTTTGACATTAAAGGGTCAGGGATGATACTCACTCTTCCCAAAGCTCTTTTTCCTTCTTTAAATCGTTTGCTGTCCTAGAGATGGCCCCAGCTCATGGAGAGCCCATGCACAACAGAATGAAATGCTGCCCAGTCCTGCACCAGCCCTATGATTGGCTGCAGGTTGGCCAGCTGGGATCCACAGGGTTTTAATTGGCTGGTGTCAGAAGTAGATGGCCAGGCCCTTCCTCCTGGTCCCTTCAATAGCTCCCACTGACAGCCATGTGGTGGCTGCTCAGGAAGTGCGTTTGGCTGGGAATCAAATCTGGCTGGGTCTTTTGAGTTCCCTCATTGCCCCTTCCCCCTAGTAGATATTATGACTGCATCTGAGTCAATGTGTGTGTGTCAAAGATTGAATTCCCTCCTCCCCCCCAAAAAATATGTCAGCTTATTTCCTTGCTTCTTAGTGATTTGGTATTATATAGTGACGTGATCACTCTGAAGTAATCTAGTGTGAACAGCCAGTCAGTTGTAAGGACAATGGGGTAGGATGAACACTCTTAATAAAGTCACTATGCCGATCTGATCTACTGGAAATTTCCCTAGGGTGTGGCCTGCATCACTTTTTAAAAGGAGAGAGGTAGCAGAGAGAAGGGGGTCTGATTACCACTAAGAAAGAAGGGCGGAGGAGAGCACATCCTCCGTATCCCAGGTCCTTATACTGAGAGCCTGACAGACACTTGGATGCCAAGACACATGGAGTGCTTCAAGGGATGCCAGCCCCACAGATCGATGTTGAAGGAGGATAGGACTTTCCCTCAGAAATTGCAGAAGTCTTCCCCTAGAGCTGCCATTCTGAATTTGACTATTAGTCTCCTAGACTTTGAGAGACTACGTTTCTATTTGTTAAAGCCATCTACTTTGTGGCCCTTATGTGATGGCAGATGTTGAAAAGAGGCAGGGACTTTCAGAACCAGCAGAGGGAGGAAACTTTGCCCTAGAGCTGTCACCCTGAATGTGGGCTTCTAGTCTCCCTCAGCAAGATGGGCTGTCACAGTGGCTGCAGCAATGAGCTCAGAAGTAGGAGCCATTGTGAGGGAGGCTCTGTTGTGCAGAGAGTTGGTATGGGTTGAAACAACAAAAACTGAGAGGAAACATTCGTCAAAGCCATTCCCTTTTGGCATTTCTGTGACCGCAGCACCAGAGAACGAAGACAATGTGGAAGAACACACATGTGGGCTGTTGTCTATCCAACTTTAATTTAGATGGAAACCTTGGGGTGACATATTTTATTTGAAGGTAGAATAACTTTTGGTTTAGTTTTTGAGGTTGTTACAGGAAGTTTGAAATCTCTTCACAAGTATACTTAAAAAAACCCAACCCCAAACCTTGTGAATTAGATGGAAGCTTACATTTCTGATCTTTATTTTTGTATTCCACAACTTACTGCAACGTATCCAACCTCCCAGTAGCTTTCCCTGCCCGCTTGACTGTTTTTCCTCCTTCTTCTTGTAGAATATTATCTTCTTCTCCACTCCAGTAACATCTGTCTACTCTCTAGCCTGTTGCTTCCCCTTTCCCTCCCACCCAATGACCATCAAAGTTGGTTTCTTTTGGCATGAAAACATTTACCTTTCCCCCCCCTTCCTTTTGTAACAGTGGCCTTACACACTCTTTGCGCTTTTGTGACTGACTGATTTCACTCAGCATAAAGTTCTCCAAATCCAATCATGTAATGAGGTGTTTCACAGTTTCCAGAATATACTTTTGTTGTGGGCTTCAAAGGGATATTTCTTTGAATATTTGAAAATATGACTTTAAAGCAATGGATGGATAGTCTAACCACCCAATAACTACCACATACAGCATAATCAAATGTAGTTATAAAGGCATTGGCGTTGTAAAAGAGCATTTCAAACTGCTGGATACACAATTGCCTTTGGTTATGGGTGGTGGCGGTTTTGTGTTGAGTCAACCCCAGATAGTGACCTGATAAAACATTTATTACATTATAGGGAGTTCTCGCCTGTAATGGTGACTTCAGCAGATGCCAAGACTTTTCTTCCAAGGAGCAACTGGTGTGTTCAAACCACTGACCTCTTGACAGCCAAGGGGTTCATCCATGGCAGCATCACCAGGGCTCCTTTGGTTGTGGGTTGCGTGCTTGTTATAATGAGTCGGGCACTTGGATTCTGGTCAGCTCTACCAGGAGCCGCATGATACGGAATGTTCTCTTTAGCCTTTCTGGGTCTCAGTTGCCTCCTATATAAAATGAGATTTCAGCTCTCACTGTAATGATTCTTTGATTCCGAGTTTGCCGGAATGTAGCCATTTGCCCTCCTCCTGACTCCAGATGACTGCGGGCCACTCCGTGCTTTGTCTTGCTCCATATCAGTCCTGACAGTCAGAAAGCTGTGTTGGTGCCAGAATGCTAGGGTGTGATTTATGCCACACATTAATGTTGCATACTGATTACATTTATGATGTTCTTGGAGCCTGTTTTGTTCTGGGAAATTATTGGGTAATATGAGGTTGAACTACTCTTAAAACCTGGCCTAAACAGTCGAAGAACATTGAATGCTTTTCAGTGATAAGAATGTAACCTTAATGGGAGTCTTTGTAGTATTTTAGTAGGAAAATAGTCTTTAAGTGATTTCAGGTCATCTTTGCTTATGTGTGAAGGCGAGGGATCTTTGCTAAAGAACATAATCTGGGAGACATTTTAGAACTCAACTAGCAAAGCAAACACTGGGAACATTTTGATTTTCAACCCCCAAATCCAGGATTTAAAAACTTTGTCCTTCTGTGTCGGACACAGATAAATCCCACATCCGTGATTCTGCCCACTGGGGTTAAAGACTGGAATTTTGCACTCCTTAGGGATCATCCCACAGGGCTCTTTCAGAAAATGAAAATTCCCTTCTGTTAGCCAGTTCTCAGACTGGCTGCCCTAAGTTTTCTAGGGCTTCTGAGCCTTGAAATATCCTTATCCTCCGTGGGCTTGTAACTCTCCTCCAGGAGCGTGACTGAATGTGAAGAGAGAAATCCTCATACCAAGTGAAGAGGGGGAAGTTGGCGTTCCTTCGGAGCATATGGTAACGAGAGGATATTTTAAAGTCACAGCATATGTGGAGAAAGGACCACTGGGTTCCAGTCCAGGGGTGCCCTTAAGGAAGGAACTCATTTGCCAATAGCAGCTAATCACTGTAATTGATCCTGAACAGTTTCAGTGACCTCGGTGATTGGAAACAGTGAAGTTTCTTGTCGGATTTGCTAACTTTCCACTGTATTGACTTTGTCGGTTTATGCCAGCTGAGAAACCTTACTTATGTAAGGCAGGCCAAACTTTTGCTTTCACAACTGTGAGACTTGGTG
Organism: Tenrec ecaudatus; assembly: GCF_050624435.1. Classification (NCBI taxonomy): domain Eukaryota; kingdom Metazoa; phylum Chordata; class Mammalia; order Afrosoricida; family Tenrecidae; genus Tenrec; species Tenrec ecaudatus. The sequence goes on from NC_134541.1 coordinate 136,563,683, forward strand.
ATCTAATGGAAGAGGTGTGCTGTCTCTTTGGATAATGTTTTTCTTCAGGTCTGCCTTGGCTCCAAGACGGTGGAGGCACGGAGTTTCTTTGAGCTTGATGGTGCATGCGCCTATGATACAAACACCTTTGTAAAATTGACCTTGAAGGTCTTCCTGAAGGCAGATGCATCCCATCCTGCCCAGGACCTGTGCTGGCATTGATTTTGTGTGTTTGATCATGCTTGTGTTGTTTTATATATACAGTTTTGTCTTGTTTTCAGTTTTTTTCCTCCTTTGAGTTTTATTGATCCACATCACTCACTCCACAAATGAGATTATTTCATAGATCAGATGAGTCGGCATTCACTTGAAGGCCATTGTTCGGTGTCTTTATATCTTGTTTAACAGTAGTTGCAATTGATCATACAACATGAAAGCCAGTTCCTAACCTTGAGTGTTTCCTCTTCTTCCACCAGCCTCTTTTTCTCTGGGGGACCTTACAGGGACCTTGTGGTTAGAAGCTGGGGCCAGGCAGAGACCTGGGGCCTTGTCAAGAAGTCTTTCCTTCTGAATTTAGACCACCACCACCACAAACCTGGCCCTTACTATTTCAACATCAGCTTTCTGGTCCAGTGAAATATGCTGGCTATTTTGTAACATGGTATAGTCGAATTCAAAGTGAGAAGAGCTGGATTGTGCATTTTAAGTGGTGAGCCCCAAAAGGGAAGTTCAAATTCTCACCCCACCCCTACCCCGACATTGTTTTGTCTGTGAATTTTATTAGGGGCCACAAAGCCCCTGGTTTACATTAACTGAGTCTCATCCTAGCCACGTAGGACCCTTCAGCCAGTACTGTCTCTCTCTTTTTTAAATAACACTTGCTCTTAGCCGGTAGATGTGGGTACACCTCCTCTGGAAGACGGTCCAATTCCTGTTATGTCTACAAATTCAATGAAGCCATTTATACATTTAAATGAAGAGGAATGGCATCTTCACATTTTAGGATGAAAGAAAAAACAAAGCACCCTGTTATTGTTTGCTGACAGGCTAAATAACATATAGTCAGTGCATCTGGTCACCGTCCGCCTTCTCCCCCATGTCAGTTGTTCACCTCCATTGCAGCTGAAAGGAATTCTAATTGGCTGAGGAATGTCAGTAATATTATGTAGCACTGAGCGCGAATTTATGCTGGCTGCTGGGTGATGTGTTTCAGATGTTCCAGCTCCTGACACTAATGTGGAGGCAGTTTTCAGGAGGCTGGAGAAGAGGTGGTAACTTGGGAGTCTTAGCTGGCTTCCTTAATCCCATATCAGCCCCCATCTATGCGCTTCCTTGTGGCTCAGTCCTCAGTTTCCCCTCTCTAACTTGCCTGTGACAGCTCACAAGGAGTGAAGAAAGATGAATGGCATCTTTTGATGAGTCGTTAGGAATCATTTATGGGGTATGTAGCGCAATATAAATACTGAGCCGAGGAGTCCCGCTGCCTCTGTAAGTGACCCAGGTGAACGGTCGCTGGTGAGGGACTCTACCAATGAAAAGAAGCTGTGGAGCTTACTAGTAAGTACAGGAAAACAATCACCAAAAATGAATTGGGAAGGCCTCTGTTCTCAGAAAGTCCCTTCAAACATAGTGTTAGTTAGAAGCCAAGGGCAACGTCATGTAAATGGCGAAGCCTTGGGATGGGTCTGGCTAAAAGTCAACCATACAGGTCTGTATGCACAGTGGTTAATGAGGAAGACATCAGGAAAAGGAAACATCTCTATCCTTGTCAGGTGATGTGATGATGGTTCTTGAAAAACCCAAAAGAATCAGATGAAAACCACCATAGACAATAAGATAGTAAAAAAGCTAACTAGAAGATTCTTCCATGGCACAATAAGATAAGTAAAATAACTATGCCAAGGCATATATAATGGTGGAAAAATATAAGGAGCTCTCAAAATCAATTAGGAAGAGACCCATAGCCTAGTTGGCAAAGGATGAGGCCGGTTTTAGGAGCCCTGCATTGGTTAAAGTTCTCGGCGTCCATCAGAAAGGTCAGTGCAGAAGAGAAGACTGGGCCATCTGCTCCCATAACAAAGGCAGCCCAGGAAAGCCCACAAGGGGGGTCTCCGTCCTGTAGGGTCCTGAGTTGGAATGGACTGGAGGGTTCCCAATAGCAGCACCCAAAAAAGGCAGTTTCCAGGAAGATGCAGATGGTTTTGAACATAGACAAAGCTGCTCACATCACAGTGGAGTGTCGGTCATCGGTTCCCATCTTGTAGATGAGTAGAGACTAAATTGATAGCAAACACTCGGCGCACACAGGTGGGAAAAACCAGAACTCTTAAACCATGCATTGGGAATGTAAAGTGAAAAGATACATGGGCTAGGTGAAGTCCATCTATCAACTGATGAATGGCCGCCCGCACCCTTTGAGCTGATTATGCTGTCAGGACTCTTGCTTATCAGCACACATTCCTAAAGTCTTAGGCAGCAGTTAACCTGGGGGCCGTGACCCCATGGGGGTGGTGGTGTCGAATGACCCTTTCACAGGGGTCGCCTAAGACTATATTTCCGATGGTCTAAGGAACCGACACACTGCTCCTCTACCCATCTCCAGGTGTGCCCGCCCACATGCAGATACGCCCACATACGGGGGTCACTACAACATGAGGGACTATATTAAAGAGTACGGCATTAGGAAGGTTGAGAACCACTGTCTTAGGGCAAGAATATTGACTCAGCATTGATGAGAGTGATAAAAATGTGGAAACAACTCAGCGGCATTAGTGGACAGTTAATTAAGTACAGTAGAACCTCAGTACTTGACTGCATCAGTATTTGACATAATAGAATTTCGGCATAAAATGTCGAGAAATTTTTGCATTGGAGCTCGAACAAAAACATCGGAATCCGACCTGATGCACGTGGTTTTTGTAAACAAAAGCAATTCGTGTTTGGGTCACCCAGCATTAGTTTGCATTGTTAGTTATTATTTTCGTTAAATCTTTTGTGGCTGTGTTTCTTGGGAAATTTTTTCCAAGAAAATTTGCTATAATTTTCTTAGTTTTTGTGACTTTTGGTACTGTATTCAGATATAAAATGGGTCCTGAGAAAGTTTTTTGAAAAGAATCATCATGATAAGGAACTGGTTAACCGTGTTATTAGAATTGTTGATGATAACTTAGTGTAAACCCTTTTAGAAAACAGGTTAGGAAACAACAACAGCAGACTACATTAGACAGATTTTTTTTTTTTTAGAGAAAGTCAGCCAAGTCCTAGTAAAAAAAAGGCAAAGAAGGGAAAAAGCTCCTGAAAAGCAACGACCAGTTGATTTTGTGGAAGGGGATTCCCCTACCAAACAGTGACTCTTCCTCCTTACCTCCTCTCCACATCCGTGTCCACAGATCCAGATCCTCATCAGTCTTAAGGTACGGGACGTGCTGGAGTTGTTAAAAACTTTTTTAATGTCCTCTTTCTTACTTAAATTGTATTATTTAACTCTGAACTTATTTACTTTGAGATTTCTGTGTATTGCTTTGTATAAAAAGGCAAAGTTAGGATAAAAACTTGGTGGTTGAGGACGGGTTGATCCGTTTTCAGTTCTTATAGGAAAAATTGATTCGGAACTCGACTGCATTGCATCTCGAGGCTCCTTCTCGAACGGATTAGCGTTGAGGTCCGGGGTTCTACTGTAGTTACACAGGAAACCTCATGGAACCCGTGTCAGGCAGAAGGCAGTCAGAAGGAAAGCACGGCTATTTCCCACTCAAAGGAGGGATAAAGAAGTCCTAATCAAAACCAGACCCAAACCCAAATGCACTACTGTGGAGTCGGTTCCCACACATGGCACTCATAGGGAGTCTGAGACTCAGTCTTTACAGGAGCAGACAGCCTCAACTTTTTCCTGTGGAGCGGCTCACTCCATACCAAACTCCTTGCCATAGGCTAGTCCAGCGGTTCTCAACCTGTGGGGCGTGACCCCTTTGGGAGTTGAAGGACCTTGTCACGGGTCGCCCGATTCTTCATGGTGGCAAAATTCCAGTGATGAAGTAGCAATGAAAATAATTGTATTGTTGGGGGGGGGGGTCACCACAACATGAGGAACTGGATTAAAGGGTTGCGGCATGAGGAAGGTTGAGATTCTAGTCCAACTCATAGCAACCTTATAAGAGAGGGTAGAACTAACTGCCCCTGTGGGTTTCCCAGAGTGTAAACCTTTACGAGAATAGAAAAGCTCATCTAATGGATGTGAAATGTTGACTTTGGTGTTAGAAGTGCAGTGTTCGACCCATCTGCACCACGAGGGCTCCTTAGAAAAGGCCCTACGACCCCGGCAAAAGGAGAAAACTCACAAGACCCAGAACAACCACATAGACCTTTGTGTTCAGGTGCTCACAGGCTTCAGTCTCCTCACAATGGAAAGCCGTGTAGCTGTTTAAAAGACCAAGACCTCCCTTTACCTCATGATAAGCAGTTCTGATGGCGGAGTGGTTGTTTGTAGGGCTGCCAACCTAAAGGTTATCAATTTGAAACCACCAGCCACTTCATGGGAGAAAGTTGAGGCTTTCTATTCCCTTAAAGGATTTCAGTCTCAGAAATCCACTGGGGCAGTTCTACAGGGTCAGCTGAGTTGGAATTGATTTGTTAATGATGGTGAGAAAACCATGGTGGGTTCCTATCAGCTAGATTGGTAGTTCGAACCTATCAGCTGCTCCAATGATTAGAAAAAGATGAGCTTAGATGAGGCTTTCTGGTCTTGTAAAGATTTACAGTCTCGGAACTTAGAGGCAGTTCTACTCTGTCCTGTAGGGTCACCAAGATTTGTATCAACTCAGTGACAGTGAGTTTGGTTTTTGGTTTTATATTTTGGTGTGGAGTATTCTCAAATCCATAACTGAAAGGAAAAAAAAGCAAGCTTTAAACAGTGGCTATTATGTGCTAGTACTTGAGAAAAAAACGAGCAACAAAAATAGCGGGAAATGAATCATTCTATCTGTAGAAAGTGTCACTGGGTGGACATGAGGGGAGGTGGAGCTGTGACTTCCTCGGGGGTGACCGAGGCCTGGGGGCGATGGGGGAACAGTCTTCACTGTCCAGGGGTTTTGTGTGCCATAGATACTGTGTGTTTACAAGTGGCAGGTTTGTGGCAACCCTGGGGCAGGCATGTCTGTCGGTGCCATTTCCCCAGCCATGTGAGTGCTCACTTCGTGTACCTGACATTCTGGTCATTCATGTAACACCTCAGACTTGTCGATAATGCTGCTGAATGCTTCATAGACAGCAGCTGGGTGTCAGCATCATTTTCAGACGTGCTGGGAAACCCAGAACTGGGGGTGACTAGCTTGACTGGGGTGACCTGGGGTGATGGGGTTAGATACCATGGCAGCTGGCAGCCACAAACACCTGTACACCGTTTTCTTGGCTCCCAGCCTTGCCCCCTTGGGTGTGTGTTACTTTTCAACAATTAAAAAGGCTTTGGTTTTTAAATCTATAGTTCTTACAAATGTAAAGTGTTTCTTAGGTTAACTGGTGCATTAGTTGTCAATAGTAATTTTTTAAAAATCTGGATGTTCTGAAAATGAAATCTATGCAAAGATGTATTTCAAAGGTCCTGAGTCTTTTTGAATTTTGGTTTGTCCTTGTGGATCCACAGCTGGTGTGTTTCTTCCATGTGAACTTAGTTGACTCCTCATTTAGATGGCAAGCCCAAATGGTTCTTCCTAGAGGCTGAAGTGTAGGGTTCTTTACTGCTAGTGTCTGGATTATGCAGACAGTTTGCACTAACTGCTCATCTAAAGTCAAACAGTTCTACCCTACCCAGTGGCCTGGTAGTCTGCTTCTGTAGAGAGTGGAGCCGACAAAACCACACATGAGAGCGATTCTGTTCGGGTTGCCATTAAGAATTGGCTTGCACAAGAAAGTACAAGGGACCTGGTTTATAGAGTGATGTTGTGCTTCAAAGACTGGAATCTTGACTCCAGAGGAATTGTGTTGGCTTATAGCAGCCATTCTCAACCTGTGGGTCATGACCCCTTCACAGGGGTCTCCCGATTCATAACAGTAGCAAAATTACAGTCATGAAGTAGCAACAAAAATAATTTTTATGGTTGAGGGGTCACTACAACATGAGGAACTGTATTAAAGGGTCGTGGTACTAGGAAGGTTGAGAACCACTGGCTTATAGCATTTTGAAGTTCTTAAAACATACAGAAGTCAAACTCGCTGTCATCAAGTAGATTCTGACTTATAGTAGTAACCCTATAAGACAGTAGAATTGTCCCTCTGGGTTTCCAAGAGTACAAATCCTAACAGAAGTAGAAAGCCTCCATCTTTTCACCAGCAAAGCAGCTGGTGGTTTTGAACTGCTGACCAGTGTGCAACCCACTATACCACCACCTTGCCTCAAAGTTCTTTTACCTAAACCACAACCACACTCACTGCGATCGAGTAACTCCTGACTCATGGCAACCTGATAGGGCAAGGTAAACTGCCCCTCTGGCTTTCCCAGACTGCAGCTCTTTACAGGAGCAGGTTAGCCTCATTTTGCTCTTGCGGAGCAGATGGTGGTTTTGAACTGCTGACCTTACAGTTAGCAGCTTGAAGTTCTTTAAGGACTTGTTAATTCTAGTAGCATCAAAAAGGAAGTAGTTATGAGATCCACAGACACAAAAGTAGAGATTGTTGTAATTACGTGCCTTACATTACATTTTCCCCCAGCTCTTTGGGATCCAAAGTTTTATGCAATTGTATTTCCAGATACATGATCTAGAAACTTATAGATTTGAGAATTACTGGTTGCCTGTTCATAGATGTCAGCAACACTAGTGACTTGTATCTGTATAGCATATCTGTTTCCCAAGGGTTCTCCTGTCCATTTCTTCATTTGAGTGAAGCCTTCACCTCACTTCAACCTCAACAAGGCTCTTTTGGGGAAGGGTGGATTTGTTTGTGTTTAGGTAAAAAAAATAGCATATCATTTGTTTTATTCTTTAAAAACACAGGTGAGAGGATAGTAGAGCTTTTTTTAAATTTTGTCCTCTGTGCATAGACATAGTCTGTCATCTTTGCCATCTTCTCCCCAGGCTCCTCTGACCCTAGCTTGACCCATTTTATGGTCAATGGTACCACCCACAAGCTGGTTGCTCAGAACCAAAGCCCTGATGTCCTCCTCGCGTCTTTCTTCTTATCCTCCAGATGACCACATGACCCAGAGCCCATATCCTGAATCTTTCTACTTCCTCCATCTCTACAGTGATTACCTGGTCCAGGCATCATCACCGTGCTCCTGGGTGCCTGCCAGAGCTCCTTCCTGCTTGTTGGGTGCTGTGTTTTAAGTGATAGTACACAGGCTGAAGAGGGCAGGGTACAGTTTGCTGCTCACTCATGAACTGCACGTGCCTGTGTAACTTTCATCTAGGTTCGTGGTTCTCAACTGGAGTCGATTTTGCGCCCTATGGAATATTTGGAAGGTCTGGCAACATCTTTCATCATTAGAACCGTAGTGGCATTGTTGGTGGGTGGTGGGCAGGTGCTGGCGATGCTGGCAAGCACCCTGCGATGTACATGTTTGCTCCCCAAATAATCAGCCAGCCCAGACAATAAAGCTGGGGTTCAGAAACCCAGGTCTAAATCTCATATCCCTATTCCTAGGGCAAGCATTCTCAAAGTGGGCAATTCTACTCCCTCAGGGGTACTGGAACAATCTGGGGATAGGGGGCGGGATGTAGCAAAAGCAGTTACCACTGTATCCTGGATGATAGGCTATAGGACAAAAATGTTTAACTGCCATGGGTAAACTGAGTTTTTTTCCTTTTTCTGGAAAGTGGACAGTAGGCTTAATAAGTTTGAGAATGGATGATCTAGAGTTTCTAGGTCTAGATTAAGATACGAACTCCCAGTGCCTGGGAGTTCACCCACAAATTCCCTTCCAGTTACTGTTGCCTAGCCTCTCCCTCGTCCCCCTCCCCACAAAGAAAGAGCACAGTCCTGTCATTTAATAACCTGCTCTTGGATGTCTTACTAAAGGAATACACCCATCTGTGACGTTTTATGCTTGTTGTGAGGTTCATGCATGTTGTTTTGTTTGGTTGTAGATAATTTTTGTTGTTGACTAATATTCCATTATGTAAGCATAGCATACTTAATCCCTTTACTACTTGAGAGGCAATTGGCTGATGTCTAATTTGGGCTGTAATAATACAGTATATATTATGATTAGTCTCAAGTGTCTTGGTGTGTGTATGTGCATTTCTGTTGGGTGTAGGCTTAGGAGTGATCATAGAGTAGCATATGTTCAGGTTTTTTTATTTTTATTTTTTTTGCATATGTTCAGTTTTAATAAAAACTATCAAATACTTTTCAAAGTGGTTGTACCATTTGATATTCCCACCAGCAATGTATATTATAGGAGTTCCATTTGCGCCAGACCATCGCCAACCTTGGTGTTTTCTGGCTTTTCTGAGTGACTTACAAGTTGGGCTGCTAACCATAAGTTCCACAGTTTGAAACCAACCAGCCATTTTCCAGGAGAAAGATGAGGCTTTCTACTTCCATAAAGAGTTACAGCCTCTGAAGCTCAGAGGGGGCACTTCTGCCTTGCCCTTGGGGTCTCTGTGAGTCAGAATCCATTCAATGGCAGGGAGTTTGGAGTTTGAGGTGGGAGTGGGTAGGTTCTGCTTCCACTTTTCCCCAACCTTTGCCTTAGATGACACTCTCAAAAACTTGTATCTTAGCTTTTCAATTTTGAATTCACGAAATCATAGGAGGTTGCAAAGACGTGTTCAGGGAGGGCCCACGCGCCTTTTACTCAGTCTCTCTTGCCAGTACTTTGCATAAGTGGAAATTTCATATTCCTGGTAGATATGAACGCCAGGAAATTGTCATTAGTACAATCAACTGAGCTTAGATCTCACTAGTTACACATGCATGTGTGTGTGTGTGTGTGTGACCACATGTGTAGATTTCATACATAGGTCACCATCAGAAGTCACCACAAGCCCCTCCTTCATTGTATCCCTTTATAATCTTACCCATGCCTTCGTCCTATCCCTGATCCCTGGTAACAAGGAATCCATTCTCCCTGAAGAGACCGCTTCGAAATGTAAATTGGAATGTGTCGTTTTCTTCTTTAAAATGCTCCAGTGGTTTCCTTACTCACTAGAGTACCACTACCCTCATCTGTCTTCAGTGCTTAAAACATGACTGGTTAGCCATCATTCAGCTCTCAGCCTCATTGTCATATCCCAAAGGGGACCCACCCATCCCCATCACAGCTGCTTGTCTCCCTTTCTCTGTTGCACCCAACATTTCATGATATTTCTGTCCATCTATCCAGCCAGCCAGCCCTACCTTCATTTTTATTTTTTGGCTCTGCTTTCCTGGTAGGTAAGTTCTGTGTTGCCAAAGGGCTTTGTGGTCTTGTCCCCCCTGAACCCTGTTTGGTTGATGCGTGGTGGTGTTTCCAAATACTTGTTGAATGAAGAAATTGTTGATAGCTCCCCTTTGGCAGTCTCCTGAGCAATCTTCTGGGGGCCATGTGGTCTCAGTAGGCCTGCAAGCTTTGGGGTTGAGCCTGCAAAGTGGGTCGTCACAAGCTGTTGCTAACCAGGCTTAGAGTTTCTTTTACAAAGACACCCTAAAAGCTTAGCCTGCTCCTCCTCCTAACGCCCCCTCCCCGCCTTGTGCAATGCTAGGGTCTAGAACTGAAACCTGACCTTTTCTCTCAAGTCTAGAATCCGTCCATCTTCTTGGCCTTGGTTCCAGTTCAAGTTAGACTTTCCTCCAGGGCAGTTGGAAATAACGGATGGGGGAGAGGTGCTGTTATCTTGTCCCCAGCCCCTGGCATGCTTCCTGGTTGCATCTTGAATGAGGTTTCCCTCTTGCAGGCTAAGCACAGCTCGCAGGTCGGTTTTGGAGAGACATAGGGCTTAGGGTTCTTTTGACCACTCTGCCCTGCAGCCCTGCCTTCTGCTTGGTCTGCCCCTCCTCTGCCTCCGTCTGTCTTGCTTACCCTTTTAACATCTTGTGGTCACCTTGGAGTTTGAGCCACAGCAGAAAGGCCTCTCAGCAAAGCTGAGTTTTCTTCTCCTGATTGTTTCTTCCTCAAAAGATGGGCCTGGAATGCCAGGAGAAACACCTGGTGCTTTCCCACACTAGTCCCCCTTCTGGTGGCTTGCTTCTTTCTCGGATCGTAAAGACTGGGTCAGTCTGGTGCAGTACTGTGCTGGCCCTGCTTCCTTTCATCAGCCATCTCCATAGTGTTGTTCTCTTAGCTAGAGGACCACACTTCTTCATACCAATTTTGTGTTATTTTTTAAAAGCTGGGTGTTTTCAGATTTCAAAGAAAAAAATAAAACAAAACCCCCTCTCCTTAAACAAAATGCTCAACTGCCTTTGGTTTGATTCTGATTCCTAGCTTAAATGGGTTCCATGAAGCATGGATTCGATTCACTAGAAAATCTAAAGCGGTTCCAATGGTCTGGTCAGGGCCTGACCTCTGCCCCTTTCCTCGTCCTAGGACCCCAGAACCATCCTCGAGGCCCCCCTTGTGCTGGTTTTAGATCCAGCCGAGAAGGTGGTCTACTCCTCTGCCAGCCTGGGTGGGAGCCTTCACTGAGGGACCTAATTGGAATTGTGCACCTGTCTCCAAGGCCAGTGCTGTGGTGAGGACCATGGGACATTCTGGCAAGATCGTTAGGGTCTCTCTTTGAATCTAGAAATGGGGTCAGTCCCAGCCTGGGGCGGTGCGGGTGGGGTGGCAACAGGAAAACAGATACTAGGGAGGGAATGGACACATGACTGACAATCACCTTTTGCTTTCCTTCTGTGGGTGCTGAGCTTGAGGAAGGTAAAGTCACCATCGAATGACCTGCTGAAAAGCCCTCTGCCTTCGTGGTGCTGCGGCAATGCGCAGCCAAAGGTGTGTTTTGTGTTTTGAAGTCAAGAATTCTTGCCAAAAGTAGCTTGACATGTGGTTTGTATTGTAGTAGTTTCTGGATTGTTACGGAATGCTGTTTTATTTGAACCAATTTTAAGAGTATACTTAATTATAAAATAATTAGACTTTATAGTAAAGGAGTTCTTGGCGCAGTGGTTAAAACCGTTAGCTGCTAATGAGCCCTACTGATTGGTCTGGTGGACAAAGTTGTAACAAACTGTAGCCAGAAAGATGACCAACCTTGGAAACCCCCATAGGCTTGCTCTGAGTCTGAATCAACTTCATGGTAATGGATTTGGTATTTCAATAATAAGATTTTAGCAAAATCCAGGTACAGATCATGGAAATACTTGGGTTATTTCTCTGGAGGCTATTGGACATTAAAAAAAAAGATGTGCACTTTTGTGTAGAAATGGAATTCCAGATGTTTGGAAAGAAAAAAGTGATGAGTTTTGATATGCCTATAATTTGATATCTGACAAGACAGTTACCAGCTCTTTTCTATAGTGTATGCTTCGAGTTCCTGTCTGTCCTTGTTATTGGGAGCACTGTATCTTTAGTCCTGTGTTCCATTTAAAAAGGGACAGAGCTTGTAAGATGCATGACTGAGGCTTGGGCCTGCAGCTGGCTCTCTCAGATGTCTTGCAAGCTAGTCCTGCTGTGGAAACAGCCAGACTGGCAGGGTTGGAGCATGGCAGGTGGCAGCTGTGACTTAGACAAGCTCATCTCTTAGTTTGCTGACTGTCACAGTGGGGAAGATACTTGGAGCCAGTTCTGGGTTGTTGGTGTGGGTATTCGATGAAATGATTCACATGTGGGGCATGGGACCTAGTGCTCAGTAAGTGCTGGCCACCATAGCTTTGTTTTATGTCGTTGCCTCTAAGATGAGCTTGTTGGAACATCATACTATTGCTTTATGCAATGCTGGAAAAAGTAACACCATTAATGACCCTCCAACATATGATTCATTTTAAGATTTCCAAGTTGAAGTGTGTATGTGGGGGAAAGGTATCTTAGAATTAGTGATCCAGCTCCATGAGGACTGCCTTGGCTCAAGATGAATGCCATCTGTCTGCAGTTTAAACACAACAGCGTTTGCCTATGTCCCTTCTCCTCATTTGTGTTTTGGCCCCAAACTTACATTGAGTTTGGTGTCCAGTGTTAGCAGATTGGCAACTTAATAATTACAAATTCGCTAGGTAGGTTTTGTTTGCTTTTTGAAATTGGTGTGTGTATGATTTCTAAAAACTCTTCCTGACTTGGATAAAGGTTTATGGAGCAAATTGGTTTTCTATTTAATGGTTCACACACCCTTTATGCCCTGACATTGATTACCGTTTCCACAGGGTACCATCACTTATCCCACCGATCTCACTTCCTCCCTGTGTTTCCAGTTCCCATTCCTCCTCCTAATCCTTCCTGCCTTCTGAACTGTGTTCTTGGACAAACGGCTGCCCTGTTGATCTGAAATAGTTGGTGAGTCTGAGGAGTGCATCCCTCCATGTTGTTCACCTTATGTGTATAAACCTGTTTATTGTTTGACTAGGAAACCAGGTGGTACTAGCGCTGCTAACTGCAAGGACAGCAGTTCAAATCCACCAGTTGCTCAGCAGGCAAAAGATAAGGCTTTCTGCTTCCTTTTCTTTTTTTCCCCTCTGCTCCTTTAAAGATTTACAGCCTTGGAAACCCGCAGGGATACTTCTCTGTCTTAGAGAGTTGCCATGAGTCAGCATTGACTCAAGGGCAGTGAGTTATTTGATTGCCTGAAAATTAAGCCATTGGGGAGGGGGGGTGGGTGTTTCCATTCCAGACCTGACGGGTGATGAAGGGCCTGAGTCTGGGCATTCTATGAGTCTGGATCCAACCAATAAGCCTGGACATGTTTTGTTTGTTTATTTTTAGTTTTGTTCCACATTTTCTTCCCCTCAATCGCAACTCTAAGGAAAACTCTCTCTAAGTTGATTCTGACTCATAGTGACCCTGTAGCGTGCGCGCGCGCGCACACACATACACACACACACTTTAATATGCATAATATAAGATCCAAGCTTGCCAAATTTGGGTATTTGCTTTCTTCAGTGATTTAAAAACACTTTTGAAATCAGTGGTTGGAAATCACTACTCTTGAGTGAATCTATCCGGGAACCAAAGGCAAGTTACAGTCATGCTTGTAACCCTGTGTGAGGCGTTGTGAGAAGCCTGCTTAGGAAAATACCTTGGCTTTGCGTTCCGTGTAGAAGGTAGTGCTGTTCTGTTTGAGAGCAGTGTGTGGGGTTTCTGTTGCCTTTCCCCAGGCTGGTTGGTTGGTTTCCCATTGAACTTCCAGCATGGACAGCATGCCATAGTGCTTGAGAGCTCAGCAGATGCTATTTAAGCTTGTGACGTAGTAGGTTACATGTTGGCAGTGCCAACCACAAGGTCAGCTGTTTAAAACCAACAGCCTTTCCTCCGGAGAAAAATGAAGGTTTCTACCTCTGTAAACAGTTTAGTGTCTTGGAAACCCACGGAGGCAGTTCTGCCCTGACCAGTAGGGCCACTTTGAGTGTACTGACGGCCTGAGTGTGTTTTTGGTTTGGCAGAGAAGAGCATTGCTCTGTAGCCGGAGCTGGATACGTACAGCTTTGAGGAGGGACAGGTCCCCAAAGGCCGGGTACTTTCAGAGTTGTGAATGGAGGAGTCAAGGCAGTGTGGTGTTCATATTGATTGGTGATGGCAATTTTGGGGGGTACTTGATCTGTTTCCTTGTTACCTTATGTTTGGCTTACCTCATCTGCGGAATGTGTCAGCAGGGGTCTACTTTTGTTGAAGACACCTGCGAAATGGGAACAACTGGGCCACTGGGTTCCCTTGTCAGAGGCCCCCCCTCCCCCGCTCCGGGCTTTCCTGGCTCACTTGGTGGTGAAGCCGTGTGGGTATTAGTGAGGGTGTTGGTGATTATCTTTGGCACAATCTGTAGCTTAGTTCATACTGGAAAAGCAGTGTTGTGTTTTTCATTTATTTTGTTTTTGGAAATCCAAGATGTTGAGTTGCTGTATTTTGCATAGGATACACCTTAGCTGTACGAAAATACACTTTCAGTTTAGCAAAAGAGTTTTACTTTTAGAAAATGGCATCAAAGTTGCAGTAAAAGGAGAAATCTTCCCCAAAAGGGAGCTTTGATTGGTGGAGTACCGTCTGCTCGCTGAGTTGTAGTGATGCGCCTGTTTGGAGCAGTCGGCAGCCAGACCAGTGCCTCTGACTGGGCTTTACATAAAGAAGGGATTGTGTGCATGGCACCCCAGGGGTCTGACTTCGAGTACCTGGCGTTTCTTAGACTAGAACAGCCTGGACTTGGTGGCACAGTGGTTAAATGGTTGGCTTCTAGCCCCAAAGTCAGTGGTGGTTCAAACCCACCACTGGATGGTGGAGCAGCTCCACAGGAGCAAAATGAGGCTTTCTGCTTCCATCAAGGTGACAGCCTTGGAGACCCTGTGCGGCTGTTCTCTCTCTTCTAGGCTTGCCATGAGTCAGAAGAGAGTGCACAGTGGTGGGTTAGTCAGGGGGAAGAGAAAGAAAGAACCCCCCCCCCCAAAAAAAACCAAACCATAAACCCTTATTTTGAAATACATACATCAATCTAAAAGTGGCTTTGGTTGTTGCGATTTTTAAGGAGACCCTATGTTTTGTGGCTAAAAGTTGGGCTGTTAACTGCAAGTCAGCAATTCAAAACCAGCACCCTCTCTGTGGGAGAAAGATAGGACTTTCTACTCCTGGAGAGTTACAGTCTCAGAAACCCTCAGGGGCAGTTCTACCTTGTCTTACAGAGTTGCTATGAGTCAGCATCAACTCCATGACAGTGATTTTGGTTTTTTGGCTTGTGTGTTGTGATGTAAAGAGAACCCACTCTTTCCTAGCCTGGCTGCTGTCACCACTACTGCTGGTTTCTCTGGTACAAGGAGGCATCAGCAAGTTTGTGGGGGAAATTGTATTCCAAGATCATGGAACCCCCCCCCTCCCCCCCCCACACACACACACTTCTGGAAGCCCTTTTGGATTCCTTCAGAGATTTTCTGTGCCCCTCATGGTCTTCCTGCCTCCTCACTTCTTTCTATCCCATTGGCTCCCAGCTTCAGTCTTCACAGAACCCTGGAAAGTGCTGTCCTTAGACTTGTAGGAAAAGGGAAGCATATGAAGAGAAAGCTGGGGGCTTCCCCAGATGGGCCTTCCTGTCCCGACAGCGAATGCTCGACCTCTCGAAAGACATCAGTGTCTTTTACTAGCCAGGTACTCTCCGAGCTTCCGTGCCCAAGGCCTTTATTAGTGTCTCACTCTGTAGGCTTCCTACCTGAGGTCCCTGATATCATAAGGTGATCTTTCTGGCCCCATCACCTTCTGCCCAGGAGTTAACTCATTGGCATAAGCTGTTTGGTTACGTGTAGTCTGGAGGGCTCAAAGAGGTTGGTCAGCTGGGGAAATCTCCAGGGTTTTAGAAGTTCTCTTCTCAGGAACCAAGAACAGAGACCAAACTCACTGGGGAAAAGCAATAGCCCTCCAGAGACCCTGCAGTTTTGGCAAATGCCTTAAAGGTACCCAAAAGCTCCGGCGAGGTGTCTGTCATCCTGTGTCCCTCCCGCCATCTTGGACAGGGAGTGGAAGGCGGGAGAGAACCTCAGTCATGTGCCTTCGTGCTAGCCTCTCCTGCTTGATAGAACCCATTTCTTATCGCTGGGAAGTGAACGCTCTGAACCTGGTTCTCTAATAAGAGAGAAAAAGTTGTTTAATAAACAGATACCACAGAAATGCATTTTACCCCCATGTGTTACTACTCTAGTGTAGCGTGTGTGCGTTTGAAAGGAAAATACCTTTATCTTTGTTAGATTTAAAGGGAATGGGGAAATGAGCATTTGAATTTTTAATGAGCCTTGATTCTTTAATGCTGTTGCTAGGTGTTGCTTCTGACTCATAGCAGCCCATATGCACCAGAAGGTAACACTGCCTGGTCCTGTGCCATCCGCACCATCCTTGCTACCTTTGTGGCTACTGTTGCAGCCATCGTGCCAGCTCATCTCATTGAGGGTCTTCTTGTGATGGCCTCCCTCCCTCCCCACGCCGGAAGACCGTCTCCAGGGGCTGGCTCCTCCTTGCCCAAAATACGTGGGAAGTCTTGTCCCGTTTTTGCTGTACTTCTAAGAGAGCTTTGCTGGTTCTTCTTACAGGCCACAGTCCATTTACACTTCATTGCCAGCACCATAATTCAAATGCATCAATTCTGTGTCAGTCTGCCTCGTTCACTGCCCAGCTTTTACATGCATAGGAGGGGATTGGAAGTACATGCTCGGGATAGGCTCCCCTTCGCCTTAAAAATGAGGTCTTGACTCTTTGTTTGGTTTCTTGACTGTGACACTATTAGCATTGTGGCATTACAGTTTGATGCTGATTGCCGGTCAGGTCATTGTTAAAGCCATTGCCGTTTGTCAGCATCGACTAGATAGCAGGGAGTTTGGTTTTGATCTCCTTTGTGAGTCTGATACTTCAGGCCAAGAGGAGGGTTGAAGAAGACAGTAGTCACCTCCTTGGAGTTGAACAACGTGCAGGGAACTGAGGCCTTCACTGAAAGAAACCCCAAGACCCTACTGCCATCGAGTGGATCCTGACACCAAGGGTGTCCCGGGCTGTCGTTGAGACGGGAGCAGATCGCCAGGTCTTTATCCTGAAGAGCAGCTGGTGGGTTTGGTTGGCAGCTGAGCTCTTTACCCACTGCTCCACCAGGGTGCTATAGACATGCGATCGCTGGTGTTGCGTGACATCAAGTTCCTTCTGACTGCGGGATCCCTGTGTGCAACTGGGCAAAACACTGCCCAGGCTGGCCTTGCCAGAACAGGTTGAAAAGGAGTACTTTGGGGCTGGAGAAGTCTAGCTGCTGCGGGGCTGGGTCTGAAGTGCATCTGGAAGATTACGAGGATGGAGACCTGGCATTCTGGGCCAGGCGGGAGGTCACAGCAAAGTCAAGCCAGAACCCAGCCTCTGTGGAAGTAAGAGCTGCTGAACAGGGAGAAGGAAGGGGGGTCAGGGGGCGGTTCAGTGGTGAGTGACAGCCTTCCTTGTGGAGGCCTGCCTGGTAGAGTAGCCCAGAAGCCACTGAGTGGAGTAGTGGAGTGACCCCAGTGTGAGGGCCTGGAGGCCAGGGGCCTGGGTCCAGTCCTGCTATGTCACCTCCTGGCCTCTGGTCAGCAGGGCTCAGTGAGGGTGATGAATGGCTGTACCAGGGAGAGCTGTCCGTGAGGGACATCGGCCCTCTTCACAAAGTGCTGAGTGTTTCTGCCCTGTGCATGTGCAGCTCTCTAGGGTCTGTTACAGAGAACCCTTTCAAGGGGCTACCTTTAGACAAAGTTTCGTTGCACTAACAGTGGTTGAGTAGCTGTGTCTGTGGAGGACCAGTTAAAAGAGGGAGTGAGGCCAGAGATGCTGATCCTTCACTCTGCCCTTGCATCTCACAAAGCTAAAGCCAGATTCCCGACCGGCCCCTGAAAAGCCAGGCCAACGGGAGGTGATAGGAAGCGTCTACAAAGCAAGTGACAGTGTAGACAGTACTAAATGACATTGGCCGGCCTGGCAGGCATTCAGGGGGGTAGTGTGCCCAGCCCGTGTCTTGGGTAGATTGTAGCATACCCACTGGGGCAACTCCAGCCTGGGTGAGTGAGTGTGGGTGGAGTGATTTAAAAAAAAAAAAAAACCAGTTGGACTTTGGTTTGGTTCTTTTTTTGTGAGTAAAGGAGTCCCCACAGGAGGGACTTGCCACACTGCATGTAGCCCCTCTTAGTCCTGTCCTTCTGTCCTAAAAGCTCTCAGTGGTGCAAACAATGATGTTCTCGGGTGATGGGTGGTAGGAGATTTGATTCCACCCAGAAGCACCTCAGAAGAAAGGCTTGGCTGTCTCTTCTGGAAAAAGCAGCCGCTGGGAACTCCCTGGAGCATGGCTGTACTCAGGTTCTGGGGTGAGCGGGGGTGGGGGGGTTCCCCTGAGTTGGAATGGACTCAAGGACACTGATGTAGTCTGTCCTGGGTCACTGACATCGGGGCTGTGCCGCCTTCTTGGCTCTCGGGGTCCTTGAAGGAGACTCTGCTATGGTTAGCTATCAAGAGTCTGCTGGGATGCCATTTTTTGGTGGCATCTCTTCTGTCCTTTGACCTTTCTATGGAAACTAGGTCAGGCTTGTGTAGCATCTCAAGTGAGCACTGTGGTTCACGTCCAACTGACCTGGGTTTCAACAAAGCTTGCTCAATGACTTGGATCAACGATAAGGACCTTTGTCAGTGATTGGAGCTTGCGCTGTTCTCTGGGTGCTTGTCGCTGCTTCTGTTTCCTGCCCACTTTAGGGAAGCGTGGAGTGGGGTGGGTCAGTGACCCAGTTGTGCTACATGCCAGAGGGCTTGAGAAACCACCAGTTCTTTCACCTCTGGGCCTCAGATTGGGCCTCCCTTGGGAGATTGTTGTAGGCATTAATGACGTGACTTAGTGCCCAGCCCTGTGGTGGGTTCTAGCTTGCTTCAAGCCAAGCCCCATGGAGAGTCTTGTACGTGGGCTAAAGTCAAACTGCCCATGAGGTTCCTTGTTATAAGGTGGCTTATGAAGGTGGCTTCTGTCTGAACGGAGTTCTTCTCCTACTTGTCTCCCCATTACTCTCCCTACTATGGGTCACAGGTGGTGCTGGCGGTGGCACGGTTGGTAGGTGCCTTCGAGCCCACTCCATTTCATAGTGACCACCGTGCACAACAGAAGGAAACCCCTCCAGTCCTGTGTCACCCTCACAGTGACTATGTTGGAGCCCCTTGTGGCAGCCATTCTGTCAGTCCATCACCTTGAGTGCTTTCCTCTCGTTTGCTGCCTTTTCACTTTCCCAGCTTGATGTCCTTCTCCAGGGACTGGTCCGTCCAAAATACCAGGGACGGCGGTCTCCGGGTGAGGAGGATTTTGACTGTACTTCCTCCAAGGCAGTGTGGGTTGTTGTGGCAGCACCCAGTCCTGACATTCTTGCTTGCCAGCACCCTAACTCAATTGCATCAGTTCTTCTGCCTACTGCTCACGTGCATATGAGGTTGGAAAGTAACATGACTTGTGTCAGGGACACCTCAGCCCTCAAAGTGACGTCTTTGCTCCTTTAACACTTTAAAGAAGTCTTGTTTAATTTCTTGACTGCTGCTTCCATGAACAGTGATTATGGATCCCAGTAAGATGAAACCCAGCTTCAGTGGTTACTCCGTGTATCCTGATGCTGCCTACCGGTCCCGTTGTGAGGCTTTGCCACCACGCTGAAGGTTGCGGTGCTTGATCTTCAGTACTTCAGGTTCTCTTCACTTTCGTCAGGCAAAGGTTGTGTCATCTGCTTATTACAATCACGATGCCACGTTCTTCTTCATGTGATCCAGCTTCTTGGGTTATTTGCTCAGCAGATAGATTAAATAAGTATGGCAAGAGGACACAACCCTGGCACACACCTTTCATGAATTTAAACCCTGCGCTAGTTGCTTGTTCTGCTCTCACTACTGTATCTTAGTCTGTGCTCAAGTTCTACATGAACCCAATCAAGCGTTAGGGAATTGCCTGCGCATAGGAAGGAGCTCCGTGTTAGACCAGTGGCCTTCCCAGAGAGTAGTGACACTAGCTCAAGAGACCTGTTGTCTGGAGACAAGAGCTCACTGGCTTTTTGAGTCACCTCATGAAAGGGAGAGAGACTGTTTGTTCTCCCTGAATTCCCACTTCCCACAAGGCCTGTGGTTCAAACTCCCTCAAGAGAAAGAGGAGGCTGTCTGCTCCCATAAAGACTTATGCTCGGGAACCACACAGGGTTGCTCTGAGTGGGGATTGACTGGCTTACAATGGGTTTGGTTTGGTTTGTGGTCCTATGAACCCAGGAGGTCCCCATGGTACCATCGGCTAATAAGCATTTGGCCGCTAACTTAAAGGTCAGAAGTCAGAATAGACTTTGACTTGGTATTAGGTTTGCAATCCTGAGCAAGGTTTGCAGAGGGCTATGAGTGGCACTGACAGCCCCAACTCCATTTCCAGAGTCCTCACATAGATTAAGCCTCCATTGAATTCCTTCTCGCCATTCACCAAGGGTATAGATAATCATGGCCTCAGGCAGAGTGCATTGGGAACTGAATTACCCCCACCCCTCGGCAGTCAGCCCAAGGAGGGCCAGTCTCTCAAAGGGATGTGCCTCCTTATGCCCTTGATGGAAGTCACCAGACTGGGGACAGTACTTGGGGGTCGCATAGTCATGAGTCATGCCCTATCAATCTTGGCCTAACTACATTGGTTAGGAGGCCTAGACCAATCTTGTAAACCCATCTATCTAATGTACATGTCCTGATTATGGTCCTGCTCCTTAGCTGTGATGTGCTAATCTGCCACCAACCATGAATTTGTGGTACTTCCCTGTAGTCTATGCCTTTTTTAACTAGCTTCCTGACTTGACTCCTCAGACGCCATTTTGACTTTCTGAGAATGGCCTCCCTCATCTGGAGGATATGTCTGTGTCTTTGTCTGTTTGAAGACTTAATACATTTTCCTTAAGTGGCATTTGAGACAAGGGTCCCTTTTGTACCTAAAATGCCCTGTTATCATTTGTTGCATCTGTATCTTAGAAAGTTACACTGTCATTGTGGTTTCACGAAAATGTTGAAAATATTGGTGACTTCCCAGAGTGCTTTCCGCTGGCCTTGGGCTGTGACCCAGTCTTCAGGCCAGCCCGTCTCCCAATCTGCAGCAGTCCACTGGACTTCGTGAGGCTTCTATGACCTTGAGGGAGAGCAATTAGTGGTTCTGATTCGTCAGCCTCTGAACTAATGAACCAACTGCGTGTGTGTGTGTGTGTGTGTGTGTTGAGTGTGAGGGGTGTAGAGCTTGATGGCACCCATCACTGCGTCTCAGAGACATTTTGACCAGCACCCCAAGCGACGCCGTCTCATCTTGAAGATGCAGAAGACACCCTGTGAAACAATGACACGCGCACAGGGCGGCCAACGACCTTCTTATAGCACAGGGTCATGGTGTGAATTTCTCAAAACTGAGAACTGGTCGCTGGCTGTTCTATTGTGTCTCTATGTGCCTTGCGCCATAGAGGGGACAGCAAGAGAGGAAGGGGTTATGTGGGGCCTACAAATGCTAGGGACTTGCCCCAGCCACACCCTGATTCCTGCGGAGAGCTGTCTACCACCCCCCACCCCCACACACACCTCCGGGGACGCTGATCCCTGGGTGGGGTGCTTCCCTCTCCCTTGGTATCGCTTCCAGACGCCGTGCTTTTCACTCTCAGCAGCATTCCAGGAGGAGAGCACTGCCAGCGAGCTAGAGAGAGACCTCTTGGGAAAGGACAAACCACGGCTCTAAGTGGTCTGCGATCCCAGGCATTTCCTGGGCTGAGTGTTTATCAAGGCTGTGCTGTGCTTCCAGCCTAAGCCTGGGAAGAATCTGGGAAAGCTTCCCGGCTGCTGGGTGGGGGGACGGGCTGAGGAGGGTTCCTTCTCAGCCCTCAGACATCTCATCTGCTGAAATCTCCCTGCAGGTACAGGTTGCACAGGGGAACCAGTCCTAGTGAATGAAGTAGGACACCACCACCCCTCCCCCAACTGTGTCACACCAATTCTGACTCCTAGCCAAACTCTAGGGTTGAGAACTGCCTCCTCCAGAGAACTTCCAAGGCTGGTGCTCTTTCTGTGAGCAGGCAGCCTCATCTTTCTCCCTCGGAGCAGCTGGTGGATTTGAACCACTGACTTTTGAGCTGTCCAGCAGTCAGCATTCAACTCACTATGCTGCAGGGGTTCCTTTTTGGTTAAGGCTGAAAAGACAGACGCTGGGAAGTGCCACCAGCATTGAGGGGTCGGTGGTGATGGGTGGGGGTTGTCACCCAGTTGGCTTCATTCAGCTCACATAAAGCCTATGAGGAGGCTGCCTGGGCCTGCACATGTGCAGTCCTTGAGCTCCCGGGTCTGCTAATGTCCATCACCGGGGACTCTGAGCACCTCTCCCAGCTCGCTGTCAGGTGCTGGTCTGTTGCCATCCATGGGGTTTTCAAAAGGACGTCTCCAGGCCGTTTTTCCTGATCTGGTAGCTCTTCTGAAACCTGTCCTCTGTGGTGGCGCCGCTGGTATTAGAAATAGCTTCGTGGCTCACAGCGGCAGGGCACACTTGACAGAGGCAAGTGGCATTCATATGCAAGAGATGCTTTTTTCCTCCCTCCTCCTGGTGTGGGAGGACTTGTACAGAAGCAGTAGGCTTGCTTCTGTATCTTGATGCCCTGTCTCATCACAGGCACCCTGGGCCACAGAGGACCTCCTCTGTTCTCTTAAAGGGGCGAGGCTGCATGAAAAGAACCTGTCTCTTTTATTTCAGTTTCTTCCCCTAAAAGGGTTCCTGGGTCACTCACTACGCCTTTAGTGAGGATGAAGAGGTGGGTGGTTTGTGCTGAATGGTGCCAGGCAGCTTCACTTCCCTCTAGGATGGCATGTTTATGTGCATTTTGCAGTTGTTTCCCTTGCCTCCACCCCACCCCACGCCAGATGCTGCTGTGCATGCGGGTCTCAGCAGAAGAGACTGGCATTGCATTGCTGGTGAAAGAATTTCATCTAAATGTAGTCTCTTCAGAGCTTTCATGGAATACTTCCATTGAGTCGCAGACTGCATGAGCTGCTGCAGAGTGAGGCTTCCAGAGCTGGCGTGTTTTCGGCTCTAGAAAGAAGATAGGAGCCTGAAGCCCAGGCTGCCACTGCTGGCTTTTGCAGGAGGGCCTGGCCTTGTGCTTGGAATTGGGAGTGGCTCCTGTGATGAACATGGCGTCATCTGGCAAAATGGGAGATGGCAGGAATGAGAAGGGTCTGGGTAAAAGGAGCCCTGATGGCATAGTGTGCCCCGCAGTTCGAAGCCACCAGACACTCCACGCGAGAAACAGACTGTCTGCTCCTGTAAAGATTTTGCAGGCTTGGACACCCACGGGGCAGTCCTGCTCTTCCCTGCACGGTTGCTATGAGTTGGCATTGGCTCCATGGCAGAGATTTTTTGAACTGCTTGTTTGTTCCTTGGGTCTGTGATGGTGACTACAATAAGGAGGCGCCGGGGGGACTGCGGTCTGACTGGTATCTGTAAATGTACCCGGAGACAGCTTTGTGCTGGTTTACCCAGTGCATTTACATGGTAGGGCCAGTGATACTGTTGGAGGACCTTCAGAGTCCAGAGAACACACTGAAAACCAAGTCTTGAGGGCTCTTAGGCAATTACTCTCCCTCTCCTTGCTGAGTGCCTGTTGCCATTGTGTTGATTCAATTGTGTGGCAGGTAACAAACGATGAATAATGTTGCAAAGATTAGGCATTTCTGAAGTCAGTGGTGCTCATTAGGACCTACACAATGTAGCAAGAGGCCATCCTGGGGCCAGAGCAAAGGGAGGCTGTGAGGTTTACAATCAGGAAGGTGCGCACAGCATTGTGTTGCTTTACAGGGTCAGCACTTAGAAACCACTGTCTGCTTCATAGGAGAAAGACGAGGCTTTCTACTCCTGTAAAGCTAGAGTGTTTGAAGCCCTCAGGGACAGTTCTCCTCTGCCCTGCCAGGTCACGGTAGTTGGCATGGAGTAGCCTGGGTGGCAGTGAGATGATGCGCTCTTCCATTTCAGCTCTCATTCGTGGTTGCTCAGATAAGGCTCGCTGTGATGACTGGTAGGGTGGCTCCAGTGTTTCCCTCTCACAGAGGACGAATGCCTGTGGATGCATGTCATTTCACCCAGGTGTTATTCTACACACGTGCCAGCATGGCTAAGGATCCCTTTCTGCAGCTCGAATTTGTGGGTGAACGCAGGTGTCCTCAACTATGGCCGGTGGGCTGCACGTGGCCCGCCACGGACATTTATCCAACCCGCCAGGTGTTTTTGCCCCGTTTGTTTTTTTACTTCAAAATAAGATAAGTGCAGTGTGCATAGGAATTTGTTCATAGTTTTTTGGGTTTTTTTTAAACTATTGCCTGGCCCTCTAAGGGGTCTGAGGGACCGTGAACTGGCCCTCTGTTTAAAAAGTTTGAGGAGCCCTGGGTTAAAGGTTTTGGTGCATTTAGGACTTTGACCAGGCTGCAGAGTGACACACTCTTCCCACACCTTGATTGGTACCACCTGGCACCATAGCTCATCCTTGCACCTGCACAGGGACAGTTCTTTTGGGAGAGATTTGCTTTTCTTTGAGAATTGTGCTGGTGGAGAATATCGAAAGTGCTATGGACTGCTGAAAGGACAAACAAATCTGTCTTGGAAGAAGGACAGCCAGAGTGCTCCTTTGAGGCAAGGATGGCGAGACTTTGTCTTACACACTTTGGACATGTTTTCAGGGAGACCAGTTCCCGGAGAAGGACGTCCTGCTTGGTGAGACTGGGGCAGTGACAAAGAGGCGGGCCCTCAACCACATGGATCGATCAGTAGCCGTGACAGTGGGATGAGGCCTAGGGACCCGACAGTGCTTCCTTTGTCGGGCAGGGTCGGAGCTGACTGGATGGCACCTAACGCGCAGCACCAGCGAGGGCGGACAGGTGTTCATGCAGCTTTCCAATTTCCCTGCAAGCTTCCTTTCATAGGAGGGGCCTATAGGCCTGCTGCCCTTTGCTAGTTATTGCTGGTTTTATTTTGAGATTTTTTTGAAGAGATGTTGACTGTGTTTATCTGATTTGAAACCCAAGTAACATGAAAACGTGAACTCACTTAGTACTCTTTTGCTTTTTTTTTTTTTCAGTACTCTTTTTGCTCTAGCTCCGTTGACCCTGCCCCCTCTGCTATCACAGGTAACTGTGGTGACTATCGTATAACTTTCTTATTTATCCTTCTAGTGGTTTTAAAATGAAATTACCAGCAAATACTGATGGACTTACCAGTATCCCTACCCTCTTCTTACTGAAAGGGTGGCATTCTATTGATGTTGCATTGTAACCTGGGTTTTCAGCTTCTGGTTTCCCTGGCAGCCTATCTCTCTTTAGTGTGTGATTGCCTGGATCAGTGTACATCCAAGCAGCCTTATTTTTGCCGGAACACTTGGGTGGTATCCAGACTTTTCCTCCTCAGTGATGCACCAAGTGACCCTGTGCGCGCGTCATTTCTATACGTGGGCCAGTCTTTCTATGGGCTGCATTCCCAGAAATCAGATGGCTGGGTTCAAAGGCAAACACACTTGACAATCTGGTGGATATTGGCAGATGCCCCGAAATGGATGTTGTGCCAGTGTGCATTGGTACCCCTCTAGAATGGTCACCAAACTGGAGCTCCCTGCTCCCCCTCCCCCAGCTGATTGGGGGAGAAGTAGCATTTCAATGGGTATTTAGTGTGCATCTCTCTGCAGGGAGGTTGAGTGTCTTCTTATGTATTCTAGAGTCTTGGTTGTAAGCTAAGTGCTTGGCTGTGAACCATAGTTCCTGGTTTGAACCCACTAGCCACTCCATGGGAGAAAGATGAGACGGTGTACCTCAGTAAAGATTTACAGCTTTGAAAACCCCGTGGGACAGTTCTACTCTGTCTACTGCCTCATGGGGTTTTCAAGTCACAATGGACTAGATGGAGCACATTGTTTAAATGCTCCACTCCTAATCAAAAGGTTGATGATCCAGTTTACTTAGCAGCTCTGCAGGAGAAAGACATGGAATTCTGCATGTGTAAAGATTATGCTGAGTTGGAATCAACTCTATGGCAGTGATTTTTAAACTTTAAAATTTTTTATCTATTGATACTTATGTTATCGGATGATGTATCTGACTCTCTAAAAACAAGCTCACCAATAGAGGACTTACTCATGCTGTCACACTATATTAATGTGGGACAAACTGTTGTTTATGACATTGATTCCTTTTATCCACAAACTTTAAGTTTTTTTGGTTTGTTCAGCTCTTCATGTAGTTTCCACCTTTCTTCAAATAATTTTCTTTAAGTTCGCTCCTGAGAATTTTTTGTTGGTGGTGCTGTTGGTTTTTTGTTGTTGTTGTTTTTAATAAATCATTTTATTGAGGCTAATATAACTCTTACCACTATCCATGCCTACATCAATTGAGTAAAGCACCCTTATACATTCGTTGCCCTCGTCATTCTCAAAATTTGCCTTCCACTTGGGTTCCTGGAATCAGCTCATTTTTCTTTTTTTCCCTCCCCCTCCCTTCCCTCTCCCCCCTCCCCCATGAACCCTTAATAGTTTATAAATTATTATTTTATCTTATCTTACACTGCCCGGTGTCTCCCCTCACCCACCTTCCCCTTGCCTATCCCCCAGAGAGGAGGTTACATGTAGATCCCCAAGAATAGTTCTCCCTTTCTACACTCCCTTCCCTCCCAGTGTCGCTACTCTTGGTGGTGCTGTTGTTTTAAACAGGTCCTTTATATCTGCCCGTCACATCTTTTAACTGAGGTCCTTTGTATGCACAAAAGCTGTTGATTTCAGTGTTTTAATTTTGTTCCCAGTTAGCTTACTCAGTTATTCTCATGCTTTATTACAGGTTTTCATTTGTTTTCCTGGTAGGTAACCATTATCATTTGAAAATAAAACACATGAGTAAGGGCCATATGTCTTATTTGTGCCCTTTCTTTCATCCCGTGAGTCAGCTTCAACTCTATGATAGTGAGCTTGGGTTTTTGGGGGGTTTTGTTTTTTCCCCTTGTTGAGTCCTTCCCAAATCCAAGTCAAATTTATTGGTGTCAAGGTGATTCCAACTCATAGCAACCTGTAGAATGAAGTAGAAATGTCTCTGAGGATGTCCAAGGCTATATGTCATTACGGAAGTGGACTGCCTCATCTTTCTCCTTCAGAGCAGCTGGTGGGTTTGAACCACTGTGCTTTGGGTCAGCAGCCTAGCTCTTAGCTGAGGGGTTCACCAGTGCTTGTTGTTAAGGCCTTAGTGTCCTCAGATAGACTGCGCAGCAATACTAGGAATGATCAGTGCTGTTTGTCTTTGTTTGCCCTTGTTTGATGACGATGTTTCTGGTGTGTTCCCAGGAAGCCTGCTCTTAGCTTCTGAGTTGAAGCCCGTGTGTTTTATCATGTATTGAGGCATTGTGTTGTATTCGTGTGCTTAGATCATTAACGGATGTTGGATATGATCAAATACTTTCTTGATATTATTGGTATGTCAGCATCCAGTCAGCTCTGCGGAAGCACTTTCGGGTGTTATACCACAGAGGAACATGAACAGGGCTGGGCCACACAGGTGTTCAGTGGTGAAGTAATGGCCTGGCTGCTGCAGGTGCCTGAGACAACCTAGCTGCTGGAGAGAACACCACTTCTAGGGATAGCAGGGCTACAGATCTAAGCTTGGTAGAGGGATCCAATGGGAGTGCTCTGTGCAGCTGGACTCTGTACATTTGAGGGTGCTGCTTCAGGGTTCAGGGGGATTTGTGACCTACCAGGTGCCCAGTCAGAGGGAGAGGTCCCATCTGGTGAATGTTCTGATGTCCAGAGGTGTGCCTTAGCAGGTGAGGGCATGAACCCTGGGGCCACGGTCAACCCTCTGCTTGTGACTACCTCTGAGGGGCATAGCAAGGCTGGTGACAGAAGTTGGCAGCCAGAGCCAGCCACCTGCCTCTAATGGAGCAGCGCTGACAGCATCGCCTCCCTTCTTGTCTTGGGGCGTCTGGTTATTGGTCCCCATTGGCAGACACTCACAGGGAAGACTGGAGAACAGTTTGAATTGTGGTGGCGGTAAAGAGTACGGAAAGCACCAGAAGAACAAACGGACAGTCTGGGAGGAAATGTAGCCAGAATGTACATTTACGCCTTTTAAGACTTCACAAATGGTCTCCTTCAATTAAAAACAAACAACAAAAAAAGGAAGCAAGGATGGCAGCATCTTGTCTTATGCAGGCCCAGGAAAAGTCCAGTCGGGCTGGGTAAAGTGTGTGTGTGTTGGGGGGGGGCGGGGAGGGGTCCTCGGTGAGGTGGCCCGACAGTGGGCTCAAGCGGAGCCACTGTGAGGCAGTGTGTGTCATGTTCTGTATTCAGGGTTTCCCTGAGTTGGAACCAACTTAATGGTGCCTCACAACAAGGGAGCTAGCCAGCGTGGGGTCTGGGAGATGTCATTTGTGGGTCCCTCGTGGAAACATCACAGCCTTGTGAAGCTGACGGCACCGAAGGACCCCTCAGGTCCGCCAGTGTGCAGGATGATTTTCAACATGTTAACCCACTTAACAGCATGCAGTGGGGAATCAGATTCATCAGACATTCCAGGCCACGTCACCCATGACTCTTACTAACCTTTTCCCACCATTGAAGCTGCCCATTTTATGTCAGGCTTGCCGCCGTGCCTCTGGTGACGAGACTGTAAAACTGGTTCTGGACAGAGCTGTGTAACTCCAGGGCGATGCTGCCAACTCCTCAGAGCTCTGATGAGGGAATGCTGTCAGTCCCTGCCGTAGTCTCTTGGTGGAACAATGGCTTACAAATAATGGCGGTCATATCAGACTGTCTCCTGGTTTTTGTTATGCTGATCAAATCGTGTGGGGGTGAGCTCTTGCATGCTACCAGGTGGATTAAAAACTGTGGAAACGTGGAATAAAAAGCTCAGAATCTTTCATGAACCTTCTAAAGCACGCGCCCCCCCCCCCCCCGCCATATAGAACTGTTCAGCCCTCTCTGGAAAACAAATGTTTGATTTAGGGAGACCATACTTCCCCCCTCTGATTTCTGATCCCCACCCGCTGCCCTGGCACAACTTATGATAGCAGAGCCCTGATGCCTCAGTGGGTCGGTTACTCGCTGAGCTGCTACACAGCAAGATCAGCAGTTCAAAAGAGGTAATTTTTTTCTGTCCCAGAGGGTCGCTCTGAGTTTGAACTGACTCGATAGCAGTGGGTTTATTTTAAAGTGTCCTGGTTGGTGTGTACGGCCATTTCACATAGAACTCCCCCACTTTGCTTTTTAGCCATGTTCCTTGAAGGCCGCCGCCATGGGCGTGAGCTATGCAGGGAGAGGCCGAGGGTTGGGTTGGAGTGGACAAAAGGTGGAGTCTGAGGACACGTGGTTGGACCTGCACCAGAATCTGCCCCAAATGTGCTTGCTTATGCACGGTGTGTCCTTATCCACCTAAACACCCCCCCCCCCCCAGAGATGCGGCTCTGCTCTCTTTAGCAAAGTGATGATTCGTCTCAGATGGGAGCTCTTGGTAGCCCGTTTCTGAGGATCAGGCCGGGATGAGCCCACCCTGCAGGTTCCCCACAGTCAGGTGTCCTTAGGTGGGTGGTGAGTGGCAGTTTTATGTTTTCAAATATTTTCAAGGGATTTCCTCAAGTTGGAAGCCACTTTAAAGAAGCCTGCAATGAAATGAGTCTTTAAGGAGAAATGACATTTGAAAGTTCTCATGTCGGCAAATTAGGTTCACAGCCTCCCTTTTCTTCTGCTCACACTTTTGGGATATTTACCACCTCTTTTCTGGGGCAAGTGTGCACAAATGCAAATCGGCTCGCTGTCGAGGTGAGCAGCCCAGTGTCTCCTGCCCTGCGTGTGGTTGCTGACACTGAGAAGGACCAGAGAGATGGCATCCAGGGTCACTGCATCCCTTTGGCTTTTCATGCCACTTTGCAAACAGGTTTCCGGAAGACTGGCACCAGCTTAGTTATTCCTGGCTCTTGGAATGGCCAATGTGCACAACTGCTAACCCAGAGTTGGGAGGTTCAGTCAGCCTCCTCAGCAGTCAGCCACTGTAACTTCTACAGCGAACAGCTCTACCCTGGCACCTACGGGGCTGCCCCGAGTTGGAGCCTTACCCATAGGACAGCCAGCTCCCGTCTCCTGCAGGCACTGCCACAGGACCCTGCGAATACGCCCAGAGAAGTTCCATGTGAAGTACCTGCGTGTCGGGCTTAGGTTTGTAAAAGGGAGGGTTTCGTTTCCCTGAAAGAAGGCCCTTTGTGAGAAGCCCCCTTCACAGGAGAGACCCCCTGTGGTGCAAGGCAATGAAGGGCCAGTTGTGTTGGATAGATCGTGCACGTCTCCACTCCCTGTCCTCTCTGCGGGTTGGCCAACAAACAAGCCACGTGGGCATTGAGTTGTTGGTGCCCAGCCCCGTGTCTTCCGGTGACTGACACAGGTGTGTACCGTTCTCCAGACTTCTCTTAGACGCCACATGCAGTTATTCCCATCGCGTTAATGATTATGACTTTGGCTTTCTCCCACAGCTCTCCCCTCTGTGACACACCCTGGCAGGAATGCACAGGTGACAGCTTTTCTTAGTTACCACAGCAGGGGTGGTGGGTGGGGAAGGGCAGGGGGAACAAACAGGTGACTGGACAGGCAAAGCACTCTTGACCCTTCGAATCACCCAAAGGACCTTGACTGGAGAAGAACCAAAGGCCCTGGAGGCAACAGGCTGCCTAAGATGCTGGGTTATGGCCACCAGTCACTTTGCCTGCTGCCCCGGCCCTGACTGCTGGCTGAAGGAGCGGCCAGCGTGCCACCTTTTTCCTTTATGGTTCATGCTACTTTGTGTTCCCAGAGTCGCCAAATATTTTTAATGTGTTTTTTTAAACGGTCCTTCATTTTTCAAACTGTGTACACATTCAAACTATAAAAGGGCTGTTGAAATAAATGTTACAACGCCACAAATACAACGAGTATATCGTAGTGTCTGTTTGTTGTTTTAGTTTCGCCAGGGGCTCATATCTGTCCTGGAGGAACCAAGGACAACCAATAATGCTCCTTAGCAGCAAAGAAGGCGAGACTTCACCTAGTGTACTGTGGATGCTTTATCAGGAGAGACCTGTCCCTGGAGAAGGATGTTATGCTTAGGAGAGAGGGTCAGTGAAAAAGCAGAAGACCCGCCACTAGATGGACTGACATGGGCTGCAGCAGGCGCTCAAATCACCACCAGTGTGAGGGTGACCAGCCTGTTCTTTCGTACAGAGGCTGGTACGTGCGTTGGCTCCGACTCGAGGGCTCCTGACAACAGAGTAGGTTGGGGATAGGTTAATTGTTTTGTCCTCTTGCTTGCCTCTTTGGAGTATGACATCTTGGTAGGAAAGTCTTTAATAACCAGACTTCCTCAACCTAGATGGTCATTAATTGAGCAACTATTTTTTGAGATAATTATTTTTCACACAATGGAAGGTTCCAAGTTAAAGAAGGCAGTTATATCTGTTGTGGTCCTTGCTTTCCGTTGGGAAGCAGCGTATTGGGGGGAAGGGTAGCACACTTGTCATTTCTGCTCTGCTGGGGGTAAATGGAGTCATAGGATGATAGGGGAGAGGCAGGCTCATTCTATCGGGAGGGGCTTTATGGGAAGATGTGAAGGGGGCATTTCACCATGGTCTTGCATGATTGGTTGGAAATAGGCAAGTGGGTCATGGATCTGGATAGGGCAATTTAAATACTAAAAATGGATTGAGCAACGGCATGGCACTTGGCATTTCTGGTGGGAGGGAATGACATTCTGTATACTGGGATCTTAGTCTTGATGGGGGGTGGGCGATGTAGCAAAAGCCCATTATTAGAGTCTAATTGTGTGGTCAAGACCCTCTTGCTGTCACCTAAGCCCCAGTTGAGACAAACAGTTAGAATGTTGTGTACGAGCAGAACCAAAGCATCTGTCCCAAGACAGATCTCAGGGAGCAGTGTATGAACACAGCATTTAAAGCTGGATTATCTTGACTCAGACTCTTAATAACTGTGTGACCTTGGGCAAGTCACTGAACTCCTACAATCTGATAGTTCAATTTCATCACATAAAACCAAAGAAGTTCCCAAAGAGCTGTCACTGAATCCATTTAGATTCATGGAGACGCTGGGTGTGTCAGAATGGAACTGTGTTTCCTGGGGTTTCCATGGCTGCTTTGTCAGAAGCAGGTGGTCAGGCCTTTTCGCTCCAGCCTCGTGGCTAGCGGTGGAGTGTGCTAACAGCACCCCTCAGAGACCTTCCCTCCGCCCCTTACGTCCAAGTGGGGATGCTGATATCTGCTCACGCGTATTACAAAGATTGGAAAATGTCTGCAGTGCCTGGCATATCATGGAGTACTGTAGGAGTGGAAGTGAGTTATAGAAGCGGCTGTAACAATGGGCCCAAACAGAGCAACCATGGTGAGGATGGGACGGCACTAGGCAGCGTTTTGTCCCTGTACATAATGACAGCACTATGGGTTTGGAACTGTCTTGATGGCACTTAGCAGCAACAATAGAAGTGTTAGGAACTAAGAAGAGTGGCAATCATTGTTTCATTGTCAATAGTTGACGCAATGTGCACTTTGCATCTTTTTCTTTTCTTTTGCCCTGAGGAAGATTCCGTTTCTCTTTCTAATCTTGCACTAGTGAAATGATAGGGCCCCGGGCTTGCAAGGGCGTGAAGACTTGCCTTTGGGATGAAAATGTCTTTTGGAACGTCTGAGAGCTTTTTGTGCTTTTCACTGCAGCTGTCTCATTTTTCTGGCTGCTTCCTGGAGCACAGCCGGTTGCACAGGTTGCTTATCGTCTGGCTTGTCATTGTGAGGGTATACCTCTATGTGCATGCACACCTAGCAATAGGAATCCATCTGACTGTATTATCAGTCACGAATACTTTGCAGTCCTTAAACATTTCATCTAAGACTATTTAATGACGTGGACACGATGTACCCTATTTACTGAGGGAAATGCCAACAGCAACTCTGCATGGACTGAAAAGTTATATTTAAAAACTGTGCGAAGTGGGTACTGTTACGATTCGCCATGTGCCCCCAAGTGCAAACCAAACTCACTGCCATCAAGTTGATGCCAACTCATAGCATCTCTATGGGACAGGCTTGGACTGCCCCTGTGAGTTTCCCAGACTGTTTACAAGAGAAGATAGCCCTGGCTTTTCTCCCAAGGGGCGGTTGGTGGTTTTGAACTGCTGAACTTTAACGGATTGCAGCTCCTTGTGTAACCACTGTGCCACTGGGGCTACCAAGTCATTAGCTAATATGTGGTAGGATTAGGGTTTAGAGCTGGGTGCTTGTGCATGCCACTGCTCTGTCTGGAAACAGCCCTAGTGGTTCTGAGTAGTAGGATTGAGGATGCATTTATTTTATTATCTAGTCTTAATTTCTAGGATGAACATTTGTTGGTTACAGAGAGATGGGATTCTTAAGCGTTTGTAAATATATAAGTTTTTAGAATACTTTTCTTCTAGTTGAAAGGTTGTATCCAAACATGTTTACTGTACCACAAAACAGACCGCCCAACACCGATCTCCCTAATAAATGGATTTCTTCTTTGTGCTTGTCCCTATCCTACTACATATGGTTATCCTGGTGGGATAAGCACTTCCTGCCGTTTTCTAATCCAGAAAATGTTACTGGAATTTTCAACTTGGTATTGTCATATTTTCAAATTATATAAGAGCATAGATGAAATAGTTGGGCTTTTAAAAAGAGGATTTAAATTTGGGGAACGTTTTAGATTTGAGCTTGTCACGTCTTGATGCAAGTTTCTTGTGTGTAAAGTGTGGTTATGAAAAGACTGGTTTCCATGTGCATATTTAAAATATTCTGAGTCATAAGCTCAAATAAGTCATCGACATTATATCTATAACAGAATTCTGCGCTAACATCCCCTCTCATGAAGACGGACATTTGTTTGAGTAATTGCAATAGCAAACACATTTAATTGATGCAGTAGCATTCCTCTCAGAATACAGCTGTCTGTGTGATTTCTGCACTGGACGTTTAGGGAAAGGACCCACATGTCTGTGGACACAGGTGTGTGTATGTTCCTTGGAGTGCTATAAACATAGACGTATAGAAATTAAAAGCTCGTTATCTCCTGCGTCATCCACGTTACAAAGTCTCAACTCGAAAACTACTTTTCTTTTAAGACGTACCGTTTACTTTATACACCTCTGGAATGAAAGAAGACTTAATACCTGTAGTTTGATATTGCTGAAAGAGGGACCCATTCAACACAGGTTTTTCTCACATGCTGTTCATGTTCATGTATAATCTAAAAGTATAAGCACCTATCTGAAAGCGTTCCTAAATGAGTTTCACATCCATTGATACATTGTTTCTTTGACAGAGTTGACAGTATTTGTGTGTCTCCACCCAACCTGCCACCAAAGATGCTGAGAAGCCACCTTTCTGGAAGAGTTCCCTCTTCTGGCCCTTTCCCTCTCCACACATGCACACGCAGTGCCCGCCAGGTCCCAGCGGTCATTGACCAATGGATGATATTATACAGCTCCTGTTCAAGGTGCCAGAATGCAGGTCCTGGGAGGGATGGGGAGTATTCGTATATTCCATTAAAGCTGAATGCCCAACATGCCCGTGTTAGTATTCTTTAAAAGCTATTTATTTTAAAGAAACATCTCCCATCATAAAAGCATGCACCCTCATTGTATAGTAGTACAGCATACTGTTGAAACAGACTAATATGGAAGAAATGTAATTGCTGGTTCTCTCTCTTTCTCTCACTTAGAAACACACATTGATCTTTTACTGATACTTGTTTTTAAAGTTTTTACAAGCCTGTAGTATGCTTTTATTCTTTCAAAATCCCACCAAAATGAGTATTCAGTTTTTAAACGGCAGATTTGCTACAGAGAATAAAAGCCACCTGCCCCTCCCGCTCTCCGTCACCCCCTAAGGTGACTTACTGGGCTTCTGCTGTGTAGTGTATGACTGCAGAGCCTGCATGCACTGCTCATGCATCTGCACGGCAGATGAGACCAGGGCCGGCCCCTGCGCTGTTACTGAATTTCTGTGAGCCTTGTTCTCCCTGTTCCGAGGTTTTGCTACCCTGTGTGTCTAGGACTGATACCTTCGGTTGCATAGCATAGCTGTGTCATAATATTGCTCCTGACCATGCAGCAGGTAAATTCTCTTTCCAGACTTTTGGGACACAACCATATGGGAGTTTAGAAATATGTACAAACAACCAAAAGATACTAAGATGATTCCATTTGGATATTTGTCACATTTTATCATGTAGATGGATCTTGTTTATATGCAAGAAGCATGTATTTAAAACCCCACAGATTGCAAATTATTGTTTATCGAAGGAATACATTTTGACTCTTTTGCACCAAGTGCAGGTTTAAATGGGACGACATTCAGAGTCTTTGTGTGCCCCTATGCAAATCTGCTGCCGTCCAGCCAATTTGAACCACCAGTGACGCTGTAGAACAGAGAACTGCTCCTTAGGGTTTCTGAGACCGTAAGTCTTTGTGGGTGCAGACTGCCTCATCTTTCTTCCTATTAAATGGCTATGGGATTTGAACCACTGACCTTGCAGTTAGCAATCCATGGCTTAACCATGCCACCACCAGGGCTTCGTCAAGGAGCCAATTTACAGTTTTACTTTTTAAAATTTCAAATATACATGATAATGTCACATTAAGATAGTCATTGAACTTGCTTAAGCACGGACATGCCTAAGGAAAATGATTATACTTCTTAATATCATTTTTATATCATCTTTAGCAGGAGATTGAAATGTCTAGACCTTCAGGCATTTACAAAAATAGATGGCACACTGTACAGTGAATTAAATGTGTGCGTTGCGTTTCACTTTGAAAGTTAATTGTGCGTGTCTCCTGTAGCGTATTCATCTGCATGTCTAGCGCTCTGCTGCAAATATCAGCCAGGATTGAAGGTCAAGTCCAAATGAAATCGCTCAGTTATTAAACTCGACAGAGGCTGCGTGTGACACTGATGGCATACATTTACCACTCCTTCCCAGCCCTTGATTTCTTCAGACTGTTGTATTGCTCCATATTCAGAATCAAGTTCATTGATAGCTTTTCATAACAATTAAACCGCATCCTAAGAAGGAGAGAGGGGAGGGGAAAAGTTGCAGAGTGCAATTCAGTTTTGGCTATTTCTTCCTCAAATGAGCTTTTTCACTTTTTAAAATCTTTGTTTGTGGTTGAGACTGTACACAGCAGAATGTCTACTAATTCAACAATTTCTACGTGTTCAATTCAGCAGCATCTTCTCCTTATTAGAAAAGGAGGCTCAACGTCCTTTTCCTATGCTCAGTACCCCCCTGCCAGGTTTATCTCTGCACCTTTGTTTCTTGGTTTGCATTTAGAATCTGTTGAAGGTGGTCCCATTGTTTCTCTCTCAGTACTTGGGAAAATGCCCCTGCCCTTCAAGTCATATCATTAAATTTGCCTTCTGTTTATGAGTTGGGCTGCAATCCACAAGGTCTGTAGTGGGAAACCACCAGGCACCCATAGGGAAAAAGATGGGCTTTCTGCTTCCATCGAGAGAGAGAGAGAGAGACAGACAGACAGACAGAGACAGATTGATTCAGGGAAACACACAAGGGCGGTCCTACCCTCCTGTCACTTTGCTGGTTATTAAAGACGTTCCTATCATGGACTATTGGATGGCAATGAATTTGTTGGTTTCTGTTTCGCTTAGTGCTCAGACACAGAAATTAGGAGGATGGCCAAGCAGTGTTTCATTCTCTTGTAAACGGGGGTCCCTATTGAGACAGAACCAACTCGGCAGCACCTGACAACACACCTCCTACTTCAGCCTGTGTTTGATCATTAATAGAATGCTTCTACTCTTAACTCACCAGCCATCACTGAGTTAATGATTGTGCTCTAACCAAACCGCAGACACGCAACACACTGCATCACGTAACTCACCTGGGAAGGTGAGATATTTCTCTCATGTTGGACTCAGACCTTGAGACCACATTTTAAAAGTAAAACTAAGTTATAATTTCTCTCCCTCTGGTCCCCCATCCCCCACCCCCACCCCGTTACTTATTTACTTCATTACAGATATTTTTCTTAAACACATGAAATGCTAAGTTCTTAGATGTCTTGCCCACCTGCCTGTCCTCAACCTCAGTGAGGTTGAATCAACCTTTGGGTATTTATTAGCAGCCTCAATTATATATGATTGCTGCTGAGAATAAAAGGCAGGGGCCTTTCATTTCAACCATAATTTTCTTCAAACCCTCTAAATATAGGAAATGCCCTAAACCCTCCCCCCTCCCCGCCCCCAATTCCATTCTGCCCTAGTTGATTGAGTTTCGCATGTATCTGGGTTCTTTCCCCCACCATTTTAGTGTTATTTAGCTCTGGTGTTGGAATAGTACTGGGTGAGGTAGTTAATATTTATTGTGCCAACCTGGCTGATAGACAGACACATGTGGGGTTAATTGAAGGGCAGAGAGATAAATGGCTCACCTTTCTAGTTCTCGGGTCTCTTGCTTTGTGATGATCGGACCAGGGTGCAGCTGCCTTAGCCAGTTCCCTGCTTCAGCCGACAAGGCTCACTTCCCTAAAGATCCCTGAGGAGAAGCCTCCTGGACCTACCACATGCAGCCCTGGGTGCTGGAGCAGCTGCATGGAGACTCCTGCCAGCGCTGAGATGCTTATACGTTCACTGACTCGGCTTTCCTCCTGCAGTCAGTATCATTGCGTGTGTTTTGTGAGATGGAGGAGGACTTTGTGGATTGGTGTCGGACATAGGGGCTAATGTTGGACTTGTGGGCTTGGGCAGCACTGGGTTGGGATGTTTTCTTGATGTGCACTTACCCTTTCTATAAAACTCATATGAGTTTCTGTGGATTTGTTTCTCTAAAGTACCCAGACTAACACACTGGGCTTTGTAAAAAAAAACAAACAACAACCAAAAACCAGGCCTGTTAATCAAATGAAGAGATTGATTTGCCTGGTTTTCAAAGGTCCTTGTCCTATATGTTGAAGAAAAAAGAGTCAGACCTGTTGGCTTGAATTAAGGCTAAAAACCTTTCATATAGTTCTATCCCTATGCAGCTGTTCATTGTACCTCTGGGATGTATTGGTTCAGTAATTTTTCCAGATAATTTTGAAGCTTATTGCTTATAGAAAAGGAACTCATCAAAGCAGATGCCAATTTAGTGGATAAATAGTAGATGGATATCATCTATTATATGCAAGAAGAATTTTATTGAAATGTAATTCATATACCAAGCCCCCCCCCCAACCATTCTTGCATTATATGTGATGCAAGTTGCCATTTAAACCATATTTAAGTGTACAATTTTAGAATATTTTCATCACCTCCCAAAGAAACTCTGTACCTGTTACTGGCC
The DNA here is from genome assembly GCF_050624435.1 of Tenrec ecaudatus. Taxonomy (NCBI): domain Eukaryota; kingdom Metazoa; phylum Chordata; class Mammalia; order Afrosoricida; family Tenrecidae; genus Tenrec; species Tenrec ecaudatus. The sequence goes on from NC_134541.1 coordinate 136,601,606, forward strand.
ACTCCTTACACCCCTTGCTTCCATTCCCTGGCAAGTCACTAAAGCACTTTCTGTCTCTGAATTTCCTATTCTGGATATTTTGTATCAGTAGAGTCACACAGTCTGTGCGGTCTTTTGAGGCTGGCTGGCTTTGCTGCTGTGTGATGTTTTCGAGGTTTGGCTGTGTTACGGCGTGCTTCAGGACCTTGTTACTTTTTACTGCAGGATCCTCTGTGTGTCCTAGTGGAATAGCATTCCACTTTATAGATATACCAACCTCATGGACGCTTGAGGCGTTTCCACATTTTGAATCAGCGGTTTTGAATATTGGCTGCTGTGAACATTTTTTAAAATCATTTTATTGGGGGCTCATACATCTCTTATCACAATCCATCCATCCATCCATTGTGTCAAGCACATTGGTACATTTGTTGCCATCATCATTCTCAAAACATTTGCTTTCTACTTGAGCCCTTGGTATCAGCTCCTCATTTTTCCCCTCCCTTCCCACTCCCCCCTCCCTCATTAACCCTTGATAATTTATAAATGATTATTTTGTCATATCTTACACCATCTGATGTCTCCCTTCACTCACTTCTCCACTGTCCCCCAGGCAGGAGGTTATATGTAGATCCTTGTAATCTGTTCCCCCTTTCTCCCTCCCTTTCCCTCCCCTTCCTGCTGTAAACGTTCTTGTGCAGGGTTTTAAGTAGACATGTTTGAGGTATGGGATTGCCAGGTCTATGGCAGCTCTTTGTTCAACATTTGAAGAATTGCCAAGCTGTTTTCCAAAGTGGTTGAACCAGTTTCTGATCTGATCAGCAGTGTATGAGAATTCTAATTTCTCTACTTCCTTGTCAACAGGAGCGACTGTTTCTTTGATTTTAGCCCCCCTCCTGGGTTTGACGTGATACCTAACTGGGTTTGGTTCTCATTCCCTTAATTACTGATCATGTGAAACAGTTCTTCATGTGCTTATTGGCCATTTGTATGGCTTCTTAAGAGAAATATCTAAATGTACTTTACCTATTTTTTAAAAAATTGGTCTGTCGTTTTTTTGTTTTAAGACTTCTTTTGTATTCTGAATGTGAAGGTTCTTATCAGATATAAAATTTGCAAATGAATGTTTGCAACACCCATTCTGTGGGTTGTCTTTTCATTTGATAATATCCTGGAGCACAAGCATTGAAAGTCTAATGTCTCTTTTATTTTTGTTGTTGCATCAGATCATGAGGATTCATACCTTTTCTTCTGAAAGCTTTGTAGTTTCAGCTCTTACTGTCTTTGATCTATTTTGAGTTTATGTTTATGTGTGATATAAAGAGGATCTGGTTGTCCATCCGGGAGCACTGATTGGGCTGCTTAACTGCAAGGTCAACAGTTGGAAACTACCAGCTGTTCCGAGGGTGAGGCTTTCTACTCCCGTAAAGAGTGAGAGACTGGGGAACTCACAGGGACAGTTCCACCCTGTCCTGTAGGGTCCCTGTGAGTTGCCATAGACTCCATGGCAGTGAATTCAGGTGGGTTGGCTATTTATTGAAGACTGGTCTTGCTCATTGAATTGTGTTGGCATCCTTGTAAAAGTCAATGGACTGTAAATAGCACATTCATTTGTATACTTTCAGTTCTTTCGTTGAACTGTCAGTCCATATGTCTTGACCACTGTGTTTGGTAGTAAGTTTTGAAATTGAGATTTGTGAGCCCTCCAATCTTATTATTATCAGTATTGTTTCTGTGATCCTGGGTCCCCTTTTCATATGAAATTAGGATCCACTTGCCAATTTATGTAACCAAGCCAAACAATACAAACCCAGAAACAACAAAGCTTCCTCGGATTTTGATAAGGAGTGTGATGGATGCCATCATATCACCGTGATACACAGAGATTGTTGAAGTCATCAAAGATTTCGTTTTACTAGGATCCACAGCCAGCACCCATGGAAAGCAGTATTCCAGAAATCAAATAACATTGTATTGGGAAGTATGTGATTGAAAGTAGTAAAAAGCAAAGATGTCACCTCAAGGACCACAATGCACCTGACCCAAGCCATGGCATTTTCAGTCACCTGATAGACACGGGAAAGCTGGACAATGAATCAGGAAGACCGAAGAAATGATGCTTTTGGATTATGTTGTTGGCAAAGAATGTTGGATATACCATGCACCGCCAGAAGAACGAACAAGTCTGTTTTGGAAAAAATATAGCCAGAATACTCCTTAGAAGGTGAGGATGTTAGGGATTTGTCTGTTTTACGTTGGACATGTTCTCAGGTAGGATCAGTCCCTGAACCCTCAACAAGATGGACTGACACAGTGGCTGCAACACTGGGCTTCACCCATCGTGAGGATGGCGTAGGACCAGGCGGTGTTTGCTTCTGTTTTACACAGGGTCACTGCCTGGTACTGGCACCCACATCTCCACTAGTAATCGCAAGTCAGATTCAGAGCAGATCATGTTCCTGGGAGTATGCGTAGAAGTCCGGGTGTCTCTGGAGAAATCGCTGCAAACCCAAGCTGGAATTATTTGAAGACATTGGCCTAGACTTTTTTTCATCCTTTGCTTGGCTTACATTTTCAAAAGAGACAATATATGTGGCAGTCTGGGCTAGGGCATTTGCTTCATAGTGGTTTTCTCTTCCCATTACAATTTTGAGATCAATGAAAATGTGATTAAATGAAGATAATCCCTGAGAATGTGGTTTCCTATGGCCTTTGCTGTGGGTTCCAGTGGTAGGGCTGCTAACTGCAAGATTGGTGGTTCTAATCCACCAGCTGCTCCAAAGGAAAAAGGTGATGAATTTGCACAAGAATTTACAGCCTCAGAAACACGAAGAAGCAGTTTTCTACTCTATTCTATTAGGTTGCTGTGAATCAGAACTGGCAGTGCAGTGGTTTGGTGGTGGTGGTGGTGGTGGTGTGTGTGCTGTCAGCATTTTAAAATGAAAAACATTGGTGGTCTGATCCGAGTGTACCTGGCTTGACTTTTTCCCTCCTCTCCTTTATCTTCGTAGAGGACTGAGTACACATGGCTTCAACAGGTATTAGTAGGAAATTTAGGTATTTTTCTCTTACAGCCAAGTCAGCTCACATTTTTGTTCTCTTTGAAAGCCCAAAGCACTTTGCGAGGTGCTTCTGCGGGTGGCAAGGCCGAGGAAGAGCTCCCTAAGGTCTAGGTGACAATGGTCCCTCCAATCTGTCATCCATCTCAAGGTGGAACAGGGCTGGGCGGTGTTTGGTTTGCATGACCATGAAGTTGCCAGGCGTCTGTCTGGGCTGACTAGGCAGCCACTAACAACAACAACACAACAGCTGTTGACATAGCTCCAACTGAGGCCCATCGTTCTGCCTCCTCAGCTTCTGCTCCGCTTTCTCACCGAATCCTTCTGGTCAGTGCCAACCAGATGAAGTTGGAGTTCCTTGGCATAGCCTTAAGATCTTTGGAGTGTGGCTGTGGCCTAGCCACACGCCTCACAGTGCACTTTCCCCTGAATGCACTCTGCCGCTCCCACCCCCAACTCCACCTCTCTGCTCTCCAGGGTGCCCTCCCCCAACTCGCTCCTTTCACAGGCTGCTCAGCGGGGCGAGGCTGGAGCTGAAGAGTTGGCACGGGCAGTTAGTTCTGAGCAGGGCTGTTAATGAATGAATGTGAGTCAATTGCTGAGGAAAATGGTAAAATGGACTTCTACCTTATCCGTATAGTCTTGTCAGACCAAAAAGAAAATTTACGTTATGAGACTACCTGGTAATTTCATGTGGTGTTATTGGTTAGCTGCCTCTCTGTCTAATTTGCATCTTTCCCCCCTCCTAGCCAGCTAGCGTGTTCATAGACTGAGCTTAATGTAACTCAAGTGCCTTTTAAAAAAACCCCAAGAACAGTGCTCATTTTGGAATGAAAACATAATATACTTCCTCTTCTGCCTCAGTTTCTTTACTTGCAGTTTCTTTACTTGCAGTCATCCTTTCGCGAAAATCCTCAGCCACAGTCACCCTCGTCGTTACCCTTAGCCTCATATTCTCATTCATTCTCTCTCTGGAGCTCCAATTAGATATAATTAGACTCCCTCACTATAGCATTTTATTTTGCTATCCGTTTTCTCATTTGTTAAGGTGGAACCTTTGATTTTTGACTTGTAACTTTTTAAAAATAAATTTAACCCTAGTTTTCCCTCTAAGCTCAATTTTAATTGTCACATATCACAAGTTTGGGTATGTTATTTTAAAATTTCTTTTTCCGTTCAAAATAATCTCCAGTTTCCTTTGAGACCTTCTTTTTCAGCCATGGGTTATGTAGACGTGTGAATCCAAGTGTTTGGAGGTTTTCCTATTGTCTTTCGTTATTGATGCCTAGCTTTAATTCCACACAGCCAAAGAACATCCTATAGCCACAGTTTTGTTTGTTAACCTTTGCTAAGATTTGTTTACCTGCATGATGTGGTCTGTCTTGTCTCTGTGCATTGCTGTGGTTGTGTGGAGTGTCCTATAGGTGTCAACCTGGTCCAGTTAGTTGTTAGCATGCAGTTCTTCTGTAGCTCCATCGACTTTCCATCTGCTGCTGAAAGAGTGTGGAAGTCTGGAGCTGTAAATTCTGAATTACTGCATTTCTTTCTTTAATTCTGGCCCCTTTTGCTTCCATATACGTTGAAACTCTCTTAGGCGTGTCCCCATTTAGGATTGTTATGTGGTGAATTAACTTTGTATGTCCCTCTGCCCTTTCTGCAGTGCTCGTTGCTTAGAAGAGCACTGCTGTCTAGTGCTAATGTAGACACTCTAGCTTTCTTGTGATGAGCATTGGAGTGTTATAACTTTTTGTTTCTCGTGAGTTGCAGTTTTCCTGGTTCTTCGAGTGTTGTGTGATTTTCATTATATCCCTGACATTTTTAGTACTATGCTTTGAGACTTCTGTGTCTTGTCTAAATCGCAATGAAAATGTTGGGAGATTTATTTTAGCAGGCATGGGATTCAGGTTCTAACCAGGATTTTGTGGATTGTGACTTCAATGTCAGTTCTGTTTTCAAAACCTGTGTCTGAGCTCTTTGTAGCTGACCTGTCTGATCAGTGTGCCACCAGGTGGCCACTGGACATGCTCAATGGTGTTATCCCATAGTTCGGGCTTGTTGAACATTTGTATTGAAAATTATTCAGCTGTTCAGAACGAAGTCTTGAGTTTTTCTTGGCCACCCAGGTGAAGCAAAGCTGAGTGCCAACTGTCTTTCTAGCCCACCCTGAGCGCATCACCAGAGATGACATCCTTGCCAGTTAGCAGATCCCAGCCTCCTCGTCCAAGGACTGCTTTCAGCAAATGACTGCAGGCATTTCGTTCTGTGGGGAAGATGCTTTTTGTGATTCTGTCTGTCTTCCTGACTTGCCTTATCTGCCTTTACCAGGAGCTGGACACAGTCATGCTTTATTGTATGTAGGCTTTCCTTTCGTGAATGAGAGGTGCCCATTTCCTCCCGATCTTCTCTCGCAGCTAAATTAAGACCTTTAAGATAAAATAGATTTTTTTCGATCCTTAGGTTTAGTAATTCTCAGGACCTAGCTCAGTCTTTGTACGTAGTAGACCAACACTTGATAAATATTTGTTGATGTTTCTGCCGTAATGGAGCTTGCGTGTTCCTAGAAACAGCAAGCATCTTGCTACTGGGGAAAGAAAGATGTGGCAGTCACTGGAAAGCTGTGTAACTTGGTAACCAGTCACAGAGCTAAAATTGGTGCCTCAGGAGGTTCCTGGGCCATACCTGCAGGCATCTTACCTCAGCGTGGCTGGAGGCTGCAGAAACAGATGTGAAGAACGTCCAAGGCTGGGAGAGTAGACATTCTGGCGAATGTCTGAATTGGTGCGTGGATGGTGGCTGGTGAAACAATGCAAACACAGCTGAGGCTCTGAGCTGCAGAGGAGGAGGAGGGGGGGTACCCACCTAGGGAGAGCAGACCCTGCTTGCTAAGGCCAAGCTAAGTTGAAAAGCTTCCCATGCTGGCTGAAGATTTTCATCCCGCTGCCTTGCTTAGGAAGCGTACAGATAGCCACTGGCTCTGCCGTGCTCTAACGATGTCATTCTCACTTACCAATCGCGTGAGCGCTCAGCCGCGTTACAGGCAGCACAGAGGGCCTTAGGATTGAGCTAAACTCCCTTGTGTTAGCCTCTGCACAACTGCAGGTGTGATTTTAAACATGTGCCTGGGATTAGCCAGAGTTGCATTGCTAAAAATTAGCTGTGGACTTGCACCTATCTATTGATTTCTTACAAGATAACTTAGTTGCTCCAGAATCTATCATTTATTTGATCCTGACTGATTGCTAATAGATTTAGGTTGCTGCCCAGGAAGCTTGTGGTAGTTATATAATTTAATGTCAACTTAAAGATAGATAAAAGTGTGGGGGTGGAGTTCAATCTGTCAATCAGGTGCCTCCTTGTGGGTGTGACCTTTTCATAAGGAGAGTCCTGGGAACCTTCTCTCTCTCTCTCTCTTTTTTTCCCTCTCCCTACCCTCACCTTCCTGTTGACAAGCCACACCCTGTGGTGTGCCCACCACCATTGGATCCACACCACTCTGTGCCCATTACATCTGCATCATTACACGTGGCTGCGTGAGTCTGAAGAGAGACTTAAGGGCTGGTATCAGACTTAAGGACTTGAGTTGGACTGGGCTGGAATATTTTCTCGATATACAATTACTCCTTAATATAAAGAAAGCTCCTTCTTACACATCTATGAGTGTCACTGAATTTGTTTCTCTAGTCAACTCAGTCTAACACAAGGTTTTACCACTATTCTCTGGTCAGTGATTGGATTTCAATTGTAAGCTGTGAGAATCATATTGCACATAGCCTCTGTCTCTCAGTTGTGATTAGTTTAGTTTTGTGTGTGCCTAAATTTCATCTGAACTATATTAATGGCACTCACAATTTGACCATTGTTCCTGCTATTTTTAAAAACCAAGTGACTGTATTACAATATAGACAGCCTTTTCTTTTATTGACTGTAATTTATATTTGGACTGTAAAGGTTTTTGTGATAGAAATACATTATAATCAATTAATGAATGAATTGGTTTCTTGCAATTCAATCTGGATTATATACTTTGCTTATATTTTAAATGAAATAGAGATAAGTATGCATTTGAAGTATATAGTGAAGTGTATGGACAATGTAGTTCAGAGTCAAGTGATTTTGCTATAAAAGCAGTGTCTTAAGAGCCAAACCCCTGTGAGGAGAAAAATCACAGCCACACTTAACTTGGCATACTTTTTTTTGGTGGGGGGCACAAAACTTTTCCGAATGAAACTACAGAGGCATCTTAGCATTTGGGTGCTAGTTGCATAAGGCTCTGGTAATTTCTCAGTTCACATTGTCAGCATTAGGTGCTAACTTTGTTGCTTTATGTCAAATTTTTGACAGGAGATTCCAGGGCAGGTTGTATTTCTAAGATGTTACACAGTGAACCGATGTGATGCTTTCCATATTGTCTGCTCATTTAGGGAGAAAGATCAGACTTTGTGTATGTCCCATAAAGAGTTACAGGCTCAACCAGGACTTTAGACGCTGCCCTTTCGAGGTGCACAGCATCCTTCATAGGTCACACCAGAAGGATCCAATTTGGATTTCACCTTAAACACACCAGTAGCAGATTAAAAGACTGGAAATACGTCCACGGACCTCAGGATGGACCTGTGCTAAGTGTGAGAAGGAGCCGAGACTGCTATCCCAAGGCTGTGAATGAAGAAGTCATTAGACTTGCGTTGAACGTGTTTGCCTTGAGGATGCTCAATAACAGCCACTGAAGACCACCATATGTGTGCTCTTCCCATACCCGGGGCCTTTCAGTGACGTGTGTAGTACAGTTCTGCCTTTATAAAGGACCATTACTGAAAGTTTCCTATAGCCGACCCTTATGGTTGGTGTAAATAGTGTCCAGTCACCTAAGTTGTTAATCTGTACAAATCTACAATTCATGTATGAAAACAGTTCTATGCACATGTCTTATTATTCTTGACAGTGTTTCAAACTCTGTACCGGGGCTAAATTAATGGTAATACTAATAGAGCTACCATATGCCCCACTGGGATCATTTATAATGCCTTTAACAAAATAATCATGTTTCCAAAGTGAACCAGGAACATGTATAAACTATAGATAGATGAATGGATTTCGAGCTCACACTTCATTGTAGCCCTGATCTAAGAATGGCCCTACTCAATACCTGCCCCCATGAAGTGATCACTGAAAATATGCGTGCTAAACCAAGTGTGATTAAGAAAGCAGATGATGCCTGGCTATCAGAAAGCATAGCATCAGAGGTCTCAAGGACTTGTCTTATAACAAGCAGCCATCGCCCTGAGGCATCTGCTAAGTCCACATGGAAGAAGCATACCAGCCTATGTGATCTAAGAACTGGAAATAATAAAAACCAAACCCTGAGGAGGGAATGATCTTAGAGCCTAAATTCTGAACAGCTAGTGTATGGAAGGCTATGGATGACAGTGAACGCTCAAAACCCATTCGCAGGGTCCCCCACCCGAATGAAGCCTCAAGAGAACCCCCTGTGACAGGCCTGTTTATCAAAGTACTGCTAAAGGGCGGCCACTGCATTGTAGTTAGGACAGTGTCACGTGAGCTGTATTTTACTATTTCCTACTTTGTTTTCAGTGGAGGTTTTTCTCTTTCTGCCATTGTGGGGCCATTTGTGCTTTGTTTTGATTTTGTATGTTTTTCTGTATAGGAAACTCAGGATGGGTAAACCTACAGAGACCACTGGATGGTGGTTTCAAAGGGACATGGCAGGGGGAGGGGCAGGAAGTGGAGCGCTCACAACAAGGAGCACAAAGAAGAAACGTCCTGAACTGACAGTGATGGTGGCACAACTCCTGTGAAGGCGGTTGAACTAGTGAAATGTGTGATGTGTGACTTGTGTTTGGGTTAAACTATTAAAAATAAACAAAAGAAAACAAAACAACAACCAGTCTCGGAAACCCGCGGGGCAGTTCTGGCCTGCCCATAGGGCTGCAGTGAGTTGGATGGCAGAGGCTTGTTTGATCTTGAGGGCTGGCTGAGAGGAAGTGTCACAGCTGTCAGGCATCATAGACGGACAGCAGCTGTTGACTTGGTTAACCACCACAGAATTCCATCTAGGAAATGCTTTCCAAATGGGAGAATTGAAGAGATCACCCAAGCTACTTCAAAAACGTTTGTGGGGAGTTTCATGATGTTTTAACTCCATTTTCCCAAAAACCCTTCGAAGCCCCTGGAAAAATTCTGGAAGTGGAGAGGAGCAGGGGAGCAGTGGCGGGGGGTGAGTGTGCCCCTGAGAGCTCTTTAACCGCGGCTGGCTGAGTGGCCCTCTCTGTGGGGCGTGTGCTGCTGAGCCCACGCTCCAGCTCAGGAACTCTCTTGATGTAGTCGAAAGGAGATAGATACCCTGCGAGGGAACGTTTGAAACGTTCATGGAAGAGTCCACGATCTTCTCGTCCCGTTTTCTTCCCCCATGAACTCTTCCACCTCACCGAACTGGAAGGAAAGCCCAGAGGTACACATGGCTCTTCTGGGGTTCAAGAACGGTTCAGCAAGCCCGCTGGGTTATCATGTAGGAAAAGTAGATCCAGAGAAGTTGTATTTGGGAATTTTGAAATCGCTTTAACCTCCAGATAAATCAGTTTGAACTTGATCCCTGCAAGCCAGTGTTTCCCAAAGTGAGAAATACTCCCCCTGGGGTGGGGGTGGGGGGCACTGGGAAATCTACAGGGCTGCCAAAGCAGCTACCTACACTAGTTCAAACCTGGGGAGGGGGCTGTTGTTCTGAAAAGGGGGGTTGTAAGCCAAGTTAAGTTTGGGGACCATGCTGTAGGCAGTGAAGACCTATAAAAGTGATCACGAGGGATTTTTGTAACGTTTTAAGAGTTATTTGGATTTGAAACAAGAAGCAGAGCTTTCAGCTGAGAGACTTGACAGTCCTTCGGAAATCATGGCTAAAGATTTCAGCTGTTTGCTTAATAGGCAAGTTACTCATTTGTCAGTCTAGAAGGTACTTGGTCAGCATTCCATTGAATAATTTCTGAAAACAGGAGTCTGCCTCCCTTCCACGTCACGGGGCCTCCTCCTCCTAGTTCCTATCACAGCACTAGGTATTCCAACACCATTGTGGCCCCATTTGAAGGAGTTAAAGGTTCCTAGGAAATCTCCAGTCACTTTTTGGTGTCTTTTTTGATAGTGACTTGAAAAGATGGACCCTACTGAGATACATGACACAGAGCAGCAAATGTCAGGTTTGTTTTACCGACTCAACAGGATACTTTTTATTTTATTGCTAATACACATGCCACACAGTCCACCGACTTACCTACTCCCAGAGCTGTGCCACTGTCCACCACGGTGGTCTGCAGAACATTCCAGTCATGCCCAAAAGAAACCTCGGGCCATCGCCACTTTATACTCCGATCCCTCTCTCCTCCCCACCACCCCAAACACAGTTTACTGAAAAGAAAAGGAAGCAATTCTATTTTTCATCACATCGTCACAAAGAATAGACACTTAGAACTAAACTGAGCAAAGTGCAAGAGCTGAACTCTGCAAAGCACAAACTTCTGTTGCAAGATAGGGAGGACGACGGAAATGGACACTGCCCTCACCCTTTGACCCGCATGTCATCCCAGCTGTCTTGAACTTGGGTCTTAGCGAAACATCTCCACCAAAAACCTCACTGCCATGGAGTTGATGCCAGCTCACAGCGCCCCTGTCGGACAAGGTAGAGCTTCCCTGTGAGTTCCCACGACTGTAACTGTTGACAGGAGTAGAAAGCTCCAGCTTTCTCCCGAGGAGTGGCTGGTGGTTTCAAACTCCTGACCTTTGGGATCACAGCCACTATGCCAGCAGGACTAGTGAGACACCTCCTCTCTGCCCATTTTGTATGTTGAAGGCATATGCCTGGCTGTGATGGATGCTGAGGTGTGGGACGCCCGAGGTGTGAGACGCTGGGTGAAAAGACCAGAACGTCAGCCTGAGCTCAGGCTCCAGGGAAAGTTTCAAGTGCCGGATAACTAGGAGCTCACACTGGTTTTTAAAGGAACGCCTGCTTTGTCCAGTAAGTGCTGAGCTCAGAGGCTTTTTTGTGTAGAGGAGTTAGTTACACAATGAAAAAGAGTTTTCCTCACTCTCCAGCAATTCATGATCTCATGAGTAAAGTGAATTGGAGACGAGAGAAGCCAGAACCTATTGTAGCGACCCAGATGCAGTGGGACTGGGAAGAAGAGATGGCAGGGACCTTACAACGGTGATGAGTCATTGCATGGGGTTCGAATAAACAAGGGCTTTTGCAGTGCTGTTTGGTCATCTGGTGCTTTCTGTTTGCTAGCTCAACCCTGGCAGCAAGGCTTAAGGTTCATGAGCCAACTTGGTTGGGCCATGATCCTCAGTGGTCTGGCAGTTATGTAATGACGTAATTTGGCACTTCTGAGATGATGTAGTCATCCTCCATGTTTACACAACACCAATTTCTCCTCACAGTCTGGTCTTAGACACCTACCCATGTTGGTGAGAGAGGAGAGGGTGTAAATGGAAAGATAGCCCGTGTTCTCGGATCAAATGACTTCACTTCATACGAAGGCAACCTTCCCCAAACAGCCCTGTCAATGAAACCCACTACCCATCAAAATCCCAGCAGACTTTTTAGTAGAAGTCGGCAAGCTGGTCTTCAAGATCCGTATGGAAGAGCCACAACAATCTGGGCAAAGAAGCAAGCTGGAGACTTAGAATTCCTAGTTTCAAAACTTACGACAAGCCTACAGCCATCAAGATGTCACTCAGTTTGGTGGGACAGTACTCAGAGTCCAGATTTTTTTTTTTTAAAGTTGGTTTCCAGTTGATTCCAACTCCTGGAGACCTTGTGTGTTTCAGGGTAGAACCGCACTCCAGAGTTTTCAGGGGTTGTGAGTGGGCTGTGATCCACATGGTTGGTAGTTTGAAGCCCCCAGCTGCTCCTTGGGAGAAAGGGAGGCTTCCTACTTTTGTAAACGGTTACAGTCTCAGAAACTGAGTTGGCATCAATTAGATGGCAGTGAGTTTGGAGTTTGGCTTAGTAATTCTTTTGGAAGTAGATCACCAGACCTTTCTTCTGAGGCACTTCTGCATACATTTGAACTGCCAGTCTTCCAGTTAGTAGCTGAATCCTTAGCTGTTTGTGCCACCAGGGACTCCATTCCAGAAGTAAATTGTCATACAGTCATTGCATTTTTACTGCAGTGCTTTGCAACACACATGAAAATATTACTGTCTAATTTTAGGGATTCTTTAGTGTACCTCAAAGTGTTTCAATGTTTTCCGACCCACAGCAACCCTGAAGGACAGAGGAGAACTGCCCCTGTGGGTGTAAATCTTTCTTGCGCCGCGTAAGACCTCGCCATGGCTCTGGGACTCGTTTATGCATATATGTGCTGCGTACACTAAGACAGCATCCGATGACTGAGGCTGGGAAGCGCGCCTGCTGCTTCTGACTGAACCTGCATGTTTGACTATTAAGACAGACCTAGGAACGGCACTGGCTCACAATCTGGGCACTGCCAGTGCCTCTTGAGCAGCGACGCCCCACTTTGATCTCTGCTGGTTTGCCTGTGCTCAATACCTCCTGTAAATGTCTGACTTACTTCCCTCAACAGAACTTTTCAAGGCCAATCCACGTGGGAGCATCCGGACTTCACTTTCTTTCGGGCTTTTGTTTTTCCCTCACCTCTGCTGTGCTTTTGATGAATGCCTCCTTTCTCGTTCCTCTGGATTTCTTTTTCTTGGTGGCTGCTTCTCGAGTTGGACTTAGGCCGTGATCTGAGGAATGAATGCGCCACCACATCAGGATGAAAGACTGTGAGAATGGAGACTGCCGCGCAGCCCTTTTGTGCTGTACAATCTGGTGCTCGAAAGGGAATAGATAGGAAAGAAATGACGAGGGGCTTTGAGCTCATTGTTCGCTTAGTGGTTGATTTTATATATTTTAAGTAACATTTTAATTGTAAATTAGATGAGGGCTCACATCTCAGACCGTCAACATTATATTCCATAGTTTAAACTGCTAGTCAACCCCTGCCCATGATTTCCTCTTCACCTCGCTCACCTCTTGATTTCTTATCTTCCTCTTGGGGACTAACTGCCATCTTCCATTCCATCCGAGTTAACACCCATCCACAGTCTAGCCCAGGGGCGGACAAACTCCAGAGATGGAAGAGCTAGTCCTGTGCCTCACACAATTTAAAAATTATTCGAGAGATATAAATTTATTTTATAAATGAAATCACCATTATCTGAATAATATCCTTTAAACATTTTTCATTTTTGACTTCAGAACCTCATGTTCATACTGAAAGAGCCCCATGGCTCTCGAGCTACAGTTTGCACCCCCATCTAGCCCATGGCTTTATCTCCTCACCCTGGGTCCCTCCCCGCCTCTCCTCTCCCCTCCATGGGTTTTTCATTATTAAGCTGTGCACTTGCTTTGGGTTTCCTGTTGACCTTTCCACTTGTCAGTAATCCTATCTCCCTTGTCTCCTTAGCCTCTGAAAGAAGGAAACTGCTGTGTGTGTTCTCTTGTTCTCATTTGTTAATTCCCACTCGTAGGCCCGGCCTGTTTCAGGCCTGGTCTGATTTTCAGGCTGTAGACGCATGCGTGTGATCCTGGCTTCCATCCCTTCTCCCATCACATCACTGGCCCTCAGCAGCCACCGCCTCGTTTCAGATGGCTTCCTGCAGAGGGCAGGCTCATGCAGTGTGAAGCTCCCCCAGAGACAGGTCCAGCAAAGCTCTTTGCATCGATGAAGGCTCTTTCTCCATGAACCCCAGAAGGACTCCTCCGTGGGCTTCCTGCCGTTTCCTCCCAGGATGACAATTTAAATCCAGTTAATCCAATGACAGGCTTGTCTTGGAGGTCAAAATTTATTTCCTCTTGACAAAATTTGCTGCTGCTGACCCTAGGTTCCATGGAGTCGTTTTGATCCCTGGGGACCCCAGGTGACAGTACACTGCCCTGTAGGGCTCATGGGGCAGGTCCCTCTCCTTGTGAGGTCACCTGCATGAGTTTGAACCAAACCACCTCTCTCTCAGCAGCCAGGTGCCTTCCCATTGTGCCACCAGGGCTCCTGTGGGAAGGTTCTGCTCTCCTTTCACGTCCTGCCCCTGGGAGATAGCCCAGGTGTGAGAAAGGATGGTGCTAACTAGCTTGCTTTCCTTACAGTTCAAACCCTGTAGTTAGGGGTGAGTCGGAGTGCCACCATGGGGGATTTGAGTTCATCCTGGTGCCCCTGAACTCAGGTCAATGAAGTCACTACACAGCTACCATGGGGACTTGGGTGCTCGAGTTATTTAATCATGGAAGGCTCCATTTCCTTGTCAGTAAAATGAATGTAGGAACGAACTCTTTCCTATGGAACAAGTGACATCATTGCTGATGTCAGATGGATCTGGGCTGGAAGCAGAGAATACCAGAACAATATTTACTTGTATTTTATTGACTATTATGCAAAAGCGTTTGACTGATCATAACGGACTGTGGAAGCCTTGAGAAGAATGGTGGGTTGTGCTCATGTAGCACCTGGACATGGCCTGACACTGTGCTCAAGACATGGGGCCAAACATAACAAGGGCAGCGAGGATGACCCGGGGCCGGGCAGGGTTTCACTCTGTTGGGCATCGGGTCACTCCGAGTGGGAACCAGCTCAACGGCACCTAGCAGCAGCAGCAGTGGCAGGAGCACTCAGAGTTGGAGTGGACGTCACCACAGGAGGGTCTACACTGCTAAACAAGCGTCGCTTTCTGTGCGCACCACACCTGTAAGGCTCCCTCCACTGACGCCCAGCTGCGCACACTCCACAGGGAGGGAGGCAGCGGCTCTTCTGGTTTGGGTGCTTTTGTCGTTGTTGAGCCTTGCTCAGACCCACGTCTTCTTTGTGGGAGATCCAGACAGTGCAGGATGACAATGACCTTGATGGTTCCATCTCCTAAGGATGGACAAGGAAAGTCTTATCTTAGGTCACAAAAGTAGTCCAGCACGTGCGACAGCATACCATTCATTGAACTGGATGCAGCAGGACCTGAGATGTCATGGTCACAATTGAGTCAACGTGTCCTTTGTGCTCCCCCCCAGACCGTGTCCCTTTTGTGATATGACCAAAGTCCACTAGAATGAGCCTGAAATGAAAACATCGCTAGCCTTGTAACCAGGAACAAAGGTGACTCTATGGGAGACGTGTGGCCACCTTCGGTCCAGTCAGGAGCAACTCAGCACCAGGCAGGCCTGGGTGGCGGCAGAGCACAGACGCTCGGCCTTTGCAGCAGGAAGCTGCTGTTGGGTTTCAAGAGAAGGACGTGCTGATGAGATCTGGGTTTTGAAAAGACTGCTTTGCCATGGCTGGGATGAGCTGGGTGGGAGCTTGGACCAGGGAAGATGGCAAGACTTCGCTGTTGAGACAGGTTGAGAGCTGGGCAGGATGCTGTGCAGGTTGGGTCTGCCTTGTACAATTGGGGGGAGTGGGGTTGGTTCTCTGAAGACATGAGCCCTGGAAGAAGACCAGGTTTGTAGGCCAAGTGGGAAGATCATGACTTCGTTTGGGACACTTTGAGTTTGAGATGAGCAGCCGTTGAGACCTTCAGAGGTTTGAGAAAGGAATCCCAGGTGTTTGCCGAAGTGGTTGATTTGAAATGAGCAGAAGACTATCCAGAGCTTCCTTCTGTCCAATTAGCTAATTCAGGACAATTAGCAAGTGTCCTGAAAGGAAGGATCCCATTCAGAGCTACCCTAACAAAGCGCTTGGTTGGGGGGTGGGGGACACACGGGGACAGAGATGCACACACCTTGGTGGCATCCTCTCAGACTGCCCTGGTCAGCACTAAAGATGAAGGTATTCAGTAGACAAATACTTAAGAGTGAGGGATGGTCAGTATATTAAGGAAATGAACGTGCACAGGCATTTTAAAAAGAATTTGCTCAAAACTGTTTGAGGGGGAACTGATTGCTGTAGGAAAAATAAGCCTGTCAGCTGAGTCAGGAAATTTGTTGACTAATAATAAGATTTAGAGGCATGTCTGCATTGTCTGCTTATACTTTGCTGTGTTTCAAGTTTAATTTTTTGCCAGTGTTTATTTGTGTAATTAGAAAAATAAACAAGCTGTTAGCTGGAACTATAATAACTTGATGATATTGCCAAGGGTGGGGAATAATCAAGGTGGAGCCACTGCCCCAGTGTGGCAATGGCGAGTGCTCACTAAGTGGAAGGTCGGTGGTTTTGAACCCACTAGCTATTCTGGAAGAGGGTGGGGGTGGAGAGACCTGTCCGTTTGCTCTGTAAGGACTGTGGGGCAGCTCTGTCCCGCCATGTTGGGTCGCTATGAGCCAGAGTCAACATGGGGATGCACGTGAACAGATTTACACATGCTTCTTACTGGGCTGGGTAGACAATGACATCAAAGAAGATAGGTCACTACTACCATGACAGAAATAAGGGGTTATTTGAGAGTACGACAGATGCCCATAACTTAGATGAAATGGACTAATTTCTAAAAAGGCATCAGCTATCAACACTGACTCCAGAAGGCAGAGGAAATCTGGGTAGACATAAAAATAAGTAAAGAGACTGGATTAGTCATTTAAAACTCCCCACAAAGAACAGTCTAAGATTAGCTGGCTTCACTGGTGAATGCTTCCAAATATTTAAAGAAGAATTTATAAGGATTCTTCCAAATTCTTCCAAAAGACAAAATAAACAAATAGAACAGAAGAAAACATTTCTCAACTTACTCATTGAGGCCAGTATTACCCTGCTTCCTAAACCAGACACAGCCATCACAAGAATCGAAAACATCAGCCCAACACCTTTTCTAACCGTACCCCTGGCCATCAAGCCCATCCTGACGCACAACGACCCTGTATAGCAGTGGCGTTCCACCGGTGGGTTGTGACCCCTTGGGGGGGGGGGGAAGTTGTTGAATGATCCTTTCACAGGGTCGCCCGATTCATCACAGTAGCAAACTGACAGTTATGGAGCAGCAGCGAAATTAATTTTATGGTTGGGGGGGTCACCACACATGAGGAACTGTGTTAAAAGGTCACGGCATCAGAAGGTTGAGAACCACTGCTTTATAGGGTTTGTGAGGCTATAAATTGTTATGGGAGCAGGTAGCCTCATCTTTCTCCAAAATTTTTCAACAAAATACTAGAAAATAAGATCCAGTGATATAAAAATGTTACACACCCCGAGCAAGTGAAATTTATGAATAGGAATGTGAGGTTGGTTTCACACCTAAAAGCCAAGGAAAGAAGCACACGATATCAAATGATCGTCTCCATGACTACAGGAAAACACTGCACAAATCCAGCACTGTGATGAACTGTTTTCTAATTACAGTCGGAGGACACATCTTTAGTCTGATAGAGTGCAGCAGTGAAGACCCTATAGAAACGACCAACCCCTAATGGTTGAAAGACTGAATGCTTCCTAAGATCAGGACTGAAACCAAGGCCCGCCACGTCTCTCACCTTGGTCCTGGCCAGTTGGGCGAGAGAGAGGAGCAAAGGCAGGCAGATCACAAGGAAGGAACTCCAGTGATTTCTGTTTGCAGACATCATGAGCGTACACACTCCATCAATCACACCTGCAGGAATCCACATGGACCGTGAGAGTGCTAGGGGCTTGGATTCAGTGGGATGCAACATAAATATGTACTAACTATGTTCTAAATGCGGAGACAACAGAAAAGCCATCAGCTGATGAACGGAGACACACACTGGTGTGTGAATATATTAGTCTCTCATAAAAACAAAAACAGGAAGCGCTGATTCATGAATGTCAAAAGTGTGGTGCTAAGTGGAAGAAGCCACCAGAGACCACATATGACACAATTCGGTTTATATGGACTGTCCAGAACAGGTAAATCCAGAGAGACAGAAAGTCAGCCTGGTGGTTGTCTAGGACTTGGTGTAGGGGAGAAGTTGAGGGCAGACTGGTAACGGGACCAGGCAGGCCTCGGAGGCAGTGGGCTTTGGCCCAGACCACCATGATAAAGTAAGCCCCATGGATTTTTGGTTTGTTTCCCAGAGTATATAAAAGCGATGTTTACACCGCAGTGTAATCTGTGAGGTGCAGGAGCAGGATGGAAAAGTTGGGGATATTGTGAGAAGGACCCAGCTGGGGCTGAGTCACAGCGAGCACACCCTGTTGGAAAATGGTGCGTAGAGACGTGCTCAGCACAGGTGGCCCCGAACCTTCCCTTTTAGAGATTTTAAAAAGCACTCTCTGGGAAGCACGGTCAAACCACATGCAATAAAACGAGGCGGGCCCATTTTGGGGTGACTTTGGGGAGTGATGAAAACATTCTGGAATTGCGTGTGGCGCAGCTGTGCGACTGTACTACAGATCAGAGAATGACGCTGCCACTGGAAAATGGTTGGGCGTGTTGAGTACCATCCGGAAAAAGTGCACCCAGAGGGGGACAGTGTACAGATCTGTACATGTTTCATGCCCCTACTTCTGTTACATTGCACATGTCATGGTTCATACTAGAGCAATCTGGGCACAAAAAGGAACAAAGTTAGTGAAGCTTCTTGGAGTCCTCTCTCCTCTGAGGGCCTCTCACTACAGAATGTCGTGCCTGCTGCGTTTGGTGATGACAGTCCTTCACAGGCTCCGGATTCACCGTGTTAATAGAACATCCTGGAAGCCTCATTGCAGTCGGTCTCTGTGCCAGCACTGCTAACCCCTCGCAGGCATTGTCTTGTCCTGCGTGCCCTGACCACACTCCGGTGGAGGGCCGCCCTCCCTACCGTGACACCCCTGCCAACAATGCCAGAAGCTTCTGTGTATTTTAACTGTGTTATTATTCAGAACATGAGCACATCAGCCCCCATGCTGGCTAAGTACAAATCAGGCTCACTGCCATCGAGTTGATGCCAA
This sequence comes from Tenrec ecaudatus, assembly GCF_050624435.1. NCBI lineage: Eukaryota > Metazoa > Chordata > Mammalia > Afrosoricida > Tenrecidae > Tenrec > Tenrec ecaudatus. The sequence goes on from NC_134541.1 coordinate 136,620,504, forward strand.
CTCATGGAAACTCTGGGCTAGCATAGAACTGCACCCGAGGGGTTTTGAGACTGTATCTCTTGAGGGGCTTAGAAAGCCGCCTTCTCCCGAGGAGCAGCTGGTGGTTTCGAACTGCCGGCCTTGAGGTTGGCTGCTCAGCCCGTCCTCATGTTGGAGTAAGGCTTTCAGAGGAAACGAAAGCATGTAGTATTTGCTAGAGTTGACCCTCCAAGGGGCAGAAAAACACGAGGTGGTTACTGGTCAGTAACAAGACAGGTATTTTGAAAATGCACACCCACCCCTGCCTCAGGGGCAAATAGAGACAAGCCGTGGTGTTTGGATCTTGTTTGATGCTAATCCCTGTATTTCTGTTTGTTTTCTAGTTTTATGTGCCAAGAACCTTGCAAAAAAAGACTTCTTCAGTAAGTAAACATCCTTTCTTTTTCGGTGCTATCTGCCATTATTAATGCTCTTCACATATTTCTGACCTTTGACACTTGTAAAGAAGCACTGGGTGTGTCCTTGGCAAACTCCGGCCCTTCCTGAGGAGAAATCCCCGAGGACCACACGTAGGAGGGGCTCCTTCCCAGGCGCTCCCCATGAGCGCCTTCTGCCGGGGAAAGCGGGAAAACGCTCCTCAGCTCAGCTCCAGACGGGATCTCCTCCTTTCCTTTTTGCATCCTCTACACAACAACTGGGTTACAGTAACACTGCGGGTCAGATTTCATAGTTAAACCACATTTGAGATGGCTTGTAAGAGAGAAACACCCCTTCACTTTAAAGATTCACCCACCTGGGAGGAAGTGTCTGTCCTGGTCAGTCTTGCACCTGCTTCCTGATCAGTCCTCCCAGGCATGCCGGCGAGCGCCACATGGGCTTCAGGTGGCGTCAGTCACAGTGTAGACTTTGTTTCAGAGACTGCCCAAGTCGCTGGGACGCTTTGAGCACTGGCATCCAGTCAAGGTCGGCCTCCAGAACTTTCTATCTTGCCACCTCCTCTCAGATCCAGACCAGCCTCATTCCTACTTGAGTGGATGATTTTTCCCCTTGGAGAGAGGGTGGTTGCTGAGAGCTGCCATCGGGTCAGCCCACATGGCGTAGAAGGCTGGCCCATCCTGTGCTGTCTTTGTGACTGCCCACGGATTAGGCCATTGTGTGCTGTGGGCATCTTGATGACTGGCTTTCAGAAGTGGATGGCCAGGCCTTCCTCAGCCTGGCTGAATAGATTCACATCATAGAGAAATGTAGTCAATCGGATGCTGCCCCGGTACCTTCATTGATCTGGCCCCACTTAGAGATGATCAGACTGGAAGCTGGAATTTGAGCTTTGTTCCCTTTCCGTTCTGTCTGAAAGTCTAGAGGTGCAGGCATGCAGCCTTTCTCAAAGAGCTGGGTGGGAGGGACCCTGTGTCGGGTCGAACTTAGGGCGGCATGAGCTTGTCCATTGTGTGTGTCCACTGAGGGCCGGATGGCCCCCAGCCCTGACTGTGCGCGTTCCTCCAGGACTGCCAGACCCTTTCGCAAAGATCGTCGTGGATGGCTCCGGGCAGTGCCACTCTACCGACACTGTGAAGAACACGTTGGACCCCAAGTGGAACCAGCACTACGACCTGTGAGTGACCCTTCGGGGGACACCCCGCCTGAACCTACATCTTCATCCATTTGTGTGTGTGTTTCTTTCTTTCTGTTTTTGGATGACAGTGTTTTAGCAATTAGCAGCCTTTCCAATCTCCTGGCCAATGGGAAGGGTGGGGGGGAGGCCCCGGTACCTGCCCCCAACACCCTGGCTGCTTCTTCACTGTAGAGACTACCTAAGATTTGGTACAAGTTTCCTACAAACATATTTTCTACAGGAGGCAGTGGAGTTTTGCATGATTTGAATGTATATGAAGGGGCTCCAGAAAGTGCGAGGCAAAAGGGGATTGAGAGGTGGCAGGGTTTTCTCATGAGCTTTATGAAGCCTGCAGGTCATTTCACCGTTTCGGTTCATTTGGAAGTCACATTGTCCTTGGAAAACCACTTTAAATATATAATCATACCTGTTTTCAAGTTCCACCCACAAAATGTTGATCAACTGATACTGAAGGGTTTTTTTTTTTTAATCTGCATTTGGGCAGAATTTTTTATTGTAGGATTCTAGAATCAGCTGACCTACCCAGAGTGAATGGAGACCAAGGTGGTTCCTCCTTATGGGGTGGAGTGGGGCCAGCCTGTTCTTTCTTCAGAAGAGCGACTGGTGGCTTCATACCACTGGCTCTGGCTCTGGCTCGTTGCCCAACACGTCACACTCCATGCCATCAGGACGCTTTCAGTGACTTGGAAAAGGGTTGTCAGTTCTCATGCGAAGGCTCCCCTCTGTGGGTGACATCTTCTGAAAGGGAATGAGCTCAACTCTCAGCCGGAGGATTTACAGGCCACTGGCGGATAAGTTGAAGTCATGCCAGGGAGGCCCCACCACTGAGAACAAGCAGCCATAATGGATCACTTGGGGCAGGGCAGGCAGTCTATGCCCATGGAGGAAGGGCCCTGGAACCAGGGGCCGGGGAAGACCTGGGAAGAGCACCATCCCATTGAGGGCTTGAGTCAGTGCCACAGACCAGTGTGCAAACTTCTAGTGAAGTCACATGGAAAGTTATTTTTAAAAGTAAAAATGTAGCATGTTGCACAGGGGTGGAAAGGTTCATTGTGCGGGCATCCTTTTGCATACTCTATAGCAGCGTCTATGTGATTGGTGGGAATTGATGCATCGTGTCACTAATGTTGCCACATGGCAGACTTCTTATGTACTGGAATGCTCCCCTCATGTGGTGGGTGATCTCCTGGGTTCCCTTCACAGCTGATTGTCGACGACTTCCCCACCCACTGGCATTAGGAGACGCGTGCGGGGTGTCTGTCAGGAACGGCATACAGAACCTGAGTTTAAAAGGCATCCTCTGTGCTGCTTGCCTCTCAGCTAACCCCACCCGCACCCCCGCCCCATCAGACATCACTGTCAGGAGCAAACCCCAACCCAGCTGGCCTGCTCTTTTCAGATATGTTGGGAAGACAGACTCTCTAACCATCAGCGTGTGGAACCACAAGAAGATCCACAAGAAACAGGGCGCTGGCTTCCTGGGCTGCGTGCGCCTGCTCTCCAATGCCATCAGCAGGTTAAAAGACACTGGATGTAAGAGCCCAACGCCTCCCTGCCCCTTCATGCACCTGCAGAAGGCTCAGGGTTCCTCCCATGAATGCCGACTGCAGAAGCCCGCCTGCCTCTGGGTGGCATTGTTCTGGGTTAAGTTTCAAATTGTTTGTTTGCAGACCAGCGTTTGGATCTATGCAAACTAAACCCCTCGGATACTGATGCAGTCCGTGGCCAAATAGTGGGTAAGAACTCTCTCCTCTGTCCAAAGAGATGCTCTTCCAGAACGTGGCATTCAGCCCTTCTCCCCCACGCCCCCTCTGGGGAGAGTAGCGCCCGCAGGCTGCCCCTGCTGAAGAGGATGTGTAGGAAGGAAGGAGCAGGCACCCCAGGCCAGAGCACCATGCTGTGAAGTTTTTGTTCTCTATCTCCCTTCAGCCAACCATTCACAGTTGAGGAAGGAGCTGAAAGGGGAGAGTCAGGGCTAGAATTGCTGGTGCAATTTTTCACCCTCATGTTTTGGCGACACTTAATTGTTGGTCGTTGGTCACTGAGTGTAGATCAGGGGACGGTGGCACCTACACAGGGGCTAGGAAGTTGTTTCTCGTGGAAGAAGCCCATCCTATATGTGAACGCAGAGGGATTTTGAAGCAGCCTATACAAGTCAGACTCAGAAGATGACATATTTTGAATAAGAAAGAAAAGGTCCCGTCATTACCAAGCGTTCATGGGAGGTGCCCTGCTGAGCAAGCGAGGGGTCTGTGAAGCAGCTGACCCTCTGCCTCCCTTAGAATGGCCAAGTGTTGACTGGAGCCATTGCAAAGCCTCAGAGAGGCCACAGGCCTACAGTCCACGAAGCCTCTCTGTCTACAGATGGTCCAGGGATTGGCTTACATGGACTTGACCCAACATAAATGAGCTGTGGGAGACAGCCAGGAAACTGATGATGCACATGATCTCGGCTAGTGCCTTCTCTGCTGGTCATCTCCTCCTTGGGGAGGAACATGTCGGAGAAGGACTTCCTGTGTCCAGTGTCTGTAGAAGGGATAGAGTGCATTCAGAGCCAGGTGACTCCTGCCGACACCAACAGCCCTCTTTAAAGGGAGGGTCACTGAGAGGAACCGAATATTGCTGTCATTTTTATGGGCAGCCCAAGAAGCCCAGCGCCCCTCCTGTCCCGCATGACCACTGCGGCTGGAAAGTTCAGGAGTGTGTGCATGAGAGAGCACATGCACACACCTGCCTTGCCGTGCTCAGGATCAGAACCCAAACTCACTGCCATGGGTCAGTGTCAACTCATGGTGACTCTGTAGCTTTGAGAGAAACGGGTGCCAATCCTGACGGCAGTGGCCCGCTGTCTCACAGGTGTGTGGACTGCTGCCAGCTTCTCACGGAAGGCATTCTCTTCTGTTCCAGTGAGTTTACAGACACGAGACAGAAGTGGCACGGGTGGCGGCTCGGTGGTGGACTGCAGAGGACTGTTGGAGAATGAAGGGTACGGACGGCTTGGGGGGCCGCTGCTGGCCCACGTCGTGGTTCAGAGGGAAGCTCCACGGACCACTGGGCTGTGCCAAGATGCCTCAGTCACACCGTCCAGCGTGGAGCTGGTGCCCCGGGGCATCACTAAGACGTATGACTGCAGTGGACGCACCACCCGTTTATGAAGAAACCATGCGTTCAGGATACATTTAGTGGGGAGGGAACTGCTGTGAAACCCCCGAGACCACTTGAGTCACTTTTAAGGGAGGGGGTCTTGGAGAATGTGCTATTCTGGAGACTGCTGGGATGGTATGGGGCATGGGGCAGGCAGGTAGCCAGCATCGAACGGCCTTTCCTGTGGCATCTCCGTGTCCCCCAGTCATCGTGAGAGGAGGAAGTGGTTCTCGGAGGGAGAAGAAATGCTCAGACTGGCCTGTCACTCATCACTGAAAATAAGAGCGTCCACCCAACAAACACACACTCACCGCCCCGGGGGAGTCGAAAACGCTCCCTCTCGAAATCATCTTGTCCCCCAACGCAACCTGAATTGCTCAGCCCTCTCCTGGGAGATACAGGGATCAGAGGAATGTGCCCCCCCTTTCAGACCCCCGAGAACAGAGAGTTTCCAGTGTCCTCTAGGGGAGCAGAGAAGCAGGCCTGTGCTGGGACTGGGGTCTGATATCGCAGAGTGTTTTCAATGCGCTGTTGGGGACAGTTCTGCCTAGAGGTGCCTGAGACTCCCTGAGCTTGGCAGGGAGCTGAGGGGCTGCAGTTCCTGTCATGGGAGTGGCTTCTGAGGGAGGAACAGAGAACAGTTGGCTGATGAGCTCTGAGCTCCACAGTAGGCCTTTCTCTGCTGTCCACCCTGCCCCTTGCCTCCCCAGGGCTGAGCCCCACACTGCTTCTGGGGATACATTCGGGAAGCTCCTTGGGGCACACACATGCTCACCTGTCTTGTCTCACATTTGAATGGGACCAAGGTGAGTTGTAGGAAAGACATGTGGGGACTTTGCCAAAGGAAAACCAGAGGGCGTGGCAGTGCCATTAGCTCTCTGTTCTGACCTGGGGTCGCACTCTCCCTTCCAGAACAGTCTACGAGGACTCCGGCCCAGGGCGGCCACTTAGCTGCTTTCTGGAGGAGCCAGCCCCGTACACAGACGGCCCGGGTGCCGCTGCAGGGGGAGGCACCTGCGGCTTTGCCGAGTCCCCGAGCCACGAGCAGAGGCTTCAGGTGCAGCGGCTACGGAATCCCGAGGTCCGAGGGTCTCTGCAGACGCCACAGAACCGCCCGCATGGCCACCAGTCCCCCGAGCTGCCTGAGGGCTACGGTGAGAAGGCCCAATCACTCCCAGAGGCCTCCCTGGCCCGTGCCCCTCGCCTGCTGAAGACCAAGGCCAGAAAAGATGGTGACACTGTAGCTGCTCAGCAGCCTGGGGCCACCACGGGGGCGGGACCCAGGCAGCGCTACAGGTCAAGGGTCAGGGGTGGGCCAAGCTGATGGTGGCCCACACGTAAGGGCAGGGAGCTCAGCTTGTACAGTGTCCCCCAACTCTTTTCTCTGCATTGAGAGGAGAGCGAAGCTCGGGAGGGGTCACTTGCTGGGAAACTCTTGGTTGAACTGAACCAACCTGATCCCCCCTATTGTACTTTGCAGAACAAAGAACCACTGTCCAGGGGCAAGTTTACTTTTTGCACACACAGACGGGCGTGAGCACCTGGCACGACCCCAGGATACCCAGGTGGGCCTTCCAAGTGCTCCTGCAGCCTCCTCCTGGCCTGGGACTCCTGGGTGTGAAGGGGGAGGGGGACAGGGGTCGCCCTTCTGTCGCTTATCTGGGGCCTTCTCTCCAGACTCTGTGTGTGTGTGTGTGTGTGTGTGTGTGTACACGCGGGGTGGAGGGGGAGCCATTGAGAAAGCAGTCTCACCCCTGACACCGATGAACTGGAAACAGCTGATCTGATCTGAAAAGCCTCTACTCCTTTAAGCTGTGTGGCTCTCACTTTGAATATGTTGATGGGTGTTCTTACAGGGCGGCTGGGACGGTTTCCTCGTGTGAGCGGAGGCAGACCAGGAACAGGGCCAGCCAGGTTGCTGATAGTTGACGTTGGTCCCTGGAGTCCTTCTGCTCTCTGTATTTTATGTGCTTAAAAATGCCCACAGCCAAGAGTGCAGATACAAAGACCATCATCCTTGTCTCCTACTTCACTGTCCCTTGGGACCACTCCTGGGGGAGGAAGCGTTTCGAGACTGATTCCTTTTCTAAGACCACACAGCCCAGCCCAGCTTAGGTCAGATAGCCCACCTCCTAACAGAATGAAGGTCTGTGCCCCTGCCCCCACCCCCACCCCCTGCCCCGTGGTTTCCACATTAGAACTGCTACTTTCCCTTTGAGACTCAGCATTCCTGGTAATGCCCAGGCCCTTTGATCTGTCCGCCTGCAGGGCCCGCCCTTGTCACTGATGTCCCCAGACGCTAGGCTTTGTGCTTGTTGGTCAGTCACATGAGTTCCCGGGTCTGACGGTGACTTTCCCCAGAGATACCTGACCTGAGTGACTTTCTCAAAACGCTTTTCCAACAGCCTGCAGAGCCCTCTCGTTGTCGCTGCTTACTGCGTGCCAGCTGCGCCCTGGCCGACCGCCTTCCCCCACGCTAGCCAGCACGAGAAGTCTGGGTGTGCCTGTGAGCGGGCTGCACCATCTGTGCTCTGACGGCCGCCTCTGTTGTCCCTTTTGGTAGAGACCTTAACAGCGTGAACTGTGATGAACTGGGGCCCCTGCCGCCCGGCTGGGAAGTCAGGAGTACTGTCTCCGGGAGGATATACTTTGTGGATCACAACAACCGGACCACCCAGTTTACAGACCCGAGGCTGCACCACATCATGAAGTAAGACTGCAAGCCAGCCGCCCTGGTTACTGCCGAGGACGAAATGCCTGGCCCCGTGCCATCCCCCTCATCGAGCCCATTGCTGTGTGGTAGCACTCTGAGCGGCAGTGACAGGGAATGAGACAAGGGGGACCGAGGGGTCTGCTCTGTTCCCTGCACCACGTTTGGGCTAATGGCGGCCTCGCTTACACCTGCGGGCACCACGTTGGGGGACGTGTGGGCAGCGCTCCCTGGCCGTGACCCCCACAGTGACCCAGCTGCTTCTCCTCCCAAGTCACCAGTGCCAACTGAAGGAGCCCAGCCAGCCGCTGCCACTGCCCAGTGAGGGCTCCTTGGAGGACGAGGAGCTGCCGGCCCAGCGATATGAACGGGACCTGGTCCAGAAACTCAAAGTCCTCAGACACGAACTCTCCCTGCAGCAGCCCCAGGCTGGCCACTGCCGCATCGAGGTCTCCCGGGAAGAAATCTTTGAGGTACAGAGCTGAGCACAGCCCGAGGGAGTCCGGGCGCGTTTCCTCTTGTGTTGGCATCTCGGGCTCATTCAAGAACTGAGCCTAATAATGCTTCGAGGAGGGAGCCGCGTCCTCTCAGGTGGACCTCTGGTGTGTGTGGGGGGGGCGGGGGGGAGAGGAGCAAGCAGCTCCATGGCAACCCCTGGTGGCCCCCGTGCCACAGAGCAGAGTCCTGGACTTGGCTGTGATCCCTAAGGCAGGTGATCAGGCCTGTCCGTCTTCCACTGCCGAGCGTGGGTCAGAACCAATCTCCTGGGTAGCAGCTGAACAGTGTCCCACTGGTGTCCCGAGGTGAGCCCTACCCACTGCCCCTTTCCCTCAATGCCCACCGCGACCTCGCCGTCACCTTCCGGCGCCTGCCTTCCCCAAGCAAGTGTTGTCTCCTTGGAGGGGAGCAGCCATTCCTTCTAGACAGGCCCCTTCTCTCCAAAATGGTGAGCGGAGGGCCTCACTGCTGCGAGGTGAGAACCACCTTCAGCAGGGACTGGGCGCCTTATCCCACCACCAGGGCCCAGCCTCTGTGCTGCCAGCATGGTGGGTGAGGGCATCACTAAATATCGTGGGGCCATTCATTGAGCCATCTCCACTGGCTTCCAGATAAAAGAGGGAAATTGCTGACGTTTTAATAATTTATCAGTATCCCCTGCTCTGTTGCCATGTCTGCAGGGGAAGGCAGGGCTGGAGTTAGAGGAACCTCTAAGTGCCTCTCAGTGAAACCTGCCACTGTGTCTCGGGGGGAGCAGTTGGCTGGCCACAGGCTTTCTGCCGCTTTGTCTCACCGAAGCCCTCTGCTTTTCTATTTGGGACTCTTGATTCCGAGGTCCAGAATGCTCCAGCCTGGGTACAACAGACAGGTGGTGTGTAAGGCCCTGGAAGTTAATTCACGCAGGGAGGGCAGCAGCCTTCAGCCCTCCGCCATGGTGCTCTGGACAGGAGCTGCTTTTCTTCACACAGCAGTCCCCGAAGGAGCCCTCTGGCACAGTGGGTTAAGCGCTGCCTTGCTCCCACGGAGAAAAACGGGGCAGTTGTGCTCTGCTCGCCCAGGGAGGCTGTGGGTGAGGATCGATTAGCCCACAGGGGGCTGGGCTAGCACCTCGTGTGTCCGCCTGTGTGTCAGAGAGAAGGGCTGACGGGGGCAGCACTGTGAGGTGCGAAGTTGGTGACATCTAGACTCTCAGCGGGGTTCCATTACCCATCTAACCTTTCGTTTGAGAAGAAGGATCTATCTCTGACACGGTCGTGTTTATCTGCAGGAGTCCTATCGCCAGATCATGAAGATGCGGCCAAAGGACTTGAAGAAACGGCTGATGGTGAAGTTCCGTGGGGAAGAAGGCTTGGACTACGGTGGAGTGGCCAGGTAAGAGGCTGCCCTAGAAAAGGGGCCCCCTCTCCCCTAAGTGCGGAGCACAGGATAGAGTAGAACTGCTCCAGCGGGTCCCCAAGGCCGCACCTCTTTACAGAAGCAGGAAGAAGCCACCTTTCTCCCTCAGAGCTGCTGCTGGTAGGTTTGAACTGCTGACCTTTTGGTGAGCAGTCGAACGCTTTAACAAGGGCTCAGAGTGGGAAGAACTTGCAGTTGGTTTGAGCTTGGTTATTTCACTCTGAATCTCCCCAGGCCGTGCATGGAATCGTAGTGCACCCCAGCAAGGCAGAGGTGGGCCTCACGTGTGTCTGGCCCAGGAGGGAGGGCAGGCCTTCCTGTGCGGCTCGTGACTCCTAACACCTGGAGCACACCTCAGATGCCCCTTTGCTGTGTCCATGCCCCGTCAGAATCTGCTCACAACCGTCACTTCCTGTCTGAGCTATGGCAGGTCCTTGGCTTTTTTGAAACACCAGAAAGTTGGAGAGGAATTGGCATGCTAGCAGCTCGGGTCTCAGCCTTCTGAGCAGCTCCTTTCAGCTTCACGTGGCAGTTGGGGTACTGACTTCTCGAAGGGAGAAAAGTTTCAACCTAAAATCCAGGCAGGGCTGTGACCTTAATGAGCTATCCGTCCAGTTAAAAGGCTAGTTGTTTTTACAACATCCCCCAGTCTCTGGGCTTATTACCACCTTCTCTCTTGTTCATAACTAGTTTTTATAATGAAATGGTTCAAACAAAGGAGGAAATCACTCCTGTGGTTACCTCAATTTTTCAAACTCTTCAGTGCCCATTTTAAGTGTAAGAGCAAAAATCACTGTCAAACTCCCTACACCGAAATCTTTCCTTCTTTTTTAATATTTTTATTGAAAATGGCTGTCTAATGAACCCTGTAGTGTCAGTCTTTTCTCTTAATAAATACACACCAAAAACATCTCATTGCCATCAATGGACAGCCTGGAACAGTCGACCTTGTGGTTTGCTGCCAGACCAGTCAGGGCTCCATGAACTCACGCACATGCGTCCAAATGAAAGAGAGGCTGTGCTTCGGGGACTTCCTGAGGTGGTGTTGACATCACCTGGGATTTTGGTCTTTGAAAAGCAGCTGATAAACCTAGTAGACACGGGGGAGGCTGTAGACCAGCAGTTCTTAACCTGTGCGTCGCGACCCCTGGAGGAGGGGGGGGTTTGTCAAACGACCCTTTCACAGGGGTTGCCCTATTTATAACTAGCAAAATGACAGTTATAAAGTAGCAACACGAGGAGCTGTCTGAAAGGGTGGAGGCAGGAGGAGGGTTGAGGACCGCTGCTGTAGACGTGCTTCTGCATGGGGTCCTGCCGCAGCTTTGTTGCTGGGCCTGCATGAGTGTTGGGCCCAGAGCACAGTGCCCCTATCGATACAAGAACACCCCTCCTGGCCATGTGCCAGCCTGACAAGTGTCTGTCCTGCAGACTGTAAAGCTTCCTCTTTTATGCTGAGCCCTCTTCTCTCGCAAAGGGAGGGAATCAGCTCGAAGGTGAGCTCAGTGCAGCGCGTAACTGTGCCTTGTTGTTCCCAGGGAGTGGCTTTACTTGCTGTGCCATGAGATGCTGAATCCGTACTACGGCCTCTTCCAGTATTCCACTGATAACATCTACACGCTGCAGATCAACCCAGACTCTGCCATCAACCCTGTGAGCACCCAGCGCAGCGCAGGCGGGCCTGGGCTCTCATGGGAGAGGGTGGTGGATAGCTTTTGTCTCAGTTCCGATAAGATGCATAATGTCAGCCACTGGGTCAAGTCCCTTGTCCTTCATGGGAGTCCTCAGGAGATCACTCCGACGACTCACTGGTAGGGGTAGGTTCCTCAGAGAACAGTGCTGGTTTAAGTAATTCTTCCACGGACTGTGTCCCTGCTGCTTGTCCTTGGTCCGTGTGTGTCTTCTGGTTGGAGGGAGTCGCTCTGTGGCGAGACTTTCTGGTTTTCTCCACCATGGATGGACCCTGTAGTGATTCTGAGGCCCAGAGGGAATCGGGCTGCTGCTTCCAGCTGAGCCCTGGACAGCCCTGCGCGCCTGACGCTCCATTCTTTGGCGCCCCCCGCAGGACCATCTGTCCTACTTCCACTTCGTGGGCCGGATCATGGGCCTTGCTGTATTCCACGGGCACTACATCAACGGCGGCTTCACGGTGCCCTTCTACAAGCAGCTCCTGGGGAAGCCCATTCAGCTCTCGGACCTGGAGTCGGTGGACCCCGAGCTGCACAAGAGCCTTGTGTGGATCCTGTAGGTGGAGCCCTGGTCACCTCCTATTCACCCATGAACACTCAGCAGTGGGGGGAACACCAGGTCGATTAGTGACCCAGGCGGCCACTACCTGTACTCACTCTGGTAGATTAGTGACCCTTGTGACCGTATCCTCTGTCTCTGCCCAGTCCCTGGTGCTGGGCATGAATCACAGGGCAGGGCTCCCGTCTCACACACCTGCCCTTGACACTAATGCTCGCCCCCTTGTGGCCTGCGGGGACAGGGAGAACGACATCACACCTGTGCTGGACCACACCTTCTGCGTGGAGCACAACGCCTTCGGCCGGCTCCTCCAGCATGAGCTGAAGCCCAATGGCAGGAACGTCCCTGTCACGGAGGAGAACAAGAAGGAATATGTCCGGTAAGGGCCCGCCACACTGCGCTTACTTAACCTCCCTACGGGCACATAGAAGCATCACCGCACGTGCTCGGTCGTGCGGTGAGGGGAGAACGGTGGCTATCTGCTGGGCCCGCCTAGACTTCCTTTCCCCGGTGGCTGTCCTCGCAGGCTGTATGTGAACTGGCGCTTCATGAGAGGCATCGAAGCCCAGTTCCTGGCTCTGCAGAAGGGGTTCAATGAGCTCATCCCCCAACACTTACTGAAGCCCTTTGACCAGAAGGAACTGGAGGTAGGCGGGATGGGTGCTGGCTGCGGAAGGGGTTGTCCACTTGGGTGGCAGTGACCTGGGAAGCTGTTGGGGACCGTCACCTGTCAGTCCAGGCGATTGTATTCTTGCTAACAGTACTCTGCCCGCTCCTCACCCCCGTCAGCTGGACATGGGGCAAGTGGTCAGTTCCCAGGAACCCATTCCCTCTCACCGCCCGCCCCCTAGCTCATCATCGGCGGCCTGGACAAGATCGACCTGAGCGACTGGAAGTCCAACACGCGCCTGAAGCACTGTGTGGCCGACAGCAGCGTGGTGCGGTGGTTCTGGCAGGCCGTGGAGGCCTTCGACGAGGAGCGCCGCGCCCGGCTCCTGCAGTTTGTCACCGGCTCCACTCGAGTGCCACTGCAGGGCTTCAAGGCCCTGCAAGGTGACTGCAGGCGAGGCGGGAGGGACTGGCGCGTTCTGAGGCTTCTTGTAGAAGCATCTTGGGCTTACCTGGCAGATGGGCGACATCGCCACTCCCTGACCCCCATGTCTGCTTACACGCTGGGATGTGGTTGCTTTAATGGGGAGGACCCTGGTTGCTGGTCCCTATTCTCCCCCTGTGAGCATGGCTGGGGGCTGTCGCTCCAGTGAGACCCATGCCACTCCTTCCCAGACCCCCTTGGGTTTGTGGAGAAAGCTCATTAGTTCCATCTTCCCACAAACTACGTGAAGCCACCTTGTGCCTGAAGGCCCGGTGCACCACACCCTCTCCAAGCCTAGTGGTCCTAGCCTAGCAGGGGCCACTGTCCCCATCTAAGCCACCAGGGGTCATGTGCTGATGGGCCCCACCCCTTCCCAGCATCAGCTCAGTCATTTCTGAGACAAAGCTTTCCCAGGAGCTGCTGCTGCAGGCCATGTCCCTCTGGTGAGTAAGGCAGCACGCGAGGCAGGGCCTGGGACGAAACGTGGGGAGAATGCTCACATAGCTAGGCAGGCGAGGCCAACTCCAGGAAGGGCGACTTCCTGTCAGGAGCGCCTTTGGAACGCTGTGGCCACGGGTGGCTGGGGAGGTGGCAGGCCAGCTCTGAGGTGCGTTAACTAGAATGTTGTGTGTAAGGTTCTACAGGCGCGGCAGGGCCTCGGCTCTTCACCATCCACCTGATCGACGCAAACACGGACAACCTGCCCAAGGCCCACACCTGGTAAGCACGCCGCTTCCTGAGAGAGGCTGGAGCTGTAGTTGGGCTCTTGCCCGACACCCCGGGGCCCCGCTGCCTGCTAGAAACTGGTCTGTAACTGACCAACGAGCAGCTGCAGGGGGCGCCCAAATATGGCTTAGGGCCACCCTGGTGGGTCCCAGCGCTGACGCCCTCTGTTTCAGCTTTAACCGCATCGACATCCCGCCCTACGAGTCCTACGAGAAGCTGTACGAGAAGCTGCTGACGGCCGTGGAGGAGACATGCGGCTTCGCGGTAGAATGAGCGCGCTCAGCGCCCGGGCCTGCCGGCCTGCACGCACGCCGCGCTCGCGCTGGGAGGGGCCGTCCCCCTCTTCCTCCGCACTGACGACACCCCCACCCTCCATCACCCATCCAATAAAGGCAGCCAGGGTCACACAGGAAGGTCCGTGCTGATGGGGACGGGCGTCTGACTGAAGGAGCCCTGCCCGCACAGGGACTGCGGGCTGTGCACAGAGAAGAACCACCTGTCCTTTCCGCCACATCGCCCAGTGAACAGACCAAACCGCCTTAGACCCCACCGCGCAGCGGGCTGCTGCCATGCCACTTACTTGAAATCCTCCCCGTTTCGGGGCTGCCGTGGCTCGCATGGTGTTCTTGCTGCCGGCTCAGTGAGAACTGAGCCTGAGGACATCGCCGCCTGAGGGGACTGGGCAGATGCCATTGGTCAGCCTGCACCCAAGTCTGCGACAGCTGACCACAGCGGCTCCAGCACGAGGTGTTGCGGGCACCGTGTCCAAGACGAGCTCTGGCCTCGGCGCAGGTCGGAGGCAGGCGGCTGCTCTTTCCGGGCTCATCCCTTCCCGCCAGGCTGGCTCGCAGGCCTGTGGGCCGCTCTGCATGAGGGGCCCTGGGAAGGGCAGTGCGTGAGGCTGGCTCCATCTTACCTGGGTATCGGCCCCTGGAGAAAGAAGAACCACCAGGGACCAGGCTGACTCTTGAGAACTATCCCAGATGGCAGGACCCCCACCTAGAAGGAAACCAGGGTCTGAGGGGCTTCAAGTAGGAAGGTGTCCTTTGACACCAGAAAACTGTGGGAGGGCTTGGGCTCAGGACCTCAGGTCCCTTTGCGTCTGCACCGTCTAGATTCCACGACCTACCCAAAGAACCAGCGTGGCAGACAGAGCTCCTCCCAGTGGCCCCAGCCGACACTCAGGGACAGCAGAACACCCTCCACAGTGCCCCCTGCAGGACAGACAGCAGCGCCCCGAGGGCTGGGTTCCAGAGAGCAGTCTTGCCTCCGCACCCACTGTCCACATTCCCACCGGCGGGTCCTCCACCCGAGGTGTCAGCAAGGGCCCCTGCAGAGGATGCCCGCCCAACAGAGTATGGATTTTTAAGATTGGTTTATTTTTGTTTATCAACCACTTTATAATGTATTTTTTAATTTATTTTGTAATGTCTTGTTTTGAAGTATTGCTGCTATCCTTGTTACTCTTCCCACCATTTTTATTGCCGATTTATTTTGTGAAAAGTGTACACTAATATTGTTTTATGTCAAAATCAAAAGTATTTTAAAAAAATGCTAATTCTATTTAATGTGGTCATGGAACCAGCTGGAACCACACACACACACACACACACACACACACACACACACACTGCAGCAGGTGGCGGCGGCCAGGTTCATTTTGTTACATATGCAATAAACTCACCACTTTGTAGCTGTGCGTCCGTCCTGTGGGTGGAGGTGGCACTGCAGTGCCCTCACACATCCCGTCCCCGGAGCAAGGTGGTGAGCCGTAGCCTGTGTTCTGCCCTCACACCAGGGCAGCAGTTCTCAACCTGTGGGTTGAATGACCCTTTCACAGGGGTCTCCCATTCATAACAGTAACAATTACAGTGATAAAGCAGCAGTGAAATTAATCTTATGGTTGGGAGGGTCACCACAACATGAACTGTATTAATGGGTCAGAACCACTGCACTAAGGGAACACCTGGGCCTGCAGGGATTGTGTCGCAAGCATGTCCGCCAGCACCTGAGTGCCCTCACCTGATCCCACTTCCAGTGGTGGCTCTGGGCACTGTCCGCGTCCGCAGGGCTCTGGTGGACCGGCTCTCTGCTGCCATAGTGACTTGCTAGAACCCTGGTTGACCCCAGTCACGTAGTTTAGACAGATCTAGTCGTACTCAGTAAGCTCTCGGGGAGATCGTGACTACACGAGGCAGGCACAGCTGGCAGTGAGGGCCTAGACAAAATCCTGGCTGGGCTGGTGCCTCAGTTTCCTCACTGGTGAACACTCCACCACCTCCTGGGAAGCTGGGGGCTCAGTCGGGTTTGTGGTGCTGGCAACACCGACCAAAAGCAAATTCACTGCCATCGAGGCCATGCCAGTCCATGGTGACATCAGACCCAGAGCCACAGCCAGGCAGGCCCCCAGCCAGCCAGGCAGGAAGGAGCAGGGAGCCAGCTCTGCCCTCCCCTGCACAGAGCAGCGTAGTGGGGCCACACTTTTGACCTGGTTCCCTAATGTGTAAAGTTAGGGTGCATGGGTATGGGCGGCAAGCTCAAGTGTCAGTTTCCCTCTGTGAAGTGGGCTGACCCAGGTACTATCCTGGGCCATGCTGGGAGGCCACCTGAACGGTGCCTGGAGGAAAGGAATATAAACAGCCAGTCCCTTTAGCCTCATCTGAAGGGACCCCCCACCCCCTGCATGACTCAGGATGGTCCCGAATGACGCAGAACTGCTCCGTGGGGTCTTCCCAGCTGCCTCCTGCACAGAAGCACATTGTCCCACATGAATCAGCCATGCAGTTTTGAACTGTCAATGTCAGATTAGTGGCCAAATTCCAACTGTGCCGCTGGGGCCTCCCCTTAGAACCTGGCCCCAGATCTCCTGGGGCCACACTTGGGGAAGAAGATGTTTACTGTCTGATGGTTCTGTGATACGTCACCCAGTGTCCTGCCCCCTCCACCGCGGTAGCTGAGGGCTTCCCGGATGCACCCACCAGCCTTGGGGACCAGGTGAGGGATGGCAGCTGGGGTGCTGATAGCCACCCATGAGCTTCTGGGGTCTGACCTTGTGCCTGTGTCCATGTACCGCACCTGGCAGCAGGATCTTGTTAGGACGAAGGCAAGCCAGGGGCTGTGCCAGGAGGAGATAGATGATGGTGTGCCCAGCATCCAGGAAAGTTGTCTGTACTGGCTGTGCCCACATAGGCTGCCCAGCCCCTGGCCAGTCCTGCAGGAAATTGACAAAAACACTAACAACAAAAACGAAGCTATACCACAGTGCCCACCACAGGCGCTGAAAGGAAGTGGTGAACGTCGCCTTGCTTGGCCTCCGCTGGGAATGTATACTGTTCTCTCCAAATGTCCTCCAAACACCTTGGATGTCGAGATTCTAGGGGTCCAAGCTCAAGCCTGGAGTGCCGGACAGCACCCTGGCTCCCTTTCCTGGGTGCAGAGAGCATGAAGGGAAGCGAAGTGCTGCCCCTGAGGTGACCGGCAGCACTTTACCAGAAGGATGGACTTGTTCCGTGTCTAGACGACTCCTGTTTCACGTTCCCTTTTAAACACGCAGAGCTCAGTGAGAAAATCAACCGAGGACTTCCAGCAAGATGACAGACGAGCCAGCCCCCTCCCTGATGGAGACATCAGAGACCAAGAGAAACAGACACAGATGGTAATCCTGGAATCCTGAGCTTCACAGGAAGGAGGAAGAAGGGGATGGATTACTGGCTAAGAGGGGACAGGGTGGCTGGGGGCCTTGAACTGCTGCAGGCGGCATGCCTTCATAATTGTGAGGTTAGCCTGGGACCAGGCAGTGCTTTGTTCTGTTGTGATGCATAAGGTCGCTATGGGTTGGAACCAGCTTGACAGTAGCTAACTACAACTACGTAACGGTTGGAGAGGGAAATTAGGGGCATCCAGATTGGCAGAGAAGTCACTCTTGGAGATAATACGACTAGACTTAAAAACCAAAAAAAAAAAAAATCCCAAAGACTTTGCTGAGTCCATTAGCTCTAACAGTTTTCTCGCTAAGGGTCCAAGGTCAACGTACAAAATCAGGTTCCTTTATGCTAAAGGGAAAGCTATACTATTTTCCACTTGAAAAAGGAATACGCCGCCCGAGAAACGAAGACCCATGTAAGGACAACCACGATACAATCCTCTAAGAAAGCAGGAGAGACCTACATACGCCAGAGCAGCCATGCTCTTGGATTAGAAGGCCAGCATCGAAAACGCCAATGGCACCCAAGTCTCCAGCTTCAAGGTGGTCCTGGATCAGAGTCCGGCACCACTCTTTAAAGGGATGGGAAAACAAACCACCACCTTTCTATGGAAAGGAAAGACATCTTGGATAAGCAGATCCTGATTTCACTTCCTGGTCTCAAAACCTGCAACAGTCAAAGCTGCCCAATGAGAGAAAGGCCAATGGATCGGAACAGAGAACCCAAAAGAAAATCCGGAAGAACCAACAACCCACGACCTGATTGTCTCTCTGACAAACGGTGTCCCAAAGCTGCATCTCCATGTGCGGGAGGAAGAAACGGAGCCCCTATCTCACGCTACACACAATGAACAAACTCAGGATGGGTCAGAAGACCTAAGCGTCAACATGCACGCTATCGAGATAATCTATGAGAAAAATCTGGACAAGCTAGTACAAGGCCGAAAACATAAAAAACACAGCATCAGAGAAAATGGCTGGCTGGGACCTCTTAAAAATTAAGACACTTTGGTGCACCAGAGATTTCTTTAAGAGTATAAAGAAGCCACAAACTAGGGGGCAGGGATGGTACTGTCTTAAGGGAGTAATCTACAACCCATAGAGAACTTCAATCAGAAGACAAGTAATTACAAGACGAGATGCAATCAAAATGTTAGTAGCAGAGTTAGAATTTGTAAAACCCAAACTCATTCCTGCTGGTGAGATGACACAGCATAACCCCTGTCGGCGCCTCTTCCACACAAAGCTGGGAACAGGAATCCGGTATGACTCAGCAGTTCCTCTACCTTGGTATGTGTCTACCTGGCACGTATGTGCCACATAAACTTCCTAGAGGAATAAGGGCTGCCACGTGGATGGACACCCCCCCACCCCCGCCACGTTCCCGGCAGCACTGCTCACAACAGAAGGATGAAGTCACCCACATGGCCACAGAGAGCCTGACGAGCTTGGCTGTGCACGTCCCACAGACAGGAAGGCCAAGAGTGGCGATGCGCCTGTGAAGCCACGTGGATCGAGCCGGAGGACATGGCACCGAGTGAGATGGTCGATCACAGCTGCTGCACGAGGCTATTACAAAGAGCCAGGTAACCGGTTCTCACGGGAAGAGAAGCACTCTTGGATGACTGACTGCCAGGCACACAAGGGGACGTCACAGGCTGAAGGGTAGACAAGTGTTAACTTGAGTGAAGAGATGGCACTTAAAAACAAAATAAATTTGAGAATGAAGTATTTTGGGAGCAGTACTTAACTCAAGAAGGTGTTTGGGGAGCCAGGAGTGGGAGACATAGGGCCCCGGGAGAAAGCTGCTTCTAGAAGCTTCCATGGCTCCAGGCTTAGGTCCCCTAGGACCTTACCGAAGTACTCACAGGTGGGGTGCAGGCAGGATGCTGGGAAGTTGCAGGGCGGGGATCATGGAGCTGAGAGGGGGAGTCAACCCTTTCCACACCAAGCATCGACTTGACTCGGTGCCAGGGCCCCTGACATCAGATGGGAGCACAGGGCCCACAGCCCAACTCTTCCAACACCAGGCTTGTTTGCATCTGGCCCCCAACCCAGAGGCCTGTGGGCCCCTCAGGTCTAACGCTCCCGTGGCCTCCAGGCACAGGACAGCATGGCTGGGGTCCACCTCAGGCCTCTCTGGTCCTGTAACTGGCAACAACTCCAACAGGTGTTACCCTTCCTTAACGTCCTCTGTCTGGGCCCACAGCCCCTCAGGATGCTCACAGCTGTCCCCCAGCGCTTGTGCATGGTGGAGCAGCTCAAGCGACGATCCCACCCCCACCCCCGTTCCACAGGTCCCGTGGCGTCTGACACTCCTCAGAGTCACTCACAGTTACGGCTCCCTCCAGTCCCTCCGTTCATCCGTCCGTTGCAGGGTTTGCCCCAGCCCTGGCAGGCCCCGGCCTTACTTGGCCTTCAATTTCAGGACCTGCGATCTGATCAAGGGCTGAGGAAATCATGAGCACTTGGAACCAGTCGTCTCTGCTGCCGACGTCCAGAGAGTGACCGTCCTCCCGTCCACAGGCAGTTCCCGCTTGGCTGTGGCCATCCGGTACAGATAGATGAGGCCAAGGCCACCCATCTCCCCGCACACATGGCACCTGCCAACCCACCTCGGCCCCTGGTGACCAAGGCTACTGTCGCCACAAGGCCTCCCAGCGTCCATACCTGAGACCACCTGCTGATGACCTCTGACCTGTACCCCATCCCCTCACTACCAGAAACCAGGATTTGACACACAGACAGGACAACCCCTTTTAGAAAACATTTATTCTAAAAAAATCACACTGTACAAATTTCAATAGAACATCTCACTGTGCAGATTTATAAAACGCGGACCTAACGGAACCCATGGCTGAGAATGCTTGTTCCTGTTTTGTCTTAAATTAGAGAGGAAAAGCAATTCCAGGTATGGTGGCAGGCCACATGCCCGACACCCAGAGGAGCCGCTCCGAGGGCTACCTGCCAGCTCTGGGGAGACCCAAGGCTGGAGGGCACCCCACGGGCCAGCCCCACTGCAGCTCCCTCTGGCCACACAGACGTCCGTCCGTGTGGCCAGCACACTTGTGGGTTCCGTACAGGCTGCTGGAGGGCAGACAGAGTTCCAGCTGTACATTCACACGGGCGGGGTGGGGGGTACAATAAAAATAATTCAAAGGGTGGGGAGCTGGTCCAAGAAGGCAGCGCCGAAGGCTCAGAGCCTGGGTTGGCCTGCTGCCGGCAGAGCCCGCCTTCACGCAGCAGCAGCAGCAGCAGGACGCACTGTCACAGCCACGGGTGCCAGGCAGGGTCCATGCGGCACAGGTTGTCCAGGCTATTAGCCGCGGCCACCAGGGTGTTCACCTTGCTTTCCCCGCCCTCAAACTGGGCCAGGTTGTGCAGGCGGGTCACAATGGCCGTCACGGCCTTCTGGACCAGG
Organism: Tenrec ecaudatus; assembly: GCF_050624435.1. Classification (NCBI taxonomy): domain Eukaryota; kingdom Metazoa; phylum Chordata; class Mammalia; order Afrosoricida; family Tenrecidae; genus Tenrec; species Tenrec ecaudatus. The sequence continues at coordinate 136,641,050 of NC_134541.1, forward strand.
GACACTAGCTGCTGGCTGTCCATGTTCTCTGGCTGCCCGGCGGCCGAGAGCGGGGAGGACGTGTCCTCCTGGGTCTTCTTGTGCCACGCGATGACCTCGTCCCGCAGCACCGTCTTCAGGATGCCGTCCACCTGCAGGAGAGCGGCGGGTGAAGCAAGGGCAGCCGGGAGCTGGCTGAACAGCGCACAGGCCGGGGCAAGAGGAGCGTGGACGGATGGATGGGGGGAGTGTGTGTGCGCGGGGGAGGGAGCAGCAGCTGCCACCCCCTGGGACTGTTAGGGTGGTGTCTAGCCCAGAAGGGAGGAACCTGAGCCTGTGAGGACAGGTAGGGAAGAGCTGGGTGACCTGCTGGGCTGCTGCAGGCAGAGGATTCTCAGGAGCCGGGTCGAGCCTCTCCCATCCAACATCACAGCCTGAGACCCCACAGGTCACACACCACCCAGGGGTCCTACGCAGGTTTCTGAAGTGATAACTTCTCTACCTGAGTGTAGATGACCAGGACCCTCAGCACAGGGCCAGGTCAAGTTGGACACAGGACGAGACCCAGAGGCCCTCAGGTCCACTACATCTGCTGTTGCACCAAATGGGCGTGGGTGCCGTGTCCAGGCATCCAGCAGAGGTGCTGTGAGCAATCACCTCCAACCTGCCCCCTGCCTCCTCCACCGATGGGCAGCTGGTGTTTGAGGTCTTCCCTGCCAGGGGTGGGGATGGGAGGGGGACTCACACCCATTATTTTAGGACAAAAGAAATCAAGCAAAACAGTGCCCAGTCCCCAACCATGAGGAGTGGAGATCAAACTCCGCAGAGGTGCACCTTAAGACACACGGCTCCCCACTGCCCCACCGCCGCCTCCCAGTCACACGCTGGAGGCTGTCAGAAGTGGGGGGCCAGGGAAGCAGTCGCTTAGGGTGGTCCAAGGCCTCTAGAGAACGGAGTCACCATCACCACAGAGTGGTGACAACTGGGGAACACTGCTGACCAGCTGTTGGGGCCTTCCCTGGCCTGCAGCCCAGCCTTGCTGGGCGGGAGACAGGGAGACTGACCTTGAAGTTTGGCTGGGCAAAGCACCGGGCGACGGCGATCATGGATGCGGTCAGTGGGCCGGAGACCCCGATGGTGGTCAGGAACTCAGATATGTTGGGGGTGAGGCGGAACGGGACAGGGCGGTTGGCGTCCAGGTCTCCCGTGGCGTCGTTGATGTCAAACCGGAAGTAGGCGACATTCAGCTTGCCGGTGTCCTGGGTCCCAGAGAGAGGTGTCTGGGTCTCTGTGGCAGTGGCCAGGACGGGGGCAGCGAGGGAGCCGTGCTGGCCATGCAGCCCTTACCTGAGCAATCTGCAGCATCTCGGGGTTGAGCCGGTTCAGGTGCAGTACGAACTCGGCAAAGCCAATAAGGGCCAGCTGGAGGGTGAGCATCTTACGGAAGGTCCAGTAGTCAGTGGCGCTGGGGAAGGCATGCAGCGCCCACTCCTTGAGCATGCTGCGTGGTACCATGTTGCTCTGCACCTCCTTGAGGATGTCCCGCAGGACCTGCACCAGCACGGGGACACACGCTGTGAGGGCAGGCCCCCACCCCACCCAATACCTTCAAAGAACGAGCCGAGGGCAGCTGTCCCCATCAAGCCTCGTCTCTTCCTCTAGCTCACTAACAAACCCACGCTCACTCCCTGCCAGTGACTTGACGCTGACTCACAGCGACCCTGCGGGACAGGGCAGAACTGCCCCCGTGGGCTCCCAAGACTCTCTATAGGAGCAGAAAGTCCAGCTTTCTCTTGCAAAGCAGTTGGGGTTCCGAACTGCTGACCGGGGGGGTCACCAACATGTGACCATGATGCCACCAAGAGATAGCATTTCCCTCTTCTTCAAAACCCTCCAAATTGTGCATTCACACTCAGGTGGCATCAGCAGGGTGTCCCTCTCAACAACTTGGGTTGTGTGTGCGCGTGTTCCCTGGCTTGCACGGGGAGGAGGGGGCCTGCCAGGTGGTCACCCCTCAAGTTTGCATAAAGCTCTAGGCTTCCATCTCTCCTCGCGCCCGACAGGACACAGCAGGGCTACCCCACAGGCTTTCTGGACTCATCAGTCTTTCCGGAAGCAGGCGGCCTCAGCGAGTGTCCTCGGGCCAGCAGCCCAGGATGAGCCCAGACCGCCTGGGGATTGACGGCTGGATCCGAGCAGCACACCCACGTGTGAGCAGTCTTCTAGTAAACAGTGCTGGGACAGCTGGACACGACTCGTGAGAGCACAGAGCTGGATCCCTCCCTCACAGCACACACAAAAACAAACTCACCATGGATCAGAGGCCCCAGTGTAAGAGACAGAACTCAGCTCTCAGTACAAGACACCAGAGTAAGCCTTCCGGATCTCAGTGGGCACCAGACCCAAAACATAAGCAATCAAAGTTATGACAAAAACTTCACCAAAATTGAAAATGTGTGTCAAGATCACTGCAGAAACGCAATGATGCCCCGCTGGATGGCAAACTGCAACAAAACTCAAGCTCATTGTCAACCAGCCAATCGTGGCTCACCCAGACCAGAAGTGCCCCCGAGTGTCCAAGAATATCAGCCTTCATGGAAACAGAAGCTGCATCTTTCTGCTTCAGAGCAGCGGAGGGATTTGAACCCCTAACCTTGAAGTTTGAAGCACAGTCTACTACTCCACCAGGCTCCGAATTACCACTTGCTCACAAACCCGATGAAGTCACTGTAAATCTGAATGCACTCCCGGAAAAAGCTTGCTGTTTTACACGCTGTGACACCCTCAGCGGCCCAGTGCCGCCCCCACCCTGGTACCTGGTGGCTGGCCTGGGTCCCCCGGGCCTGCACGGTGGCCAGCCTGTCATAGTAGCGGGAGATGGGGTTGTCGTGCTCGATGCCCTTCTTGGCACAGCGCTGCTTGTAGATCTCCACCAGGGACAGGGAGGAGGGGTTGTCCTCCACCAGGCGCATCTGCGGGGACACAGCCACCACTCGGGGGACTGGGGGGGGGGCAGAGTGAGAGAGCCGCATGGTCACCCCCCAGGCACTTCTGGGGGCGCTCCAGCCCCACGCGTGCACTCCGGGAGCAGAAGTGGCCGCACAGCTAGATGGACAAGACTTCACCCACCCTCGCTCCCTGGGTAACTGTGGAGTCGCTCTCCCAGCCTCCGGAAGAACCACACTCGCCAGGACAACAGGGACTCAGACCATGTCTGTCCCGTGGCTCAGACTGACGAGCAGGGAACAGCTGATAAACCGCTGTCCCCACAGTGGCTGGCCCGCACTCGACACTCGGGGCGTGAAGAGGCGGCCTTCCATGACACAGCCGTCCGTGTGCACGGGGCGAGGCCAGTGCTGCTGCCTCTTCCACGAGCAACGGGACCTGCCGGCGAGGGATTCGACTCGACGACACCCGGTGGGTGCAGGGCTTTCTAAGGCTGCACATTTGTGCCCGGGAGACTGCTTCGTCTTTCTCCAGCAGAGCAGCTGGGGCGTTCGGACTACAGACCTGGGGGTCAGCAGATCAATGCCTCACCCGGAGCAAGCCCGCACCAGGTGCACTGCTGCTGCATCTCATGGGCCAAGACGGAGGCGAGACTAAGTGCGGCCAGTGCCCTGGTCTCTGCGGACGGGGTGGCCACAAGGGTGTCAGGCTGGCTTCTGGGCGCTCTCTTAGTGGCCAAGGAAGAGTGTGTCTTTGGGAAGGGCAAAGGACCTGGCTGCCCATGGTGGGGTGTGCTCACGGGAGGTCGCAGCAGTCCCCACGGCCCCCTGCTCAGCTACTCCGTCCCTGCACAAGGACACTGTCTGCAGGGGCTCAGCGAGTCCAGATCCAGGGGGCTGGGTGATACCTCGGCTGTCCCAGAAAGCCCTGTTCTGGGTGGGATTCGGGGTTCTTTGGCCCCGTCCCCCACAGCACAGTTCCAGGAAAACCCCTCCGAGGCAGGTTGCTCAGAGCTCCTGCTCAGCCTCCACCTGCGTCTGGGCCCACCCACCTGTGAAGAACAGGTGCCTCTTGGTGGTCTCCTTCCTCTTCTCCAGGCAGGGGTTGAGCAGGCGCAGCAGCTGCAGCACGCGCTCCTCGCGGCGCGACTCGGTCAGGCAGGCGTCGTTCATGACCAGGTAGGGGTAGATCTTGCCGTTGTGCCCGCGGATGTACAGCCTGCGGGCGGCTGTGTTGTGCTTCTGCACGATCTCCACCCTGGGCATGAACCTGCGGGCGACAGGGTGATCTGTTCACCCCACGAGGATGACTGCTGCCCCATCCCGGGCCAGGTCACACTGCCGTGGCCGCAGGGTTCCTTGGCTCTGCGGACGCCTGGTGAGCTCTCTGACAGCGGCAGTGGCTGTGCCCAAGATTCAGCAGCCAGGAGCTGACGCAGGGCCTCCCACTACCACCGACCCACCAGGCAGCCCAGCAACGGCTTGCCCTGGGTGGTGGGTGACTAAGGGTTATGTGCTCGGCGGTTTGAGCCTGCAGAGCACAGTTCTCCATAGCTCACCCGGGCGCTGGGAGTGGACACTGGTGTCTGCGACCGTGGCCATGAGACACTAAGCTAGCGTGTCAGAGAAATTGGCCGAGGGCCATTAGGACAATCGGGAGCCAGAAACTGTGGCACGAGGGTCTGTCGGGAGGACCCTCCCCTCTCGGGCAGAGGGGAGCAGCCTGAGAGCAGCAGAGCGCCACACCCCACCTAGGAGAGGCCGCAGCGAAGCACGGCCTACATTTTCCACGGAGGCCACCAATGCCGGCCGTGAGAATGTTCTGGTTCTGCTGCGCCGGGCTCTCTGGAGGCAGGCACGTTCAGAGCCAGGGGCGGGGCACTGACCGAGCAATCTTGATGTAGTAGTGTGTGGGCTTCGGCATCAGGAACTCGCCCGGGATCTCCACCTCGGCGGTCTGCGCTGAGAAATTACTCAGGAAGCGGCATTTCTCCTCAATGAGGAAGAACTTGGGGAGCTGTTTTGTCTTGGCCTCCAATATCTTAATCCATTTTTTCAGTTTGGAGATGAGGTTATGGAGCTTCATGGACCCCGGAACACTGAAGTCAAAATCTGCAAAACAGACCCAGTGACACAGACTGCTTTTGACAGTGAGGTGGCCCCTTGCGGGCTACCGGTCACTGTTCAGAGCCCCTGCCCCTGTGAGGCGGCCCCTTCTAGAGCCTATAGTGGGTCACACCCAGGGGAAGCCACATATTGGGTCCTGTGCATGCCAGCCTGCCCCAGAGCAGGACACAGCCTGGAGCCTGAAATGTCCCCATGGCACCCGATACTGACCCCAGCAGTCTCTCTGTGAGGTGGGCACTCAGGGCAACCAGCCCCCAGGAAGGTGCTCATGAACCCCAACGAGAGCCAGCCTTGCCCCACACACAGCCTGGGCAGTATACAGCAAGTGGCCCTCGCTCAGAAGCCAGAGCAGGGGCCAGGGAGAGGCCTTCTCGACGGTCAGCCCGGGGCCACTACCCACAGCAGCGTCCAGGGACGGAGGGCCAGTGCGGTGAGGCACACTCGGCTCAGAGTGTGGTGCTGGTCAGGGTGAGGGCGGCGTGTGGACTGGACTGAGAAGGACCTGGACAGCGCTCCTCTCACGGCGTTCTCTGTGACCTCCCAGTTAGCACACACCCTGCCCCCCTCCTGCTGCAGAAATGAGCCAGCGGGTGAGCTTGGCCTCTGATGCTTGTGGGGGACAGACCTGAAGACTGGACCGCTGGACAAGACTACCGAGTGTCACTTTCTCAGAGGGAACGACGGGCCGTCCAGGGAGAACTCTATGGCAAGGTTCCATGTGGACAGAGCCCTGCCTGGGTGCCCGAGGCCACTTCACCCCGGGCCCAACGTGGGCACTAGGGAGGGAGAGGCTGCACAGAGGCCTGTGGAGGCGGCGGCAGGGCCCCGCTGCACCTCAGACAGATGTAGAATAAGCCCCTGAGGCTGCGGCTGCCACCAGCCAGGTGTCTTTTCCTCCAACTGAGGGGACGTTTGCTCTGCGTTATCTCAACCTATCCGACAGTGATCCCGAGACAGTGACCATGCCAGGAACATGCCCGTAATAAAAGTCCTACAAAGAGTCGGCCCTCTGGCTCTGGGACACTAACCGGACTGGGTTTCCACCAGACAGTAGCTTGCAGAGGAGCAGGAGTCTGCTCCAGTGGATCCTGCACCTGAAGCCCTTGCTGGGCTGCCGCTCACAGGCCGGCGAACCCCCAGGGGACTGAGACAGGGACCAGTCAGGCAGGGCTACCCAGGGTCTCAGGAGGCGGGAGGAACGAGCCCGGCAGACACTCTCCCTGTTAGCTCCCAGCTTCGGCCTCAAGGTGCTTCCCTCCTCCCAGAACTGGTTCCCACCCCAGTCAAGCAAAGGAAAGGGCGAGGGGAGGCAAGAGGGCAATTCAGCTAAAGATATCAGCCCCCAGCTTGGAGCTGGACGGTGCTGGCTCTGCCCCCGTCCTTTGCTGGTGGCCAGCCCCCCCACCCTCCACCCCGAGCTTGCCCAGTGCCCCTCAGTGACCACAGTGACCCCCAAATGCCACTGGCTCTGAGCGCGCACATGCGAGCAGACGGAGCCAAACTCACCTGTTGTGAACTGGCCCTTCAGCTTCTGGAAGACGGGGTCCTGGGCGGTGGCCTGGGCCCGCCGGGCGAGAGACTCAGAGGCTGCGCTGGAGAACATGGTGGACACGTTGGACACGTTCTCCAGGCCCACCCCGAACGTGCTCACCAGCTTCTTGACGAAGTTGAGCGTGTGGGGGGTGATCTTGGCGTCAGACACCGCCCCGCTCTTCTCGAAGGCCACCGAGTAGCACTTGGCCAGGCCCTGCTGCAGCTGCCTGAGCACCTGTGGAAAGAGCCAGGTGCACCTCACAGGACGGCCCTTGGCACCACCGCCGCCACCACGGCTTCTACACGGGGTGGGAGCTGTGTGCGCCCCCAAAGTGACGAACCCAGAGTTTCAATGCAGATACTTGTGCCCCCCACCCACAAAACACAAGCCAAGCCCTGGGGCCACGTGGACCCCCTTCTGTGCGTCAGACACAGGAATGCTCGGTTTCGGCTGACTTTTATGCTTGCCCCATGTGTTCCCAGGCACGCAGTTTACCACCACACACCCTCACAGACACACAAGTCTTGGTAACAGCAGGGACTTTGAAAAGTTCATAGAAAACAGAAAGACAATGGAATTTTCCTGCAAAACTATAGATATGCCCCGTAACTAGAAGTTGGCCCGTGGCCCATGCAGACTGTGTCTGGGGATGGCCACACAGTGAAGGCTGGCCAGGCCGAGGGCCAGTGCTGGCAACCCATGAGCTCACTCGAGCAGAGACGCCTTGTGAGCAGAGGCCTTCGCGGCTGTGCCCCCGCCACTCTCTCATGCTGAGGGACAAGACGACCTGCAGGCCGAGCAGGCCACTACACTCAGAAATGAAGAGACAGACCACTCACGAGCCGACAGGCGCTGCCTCCCCCGGCTCCTGGCCCACCCAGTACCTCTTCGTGCCAGTTCTCCCGAAACCAGACCATCTGGTCGACGATGCCCTCCAGGGACGACAGCAGGGTGGGGTGCAGCTCCCGCTGCATGTGCATGATTCGGCTGCAGCGCCACATGGGGGCTGTGGCTCTTATGGGCCCTGGATCTGATGCAGAATGGGACTGGTTACCCACTGAACTGGGCTGCTGCTGTCCAGAATCTGAGAGCAACACACACAACGCCAAGGTCAGCACCACACGGCCAGACCGAGCACGGGGCTCCACAGGGCCCGCCAGCCACAGGAAGGCAGGCTCCTGAGGGCGCGCCACACGCCGGCCTGCCAGGGCAGGCCCAGGGCTGGGGACTCCGGGCGTGGCATCCACACCCTCGGGTCTCTCAGCGAGGGGTCTCGACCTCCTGTCAGCAGGGACGTTAACAAACAGTCAGTCCTTGTTCCCACAGCCTGGCGTCAAGAGAAGCAGGTCTACAAGGGACTCAATCCACTGCCACTCAGTCAACAGAAAACAGACTGCGGACGCCCCAAACCCCACCCACGCCCCGAGAATGAAACACTCCTCTCTGCTATGGAGACGCACGTCTGTTCAGGGCACTGCCCGGAGCTCAACGCTAAAGCCTGCTGCCCAGCCCACCAGCCACCCACCTTGGCCCCGCAGCATGAGCGTCTGGTGCTTAAAAGACCGCTGCAGCCCGCAGTCCTTGTCCGCTCAGAAAGCGCCAAGATAGGGGGGTCGGCAGTGCTGAGTAAGTGAGGGCCTCACAACAAAGATTCTCGGAGCTGATTTTTATCAACTTTGGTAACATTGCATTATGTTCCCATACGTCCTCGTCAGAGAGACCGCTCACAGGCAGTGGCTAATGAGGACCGAGGCAGGGGAAGGACTAGCTCTCTGTCCCTGAGTATCCAGGGTCCACCCTGCGCAGACAGCCTTAGGCAGCCCCGCTCTGCCCCCAGTGACCCCGCTCCTCCCTGGGCAGTGAGCAGAGGGCAGGTAGGCACGTACCACTCTTGTAGCGCTCCCGCTGCTCGATCTTCAGCGTCAGGTACAGCGTCCGGATGGGGAAGTACACAGCCTGTGGGTACACTCGTCCAACCTGCTCCGAGACAGGAGGGGGAGTGGGGTTAGCTTTCGAATCACCCTTCTGCCAGGGACAGCCAGCTGCAAAAGATATGTTCACACCCTACTCAGTCACCCCAAAGGCAACACGGTCTCCTGTGCCAGGCGAGAGCACGCTGCCCTGGGAACTGGTTCAAGCTGCAGACGAGAAGCCGGTCAGCTAGGAGTTTGCCACTGCAGGACCGCACAAGTCGAGGAGGACAGAGGACGGACACACACCATGCTCATCCCACGAGGGCTTCCTGCTCCTTCAGGAGGGCAGAGCAGACAGTGTCGAGCTCCGTGGGGTCCCCTGACAGCCACAGGCCAAGGTGGCTGGCCATCTACGTGAAGACACTCAGTGGCAGACCAGCCCCAGTGGCTGAGCCTTCACCCCAGCAGAGCAGCTCCAAGCCAGTGGCCCAGGCACAGCGCCCGAGCCCGAGCCCAACATCCCTCGTAAGGACTCCCTTCCCCCCGCTGTGGCCGAGTCGTCCTCTGCAGGGGAACTTCTCGGACCTTGTCCAAACACGAGGGGCGTCAAGATGTTCTTGGAAGGTCCGGGGACTTTTCATTCCTCTTTCCCCAAGAAGGCCTTGCAGCCCCTCATGATGTGCTGTCAGGTTCCCCAGCCCACAGCCCGTGGGCTGCACAGGTCTGTGGTAGTCGCCACCAAACCTCTGGAGAGCAAGCTGGGGGATCGAGTGCAAGACGCACGTCCTGGTGCCTCTTGAGGGCTGCTGTCAGCAGTGGTGTCTTACACCCCAGGTGGCACTGTGTCAGCACAAGCCCAGGGGTGCCACCCTAACCCTGTCCCCCTCTCCCCGGGCCTGTGCTTCACTGTGTCCATGATCTGCTCATCTCCCAAGCCCCGGGCACATGAGCGCTCTCTCTGGGACAGCGATTCTCACCCTGTGGGTCGAGTTTGGGGTTCGAACGACCCTTTCACAGGGTCACCGATTCATAACAGTAGTAAAATTACAGTGAGGGAGGCTGAGGACCACTGCTGGGGGAGAGGAGAGGGGAGCCAGGGGCCGAGCCGGCTGGCGTGCAGGCGCGGTCTTGCTCCCACCTGGCTGATGAGGTTCAGAAGCAGCTTGCCCTCCGAGCCGACCAGGCAGGTGAGCAGCTGTGGGATCCAGGCCAGCCACTGGATGGGAGGCACGCCGATGCAGTACTTGTCCACGGCGTCGGCCAACGTATTCTTGTCATCATCAAAACTCAGCAGCCACAGCACCTGTGGAGGGAGCACCGAGTCCAGAGCTGGACGAGAGAACGCCGAGGCCCTTCACCAAATGGCTTTTTCCCAGCAGCAAGCGATCATCACCAAACCAAACCAAACCAAACCCACACCAGCACCGGCACCGAGCTAATCCTGACCCACGGGACACTCTGAGGCTTCGAAGACGACACGCCCTTGTGGGACAGAGAAGCCTCGTCTTCCCGATGGAGTGACCGGTGGTGGGTTGGGGCAGCCACCTGTGCGGTCAGCAACCTGATGCCAAACCCACACCAACACCAGAGTAGCCTTACTGGCAGGTGGATACCAGCTACCGGGGCAGCTCATTTCCATGAACTCAGAAAGAGACGAGAGGTATAAGGGCCAGCAGTAGCTGGCGTGGAGCATCACCACTGCCCATTTCTCTGGAGCTCAGGCGCGTCCCGGGCTTCGAAAGAACTGTGCATGCCAAGGACGCAGCGCCCCTCTGCAAGATGGCCCTGCCTCGAAACAAGCACCTGGAGACTGAGGGTGACAGTGGCTACCAGGCTGGGAGGAGGCGGGGTGGGCTCAGAGTTTCCATCCCTGGGGACAGGATGACGGAGAAAGGGCAGGCCCTGTGCAGTCACACGGTCATTGACCCCAAGGTGCAGACTGCTGAGTGGCTGAGTGTCTGGTTGTGCTCATTTTAGCGAGCACCGGGGGCGCCGCCCTGGAGAGAGTGAGAGGGGACCCTGCGCGCCTCCCACCGGGAGCCTCACCTTGGCCAGGTACTTCCTGGACTTGCTCTCGTTCTGGTGCCGACAGGCGTGCAGGTAGCAGGTGATGGCGGACACGCCGAGGTGCAGCTGCCGCTCCTTCACGAAGATACTCTCCAGGTAGTCCCCCCACATGGCCCAGGCTTTCACCAGCACGTCGTGCATCTGCACGGCGGCCGAGAAGGCTTTGTTGGCTTCCTCTGACCTGCGAGGACATGGAGCCAGGAGCCAGTCAGCCGACTCACAGGGAAGTCCCACCTTCCCAGGATGGGCTCCGGCATGGTTTCTACCTGCCGGCTCCTGTGAACAGGCCATGTGACCGTCACACCCAAGGGCCCAGCAGCTTCACCACCTCAAAGGGCACCTTGGAGCCAGGGTGCAGTCACTCCCACCTCTCTGGATTTGCTTGTTCTGAGTTGGGTTTTTTAAACTTTCCGTTGATTGTGATTTGGGTGGAAGGAGGCAGGGAGAATCCGTGTCCATTCAGTGGTTTACACACATTGTTTCCGGCGATTGACTGCATCCCCCTCTTCCTCTTTTCCTCTCCGAGCTCCGTCCCCAGGCACAGGCTGCCCGTCTGACCTTGTGCCTCAGTTGTTCGGTGGAGCGTGGCCCTGCCTGGTGCTACTGTTCACCGCACACACAGCTCTCTGGCTGAAAGCTCAACTGTGGGGCAGTTCAGTTCCAGACTGCAGGGGCCACTACTGATTATTGATACGGGCCACTACTGCGGACATTCCTCTGCATGGTACGTGTAATTAGGTACAGACAGCCCTTGAATCTGTGTGTTTCCGACTCACAGGACAAACCCTACCTGGTCCCACCTACCCTCTCAAGTGGGTGAATCAGAGCCCCAATCCTTACGTGGCCGCATAACGCTCCCCCGCGCTGACACGCCACCCTCTGCTTACCCACCAACTTGTGGCCACACTGAACACGGCTGAGGGACCAGCCACCCAGTTCTCCTGGAGGAGGAGGGAGGCTGGGTCACTGGCAATTCTAGGTCTCACTTTTTGAGGAATTGCCAAACGTTTGTATTCCCACGTCTGTGTAGAAAAGGAAGCTCACACACAACCTCCCCTTCCACCTCAAGAGAACAGCACACTCGAAGCAAGGCATGGAGGAGCAGAGGACTCAGAACAGCACAACCCACCGGGCGGCGGGTGAGGCCGGCGCGGGCAGAGGGGTGGGAATGAATGGCAGCCCTAGAGGAGCTCCAAGGGGAATGCGAGTGGCCCGAACGACGGCAGTGAGGACTCAAGGGAGGAGCTGTCCAATGGGCCGAGCAAATGTGACCCAGATAAAAGGGGCCACTTCCTGGACCGAGACAAACTAGCAACTGACCCAAGGGGAGAGCTACAGAGCTGAACAGACCGACCTAAAGCAGCAGGTCAGCAGTAACCAGACACCTGCTGGTGGGAGGGAGGTAACCACATCAAGCACTGAGCTACCACGCCGCCACCGCCACCACCACCACCACCAGGGGTCAAGCCAGTTCTGACTCACAGCGACCCATGTGTGGCAGGAGGAAACATGGAGGTATGATGGAGGGGGCGTCAAAGCTTTGTGGACATTTCACATTCTCTTGTCGTTCCGTTTCCCAGACTTTAAAGCCCTCCCGCGCGTTTGAGGCCACTGCGCCAATCCCTCTCACTGAAGGTTGTCTTGTTTTCTCCGCTGACGATACCCTTCTCTGGGGTCTGGCCCCCTCCGATCACAGGTCCCGCACACGAGGCCAAGCTCCCCTCCTAAGGAGCACTGACTGGGCACAACCACCACCAGCCACCTGCCCGAGAACTCGCTGCAGGGGCATCCACACTAGTCACGAGGTTGGGAACGACCCAAACACCCATCAGCAAAATAAGAAAAAAGAAATAAAACACCCCCAGAACACCGTCCAATTAACTGCCAACGAACAAAAGTTCTGACACCCCACATGGGATGAACATGAAAGGCCACTCGGTGGCTGAGTCCACCTGCATGAAATGCCCACGGGCCTACTCTGGAGATGGGCAGATCGGTGGCTGTGAGGAGACAGGGCGACAGACACCTCCCAGGTGCCAGGTTCCTTTGAGGGTGCTAGGGGTGTTCTAGAGTGAGCCAGTGCAGCGGCCCTACAGCTCTGCGAGGACACTGAACCCCACTGAGTGCCCTGTGGCCACAGGCCACTTGTCATGTGAATGTTAGCTCACTACTATTACTAAAAGGAAAAACTACCCACCAAAGCCACCACCCCTATCATCCTGTAAAATCATGTACTCATTCAAAGATGGGCCGACAGACAGTGTCACCTTCCCTAACTCCGAGCGGATGAGTGGGTTTCCGTGCCATGCCTGAGCTCTGCCCCGCCCTTTACCGCCCGTGTCCGGGCGTGGTGGCCAACAGGCCTGTCGTGGACGTGTGCCTGCACAGCTCCCCACCCCCCCACCATGTCCCAGGCCAGCCACCACGGCTGTGACGAGACAGTTCCAAAGGACAGGCCTCCACCACGAGGAGCAGGCCCACGTGCACCACACCTTCTCCACGCAGCCCGTTTCTACCGAGCTCGCTGAGCACGCAGAACACTGTGCTCTGCAGAGGGGGACGCACTGCGCGGGCGGTCTCTGGGTCCCCGTCACCGCCACACCATCAGGAGCTCCGTGGTGGCTTTGTGTCAGAAGTGACCCACGTCCCCACCCTGCTGGGTCTTCCCTACTCTCTTCCTCTTCCCAGGAAACATACATACTTGTTGATCTGAGCCAAGAACATTCCCTTCAGGGCGTAGAATTCAGCTGTCATTTCTTTGGTGAAGTATTTCAAGTTTGTCGATTCGATAACTTCAAGGCCCTGTTTAATAAAATTAAAACTTAAAAGTAGGAAAAAGTCCTTGAAGTTCTTAGATCAGCAATGAAATATACTTATCTCCCCTCACAGAAGGATCACACGGAAGAGATGATTCAGCCAGGGTGCAGTCTCGCACCAACAAAGCACACAACATTCCTCTGATTCTTTAATGCTTCCTCCCTCCCCCCCTCCACTACCACGACCCAGTTCTATCCCACAACTCCTGCTAGACTGGTGCATGTACATTCGTACAGATAAGAGCTTTTGACACACGGAAGCCAGCACAGATAAATCCCTCAGGATCAGCAATGGGAATAGCAATACCATGAGGGTGGGCAGAGGGTGAAGGGGGAACCGATAGTGATGATGGATGTACAATCTCCCCCACCCCCCTCCCCCTGGGACAAACAGAAACGTGGGTGAAGGGACACAGCAGGCGGTGTTAGATACAAAAATAATAATATATAACTTATCAAGGGTTCATGAGGGTGGGAGGGGGAGGGAGGCAAAAAAAAAAGAGGAGCTTATAGTTAGTGCCCCAGTAGAAAGATGATGTTTTGAGAATGATGATGGCAGAGATGTACAAGTTTGCTTCATGGATTGTCATATCTGTGAGAGCCCTCATTAAATGATAGAAATAAATTTTTTTTATCTAGGATACCCCAGTCAATTCCATTCGCCTGCTTTGAAGCTCCCAGCAGGCTGCCTGACAGGGCTGTCCAATAATGGAATCACCACGTCCAGGCCGAGTTCCAGACACTTGGCGCAGTACTGGCTCCCAGGGCCTCATGGTGTTAACACAACGGAACCCTCCTGCTGCTAAAAAGTTCTCTGAAGTTAAGTCGATTCAAACACACAAACCCGCTCCTTAGGGCTTCGAGGGCTGTGAATCTACAGAGGACTAGGCAGCCTCATACTTCTCTGGCAGAGCGGCCAGTGGTTTTGAACTGCTGGAGTTAGCAGTCCAATGAGTAACCCAAGCACCACCGGCTCACCTTAAAAGCTACCTCACACGAATAGTCTGTCCCTTTAAAATGCTCCTTGCTGACAGGTGCATCTCAAGGACTCCCAGACAGACAGGCCCTGCCCACATGCCCACCTGCATGCACTCGTTCTTCCCCATGGCCCCAGCCAGCTGCAGGTAGCACTTGACTTGCTGTCGAATCTTCTGGAAGCAGTCCACGATGGGGACGGTTGGGATGGTGTGAATGCGACTGAGGATGTCCAGGGCCACGTTGACCAGCCCTTGTTTCCGGGCGATTTTCCCGTACTGGATGATGGCCGAGGCCGAGGCGTGGACCCCAAGCATAGCGTTGTTGGAGCTGGGATCGTGCTGTGAGCTGTTTTCGTACGCAGTCACGATAGCTAGGGAGAAGGGGGACGGAGAGTCGGCCAGGACTTCATGGTAAGACAGGGGTCCTCAAACTTCTTATTTTGAAGTAAAAAACAAACGGGGCAAAAACACCCGGCGGGCCAGATCAATTTCCGCGGACGCCTGTGGTGTGGTGGAAAGTCAACACAGACCGTGCCGTGACCAACCCTGCCCCTCCCTTGGGGCTAGCATGGGAAGGTACACTGCAGAGACCACGGAGTTCAGTACAACTCTCTTGGCTAGTAAATCAAGCACCGAACACACACACACACACACACACACACACACACACACACACACACACACGATGCCCATAGCTCTCGGGGACTGGGGGCGGGAAGGAGATGGGGAAAGGCTGAATGGAGGCGGCCGAAAGCAGCTGCTCCGGGGAGTGCTGGAAGGAGTTTCAAACCAAGGTGCCATCAACCCGGCTCTGTGCAGCTGCCCACAGACAGCTCCGGGAGCCCTTGTTTGGCCTGGACCCTTGGTTCGCAACCTGTGGATTGCGACCCTTTTGGGGGTTGAGCGACCCTTTTACAGGGATCGCCTGATTCACAACAGTAGAAAAATTAGTGATGAAGTAGCAACGAAAATAATTTCATGGTTGGGGGCGTCACATGACATGAGGAGCCATACTAAAGGGTCGCGGCTTGAGGAAGGTTGAGAACCACTGGCCTAGACAAACTGGGCACGTGGACGAGCAGACTCTGCCAGCCTGGGCCCAGCTCACCTTGGTAGTGGTGCTGCCGCCACATGAAGATGCTACTCCAGTGAGACAGGTCGTCCGAAACGATGGGCAGCCGGTTGCGCCAGGTCTTCACCACCGTCTTCATGTCGTGGAGGCTGTTGTTGCGGCCCAAGTTGTTGGGCTGCAGGCCGGCGTTGATCTGGGCTGCCTCCTGGAGCTCAATGATCTGCTGAGCGGCCTAGATGGGAAGGTGGGGGGGATCCTCCAGAATCAGCCTTCATATGAAGCTGACAGATGGCAGGGGCAGTGGAAACCTGATGACCACGTAGGCCTGCTGCTCCAGCCTCATTCGCATGGGCACCTTGGACACCACTCTGCACTTACCCTCACTCCTCCCACGTTCCACCCAGCTAGGACTGCCCAGAGGTGGGAGCCGATGCGCGGTGCAGGGCCCTCATCTTGCTAATGGGCAGCACCCCCTCCCAAACCACTAGTGGGGGATCAGAGCAGCCTCAATCCCTCCTCCACAGCCACATGCAGCACCTGGAACCCTGTCAAGGAGTCGATGCTGAACCGCAGCACCGCAGGGCTGCTCAGTCGTAATCTTTACAACTGGTGGCCAGGCCTTTCTCCCACAGCACCACCTTGTGGGTTTAACTTGCCGACTTTTAACCACTGGAGCACCCAGCGCCTTCTGGGGCTGGCGTACGAGCCCCATCAGGTTCCTGCGGACACCAGCCTGTGGCCATAGCTGCTCTTGGATTCTAGCTGCACAATAGGGGGCTCTGTGGGGGAGCAGGTCACTGTGGGGACAATGATGATGTCGAGGGGAGGACGAAGTCAGTAGCCTTGGAGTTCCCGTGGACCAGACACGCAACACAGAAGGCAACAGGACACCCCCACACACGGAGTTCACTCTAATGTGGGGTGCCCCCGTGTGTGTCGACACAGAACTGTACCCCATGGGGCTCTCGTGGACTGAGCTAGGGAAGCGGACAGTGGTACGCAAGGCGCTACAACAAGCTGCCAGAGCGAGCACCACGCAGTGCTTCCCTAGGACCTCGATGTGGCAGGTTTATTTCTGGGTGCCAGCCTGCCTTTCCCCCAAAACTGGCTGAAGTGGGGGTGGTGGCACTGCTCCCGTGAGGACCTCACCTGGAGGAGGGGTGTGTGCACGTGGGACACCACGTGAGGCAGCCGCCGCCACTCCCGAATGGCCAGGCTGCTGGCCATCTCCACCAGGCGCTCGATGAAGCTGAGCTGCTGCTCCTCGGGGTGGCAGATGGCCAGGTAGCCTCGGTACATGTTCACCTTCCAGGCCATCTCCTTGGGACAGCTGACTTCCACCTGGGGGAGAGGAGACACACAGGATGGGGGGCATCACAAAGGAAGTCCCCCAAAGCAGGAAGCGTGGGTGCCACCGAGACCTGCCCCCACTTCAGGACAGTAACCAGTCCAGCTGGGAAGGTGTGCTGTGAGCTCCTGGTGTGGACATGCATCCCGAGAATGGGGCGGAGGCCTCACCTGCACCAGGGCCTCCTTCATGGCGGTCCAGTTGGAGACCCGCCAGGCGCACTCGAGGACCAGGTAGGGGTTGATGTGGCCCTTTGACTGGCCGTACTCTGTCAGGGCCTCCCACTGGTTCAGCTCTTTCGAGCACCTGCAGGGCGGGTGTAAGGGCAGAGCTCAGTGGACCCTGGGAGCAAGGGCACCGTATCTCTGTTCCAGGGAAGAGGGCGCCTGCCGCGGAGACCAGCCCTTTCCGGGGCGGCTGCCCCAACCCGCCCCGCCAGGCTGCGCGGCTCACCGGATCCAGTGGTCCTCCCAGAGCTGGTACTCGGGGAAGAGGGCAGGGGGCGCGCTGCTCCGCTCATGCTCCTTTTTGGCCTTGTCCATGGCCTTCTCGTAGGACTCCTGGGCCTGGGAAACGCGGACCTTCAGCCCAGCGCCCACCCCGACCAGCCAGACCACAGGGCGGTGGCACTGCAGGTCCAGCGTGGGGCTCTGACTAGTGTGGCCTGGTGTAGCATGTCCAAAGAGACCAATTGCTCGGCTCCCTTGTCCCTGCTTGTTTGTCTTCCAGCCCACGATCCAGCATCGAGTGCAGGAACCCATTTTTGGCCCCCCTCAGACCCGCACAGGCAGTCCTACTCTGTCCTCCAGGGGCATGGGGGCCACATCGGGCACCGCAGACCACAAGTGCCTCACTGCCTGCTTAGGTGGCCACTACCTGGACCCTCAGCGATAGGGAAGAGAAAATTGGGCGGTGAGGAGGAGGTACGAGTCCCCAGCCAGGATGGTCTGAGAGTGGCCACACCCCAGACAGGAGGACCACAAGAAGGACCATGTCAATATCCCCCCAAAACACTGTCGAGATGGAGCCACCAGGCCGTCACAGCAGCTGAATCGAGGCTCACAGTGCTTCAGAGAAGCAGGTCACACACCAGCCCTCTGCCCCGCGACATCAGCCAGGAGGCCTTCACTCCTGGACTGTGAGGGGGCCCCAAAGTGCGCAGGGAAATGGGACGGAAGGATAATGGGTTCCCCCCACGTGTTTGAAGCCCCCTCACAGGTGGACATGGCTTTATCTGAGCCTCAGACTTAGGGTTCCCACAAGCTGGAGGGCTGCAGCCCCACATGGGCTGTCCTCTCACTACCTCTCCCTTTCCCGGCAGGCTACGGCACGCTGGACCGACGGCAGTGTCCTGTCAGCACCACCACCTGCCCTGGGTGCCTCCCTTGACCACCACAGCTGCCTCGCTGTGGCGACCTGGGCGCAAGCCTGTCCTATCTTCATGACCCTCCCAGAAGCGCTTTAAGCTGAACAGACCGTTTTTCAGCATGGGCCCTGCCCTGAGCACATGCTACCACGGTGGGGCTCCCAGGCCACCAGCCCCTCGGCTCGCCGGCTGGCCATCACACCTGCTCAAAAAACCCGTGCTGCTCGTAGGCAATGGCCGTCGCTGTCTCCGAGTACTTGCACCGCTTCTGCCACAGGCCTGCCCACATGTCCTCCTCCTGCAGCAGCGAGTACAGCTCGGCCAGCGAGTCCAGGATCTCCTGAAACACAGCACCAGGTTCCTGCTCCTGCATGCTCCCTCGGGAGGGAGGGAGGGAGGGAAGGGGGATCTGAGATGGCTGGGGCACCTGCTGGGGCGGGGTGATGCTCTCTTGCTCATAGAACTCCGCCGTCTGCTTGGGCTTGATCTGCAGGCTCAGCCCCTTCTCGAAGGCCTGGTGCTCCAGCATCAGTGTGGAGCGAAACCACAGGTTGTGTGTCTTCCCCAAGTACTTGAGCACACAGGGCCGGATGGGGATGGGGGGCACACACTGCGACATGGCTTCCACAAAGCAGTTCAGGGCGCTGGGCTGGCAGTCGCGCTGCACCTGGTGGCTGCCGCTACACAGGAACGGGCTGATCTCGCCGGCCAGCGCCTGGCGGGGCACAACGCAGTTAGACCCTGCCCTGGGCAACCAGCCAGGCCTCTTCTCCCCCACCCTCCACCCCCACTCGAGGGTACTTCTTCCAGGCACTCGCCCTGGGCCGACAGCCACCAAGGCTGCTTTCCTGCACAAATACTTCTCCAAAGGCTTGCTCTACGCCTTTCTCAAAGGACTTAGTTTTTAAAAGTGTTGTGAAACGCCAACTGCCACCAATTCAGGAATTTTTGGTCATACAATTTGGAGGCGTTAATTTCCAGCCATTGCCATTTTCCTGTTCCAAACGATCCTGCCTGTTGGCAGTTCCAGACACTGAGGCCCCTAAGCAATGACACCCCAGGGACCTCCACTCACAGCCTGTTTCCCGTGGGCCACGCACAGCTGTCTGAGTGTCGGCCTCCTCTCACTCAGCATGATGCCTTCCCGGGTCACCAGGGGCCTCACTCCTCCATGTGGCCACGCCATCCCCACTGTACAAGTGTCCCCTCTATCCATCCCTATGTCCCCTGAGGGAGGCTTGGGCTATCTCCACTTCCTGATGCGAGAACACGTGTTCCCACCCCAGGCTGGGTTTACGCATACACTTACGTGCTGCTGTCTGTCGGAGAGAATCTTCCAGAGCCTGGGAAAGAGCTGGACCCACGTCCTCTCGGCTAGCGTTGTGGAAATGTGGCACAGCTGGACAAAGGCGCTGAGCAGGGCCCCCGTCTAAACCCAAACAACAGTTCAGGTGGCCACAGTCACAGGCTGGACATCCAGCACTCGACACCCCCACCCAGGTCCTGAAGACACACCCCCCACCAGGAAGAACAACGGCGAGTTCGAGAAACACGATACAACAGATTTGGAGGTGAAATATGTTTGTCACAGGAGAAGAGAGAAGAGTGGATCCTGAAGAGGCCAGTGCTCACTGGTGACTCAAAGGGAGGGAGGGAGGGGATCCCCAATATTCCTGGCCATGGAGAGTGCCCGAGTGTGCGTGTGGTGGGTACAGCTGCACCACGGTTAACGAGGGGGCCGAGAGCAAAGAATGCGGGACTAAAGCACCTGGCCTTTGTGACGTGGCCACAAGTCCAACCAAGACTAATAAAAGACCACCTGGTCACACAGACACCTGCTCGGACAGGTGTGCTGTGGTTAGGTGCTGTCCAGTCCGCTCTGACCCACAGCAAGCGGGACACAGCCCGTCCTGCGCCATCCTCAGAGTACCCTGTGTACATCCATCTCATTGAGAGCCTTCTTGCACGCTGCCCTCCACTTCACCGAACATGCTGTCCTTTCTCCTGACAGTGTCCAAAGCATCCTCTAAGGAGCACTCTGGCCACACAAGAAGGTGCAGTTGTTTGCATGTGTGCACAAGTAAGATGTGTGAGCACAGACATGTGCACGCAGGCACACGATCCACAGAAGACACGCACTCCTACAGACCCACTCCTCAGACAGCCACACACCTTGCAGATTGGTTTTCTCGTGGGACAATGTAGTTGGTTAGTGTCTGAGTTTACAAAGTTCTGGTTCTGATCCTAGTGTGCAGCACCTGAAGTCATAAAGCCTTGCACATGGCCATCTACAATATATTCACGGGGTCTCTACTTGTTAGGAGTAAGAGTAAGAAAGCCATTAAAACCTCATTAGAAAGTGCTTCACTCGAATGTTATGCTCTACAGAAGCCATGGCCTCGCCCGAGGTCAGAGCGACTGCGTGGTGTCTGAGCACCACTAGCCACAGGTTCTGCTAAGGGATCACGGAGATGGCTCTGGATAGAATGTGAGGAAAATGTAGAACAGAAGTTAAATTCCTATATCTGTGCATGTATTTAAAGGGCTGGCTGAACTGAACCAGTTGTGCTGCTGAGATCTGTTATTTAACAATGGGGAGGGGCATTGGAGACCAGTCTCCGCTCTTCTTTTTCCACAATTGACCCGGAGCTCCTCCGTTTGACTGTGGGGTTGGACCCACCAAAGGTAAGACCGCAGGACTTGGGGACTTGGGGGAGCTGGGGTGAGGGCCCACGCATACCCAGGACCCCGCACACCTGCATACACACCTTCACTTCCCGCAGAGTATCCAGGAATTTGTCGTGCCGGTTGGTTAACATGTGCAGCTGGTTTCCAATGTCCTTTTCGGACAGTTCCTTGGTCTTGGGGGTGCTAGTCTGATCTCCGGGCGCTAGTTCAATATCTATCTCCACATCCTGAACAAAACAGGAACAAAACCAAAGTGGTCAAACGGTGCCAGTAAGTCCAACGGACACCACACGCAGATAGGTGGTTCTGGTTACGTTTCTGCAGAGTAGAGTTTCACTCTGCTCCTGCAAGTTCGTAATCACTCCATTAAGCTCACTTGAACTGTAAGGTAAACAAACAAACAAAGCCCATCAATTTGTGCTGCTCCCACGACAGTGTGCACTGCCATCAATTGTGCTTAGGGAAAACGAACAACAAACCGACAAACGTCAAACCGTGGAAATCCTCATGCTGCGGGCGGGATTTCTTCTGAGGACGGTAAAAACAGACCCACTCTGGAGGTTCTCCATGGCAGGACTGCTGCCTCGCTCACCCAGGGCTGTGACATAGGCCATCGTTGGTATGTCTTGTTTGTCCCCAGAGGAGTGACTACACGGTGCTTCTGCCCGGAGTCCAGGGGACATCTCAGCGAACAAGCACAGCCCTCTCTCACCCACAGCTATTCTAAGTCTGAGTTAACACCCCCCTAAACCCGAAGTCAAGATATCAACTGCTCAGAGTGCTCCCCTCTCAAAGTAGAACAAAACCACTTCCAAGTCTGTATTTCAACAAGAAAGCTCCAGAAAGAACACACGACCAGATCATCTAGGGCTGTTTCCTACAAACTGCCCCCTGGGGGGGGGGGGGCTACACAAGAAGACGCCTATACTTTATCCTGGATTGTGGGCTACAGTACTAATGACGGCGGGAGGGGGGCCCGGGGTGGAGTAATTTTTTTTTCCCTGAAAAGGGACTAGTTGTTCAGAGCAGCTTGGGAATCCATGGTCTAGGGATTCCGCACCAGTGAAGATAGGCCTCTGTTGGCTGAAAGAATGAGGTGCCCTGGTGCCCGCAGGAGCGCTGACACCCCCGTGGTGGAGTGGGGGCTAGGGCCATCTCCTGACACCCAGCACTCCAGAGAAGTCGGCCACAGAGCTGCCATATCCACCAAGCCCTGTGAGGTCCTGCAGGTCCCACCAGGCATCAGACCTGGCTGCTCTGTACGTGGCTGCTGGGGAAGCCAGGGCTCAGGGCTGCTCACACCAGGAGCTCTGGCCCCTTCAGGCTGGATGGGTACATGGCCCCGGGCATCCAGGCGAGCCTTCTCAGAGCAGAGCTTGGTCACACTATCCTGGCGACTTCTCCCCACAATAGTGGGACACTAGCTCGGAGTGGCACTGGCTCCAGAGAAAGCAGCCATCCTCACAGCTGAATGACAGCACAAGTCCTGGGACTTATTCAGGGGACACGTTATGGCAGGTTTCCACCCTGGCTGAACCCTCCTGGAGGGGCGGGGCCTATGGGAGGGGAGGGGCCTGTGGGAGGGGCGGGGCTGAGAGCCTCACCTCCTCCTTGGACTCGCTGTTCTCCCTCTCCCGGGGCTCCTGCTTGACGTGCGTGACCATGGCGAAGGCGGCACGGTCGTGGCTGTCGGCCAGGTTGATGACGTTGGTGATGGACGGGAGCATGGCCCCCTGGCAGCTGGTGCCAATGGGAGCGCTCCTCTCACACACAGCCAGGAGCAGCTGAAACAAGATCGCGGGCAAAAGGTGACCCGTGTGGGGCCGAGAACAGATCGCCAGCACCTAAACATCTAGTAGTCTCCCCCACCCCTTAGATGAAGGAGGCTTTGCACCTGGGCCCTTCTGTTCAAAGCCACCTTCCTGCACACACTGGACCCCAGCCTCAGGGAGGGCCACGCCTCTAGTCCCGGCTCATGCAGTCCCTGTGACCTCACTCCCTGTCCTGGACACTAGGACAGGATTCAGAACCTCCTGCTGGCCAAGTGGCCCTAAGTAGCCCTGAGTCAGGTGCATGCTCAGTCTCGGAGGTCCGCTGTCAATGACCCAGACACTCACTGTGCTGACACTACTGCCCGGCATGGGGAAACCGGCCGGAATGAGGGGCACCCCCTACTTTCCCTTGCAAAGGAAGTCACTGCACCCCCAAAGCCTGAGGGAGGAGGGAGAGATCAGCCAGGTCAAAGTCAGAGGGAAAGGCTAGGCCTTTATGGGGGTGAGGGGTGACATGCTCAGAAAATGACAGGCTGCTGGGAGGGGAGGGGAGAGGGACACGATGGGGCTGGAGGGACAGGCAAGGGTCAGGACACCTGGGGGCTGCAAGACCACCCTGGCTTTCTGCTGTGGGCAGTGGTGAGGAGTGACAGAAACAGCTTTGTTTTTTGACATTTTTATATTTGATGAAACTTTAAATGCTTTACAGCTGAGGCAAAACAGAATCTTTGGTATTCAACCACAAGAAATTATATCCGGCCTTCTAATAAAAGCAAAACACCAAACCCACTGCCCCGGAGCCCACCCTAGGACTCAGAGGCCCTGGAGGACGGAGACTGCCCGTCTGCCTCCCCTGGGCGGCTGGGGGGGTGGGTCACACCACCGAGCTGGTCCTGTCAGCCGCCGTGTGGCACTTTATCCAAGCCTACGGGCTCAGAACCAGGCCCAACAACCCCCACGGCCCAGGCCAGCCCAGCTCTGTGTCCGGGAGCCCGCGTCCTACCTCGATGCACTGCTTGACCCAGAAGTGGCTCCCCATGGCCTCCCAGTTCTGGGAGCAGGTCACGTAGAGCAGGCGCTCGTACACGCGGCGTTTCATGGAACTGTCGAAAACCTCGAAAAACTTGGCCCTGATGAGCGGCTGGGCACAGCGCAGCCCCGAGAGGAAGGCGGGCTCCAGCTTGGCAGTCAGCTCGCTGCCCGACAGGGTCTCGTCCCTGCAGCGAGAAAGGCCGCCAGTGGGCAAGCCAGGCTCGGCCGGCCACAAGCAAGCAGACACAGGTGGACATCCAACTTCTCAGCAGCCTCACGGGAGCCGAGGGGACGCGGTTGGTGGTGCTTGGAGTCGTGCCCATCTGGCACAGGGTACGGGCAAAACTCCAACTGAGAAATGACTACAAGCTCACTGCCATCGATGCTGACTCAGAGCTGTAAGGCAGGGCAGAGCTGCCCAGCGAGTCTCCAAGGCTTATCTTTCTCCTGAGCCAGGCAGGTGATTTCAAACGGCTGACCTAGCAGTTACCAACCCAGTGCCCACAAGTACGCCACCAGGGCTCCCGAGGTACAACTAGATAATTAACATGTCACAGGGACCGTGTGGCTCTGGGAGAAATCTGAGGACCACCATCATTACCTGTAGACGTAGTTCACGAGGTCTAAGAACTGGGCATTTAACTCAAGGTCTTCCGGAAAACGCTTCTCTATGTAGGTCATCATTTTCACAAGCAAGATGGACTTCTCCCGGAGTGTAGGTGTCTGCAGGCAGTTAGGTTTTTGAGAGAAAAAGTCCATCACGTTCTCTTGAAAACAGACATGTCCAAAACCATCCACTAGACAGCTGGGCGCTTACGATTTTGCCAAGAATGGCGAGACCCAGCCATTGGTAAGAGGAAGAGGTCAAAGGTGGCTCTGGAGGTGGCAAATCGAGAGATGCCGATAGCGTTGTCCAGAGACTGCCACTCCATAGAGAAGCCAGCAAATCGGCTTGCCAGGCTTTAAGTTACACCCCAGTACTGCGATTCTGGGTCACCTTCGCCAGCACAGAAGGTTCATTTAGCGAAGGAAGATGTTGGACAGTGTAAGATATGACAAAATAATAACTTATAAATTAGCAAGGGTTAATGAGGGAGGGGAGTGGGAAAAGTGAGGAGCTGATGCCAGGGGCTTATGTAGAGAGCAAGTGTTTTGAGAATGATGAGGGTAACGAATGTAAAAATGTGCTTTACACAACTGATGTATGTATGGATTGTGATAAGAGTTGTATGAGACCCCAATAAAATGCTTTAAAAAAAAAGTTCACTTAGCGCGCATATGAGCGGCCAAAGTGTGGTGTCCCTGTAAAGTGTACTCAAGCACACGGAGAAAATGCCAGGGGAAGACAAGGCACGCCTCGTGTGACCACACTTTGTGAGGACTGAAGGTCTGCAGCCACCCCACACTGAGCAAGTCTATCGACCCCATTCTCCCAATAGCCTGTCAATGCCAGGGCTCTGAGCCCCATCCTGGTCGTCACGTCAGCTCAGACTTTTCAAAGTGCTACCACGTAAGACAACCACACCCACTGGCCGTCTAGTTGATCCTGATGTGCAGCACCCCCGCCGTGTGCTTTTTCCAAGACTGCAAATCTTGCTGGGAGGCAGACGGCCTCGTCTTTCTCCCAGGGCACAGCTGGTGGGTTGGAACCATGACCTGGCAGGTAGCAGCCTGGCACTAACCCACTAGGCTGGCTGTGAGGACATGGTTTACTGTGAAAAGCGGAGGAGGAGAAGCTTGCCTTTCAGTCAGCAGCCCCTAAGCCAGGCCCTCATCCACAGCTCACCTGACTGGCTGCCATCGGTGAGTTATTCTTGACCCATTCCTCCACAATCTTGACCACGGCGCGGAGGATCTTGGCATCGGGTGATTTCTCGATGAGGGATGTCAGGATGGCCTGGATGAAGCTCTTGCGCATCTCCGTGCTCATCACGCCCAGCCGAGTCTTCACCAGCTCCAGGCTGAGCATCACCAGCTCGCTGGTTCCTGTGCACGGGGAGGACGACGACACGCCCACATCTTAAACACGCCGCCGCTCGGCGGGCCTGGCCACGGTGGAGTCCGCCCATTGCCCCCCAGTGCGCTGTCTTTAGCCTCCAGGCTTTAGACTCGGGCGGCTCACTGGCAGAAATCTGGCCTGCCCCGCAGGCAGGAGGCCTGGGCTTGGTTCCTGGCCAGTGCACTCTGGCTGTCTATGGCTGCTGTGCTGCTACAATGCTGGACAGGCTTCCGCAGAGCTTCCAGATGCTAAAGAAACGGCGCTCTTTCTCTACAACAAGCCAGCCAACAACCACCCTAGACTCATAGGGGTCTAGCCTGTAACCCATCATGGGGTGACCCAGAGTACGGGGTCACCACCAAGCTCCTTCCCTCCATGGGGCAAGCTATTGTGCAGATGGCCCAGGAGCACCTGCACCCCACATGCTCGAGTCACACTCCTGGCACCTGTGTTCTAAAGCCTAACAGCAGGCCACACACACACACACACACACACACACACACTCTCTCTCTCTCTTTCTCTCTCTCCCTCTCCCCCCTCCACAGGTTTGTTCCTCAAGCCTGCCGTTTACCCCTGGAGGCTGGAACTCAGCTCCTCCTGACCAGCTGTGAACAAGGCGCTGGGTGCTGGGCACCCTCCACACAGGTTCCCCTCTTGCACTCACAGACCTTCTCACAACAGCTCACTTTACAAACCGCTCTGGGGTTGGCGTATTAAGCATCTCTGCTCAGAACAGTCATGTGGGAGCGGGGACCTGGACTGCACCGCCAGCACGGCATCGGTGTCGACTAGAATCCGTGTCGCCAGCACGGGGCACCTGGGCAGTCACCTGAGGTGGCGTCTGTGCTTCCTGAGGCGGCCTGGGGGTTCAGGTGCTCGCGCACCATCTTCTGCAGCGAGCGCATGAACACAGAGATGAGCCTGTCGATGTAGCTGGGGTTGTTGCCGCAGGCTGACTTAAGGATCATGAGCGTGCCTGGGTGCAGAGGTGACCGGTTATTTTACAGAACAGCTAAAAATAAAAGACTAACAGAAACATGCTATTCAACACAGCATGGCACAAGCACAGCTTAATCCCAAACGTCAGATTCGGAAGCATTAGGTTTTCACCCCAGCCTCCAAGACAGAGCAACGGCAGCTGCGTGAGAATGGACCTCACTGTGTGTGGGAAAGCAGCACCCTTGCTTCATTTCGGGATTTTGAGTTTCCGCAAAGCACCCGGATGTAGTCTGCTGACCTCTCCAAGGGAGCCAGATGGCGTGTCAGAAGCTTACTGGCAGACAGGTTCAGTGACCCGTCTCTGGACTTACTAGAAAACCGAGGGCAGGACCCTGTGCCAGGACAGCGGAGGGCCCTCGCAGCTAAATTCTAGCCTCTAAGGCTAGAGACTGGAAGTGCTCGTGACAAGAGCCCAGGGACAGGGGGCCTTGAAGCCGCATACACAGACAGCATGAACAGCATGGCAGCTCAGAAGCTCCACACAAGCCGAGCCTTTTCCAGAACCATGAACCCGCTGGAGCCCAATAGAACCGCGCGGGAGCAGGAAAGCCGCACTCACCAAAGAGCTGGGACGGACTGGCATTGGCGGCCTTCTCGTAGCTGGTGAGGCCCTCATAGATGACCTTGCCCACGGCCGCATAGAGGCACTCCAACTCTTCGTACTTCGAGGCCACGCTGGAGGTGCCTGTGGGCACAGGTGAGGCGAGGCGTGGGCACTGCAGTCTGGGCTCTCAGGCCCTCCCCGTTCCCCCCACCCCCCCACCCCCGACGCTCACGAGCATCACGTTAGGTGGGGACAGAAGTTTGTTTGGCTGTTTGGTGTCTGTGGAGGCCAGCTCAGCGTGGTGCTCAGTAAACTGTTACTGCAACAATGAGAGCTGGGTCTGACTGTCACTGCCCATGATTCTAGGGAAGTGGGTGTGCACATGTGCGTGCGGTTTAGACGCTGAAGGCCATTCTCGTCCCCTGCAGGGCAGGAGAGGTGTTCCTCCCTGGGCAAGTACCTGCTTCACAAGGGAGGCCACAGCCTGTCAGCACCCCAAGCTTTACCAGGATGTGCTGTAAGCCACGGGCGTATTACCAGTTCAATGCTGGATAAAAGACTTTAACCTAATTTCCCATAACACATGTGGAAGAACAGCAACCTTTGGCAAATGAACAAGAGCATTCCCACAGCAGACAAAAAATGATGCCAATAATAACGTGCCAACACTGAGTTTTCATGGTGATGATTTTAAAAAGAGAAAGGTCCCTGGGGCCCAGCACATGCTCGGGAGGGCAGGCGAGGGCGCCACCTACTTGGCTCTGTGGGGAAAATGCTCATGAGGCGTGAGAGGAGGCTATGGACAGCTCGCAGGACTTTGGTGTTCCCGCAGGTCATGCAGGCTGCCACTCCGCGCTGCAGGGGCTTGAAGCTGCTGAGGATGGCGGGGGACTGGAGGACCGTGAGCAGGAAGCTCAGCACTTCCAGCCCTGTGCAGATGTTGCCGTAGTTCACCTGGCTGGGCTGCTCCTGCAAGGGGAACACAGGCCACACAGGATGGGCTGTGGCAGGCGCTCCAAGCAAGCCGCGGTGCAGACACAGTGCAGACACGTGAGGCCGGCAAGACAGAGCCCATGCAAGGGAGGCCCTGGGAACCGAGACACAACTAAAGGAAGGAGCACAGCACGTCCCTCGTGAAACACACACACACACACACACACACACACACCCCTCCCAAAGGGTCACAGAACAACGGGATTACAAGATAATGGGACTTTCCCACAAGCATTCTGAAGTTCCTATGACTGCTGTATCAAATACTGAATTTCATTAGTGCATTGGGATTTCATTCAAGCGCTCCTTTCATCTATTTGTTTTACATCAATCCATCCTTTTTAAAAAAAAGCCCAATTAAAAATATTAGAGTAGTTTAAAATCACAAAACTGTGGATTAAAAGAGAAAACTTACTATAGTAAACATTCCCAATTTCGTTTTGTTTTAACTACAATATTCAGTATCTTTCCAAAGAGACGTGTACCTTTCCAAGCGTCTTAACATGGGAACCCTGGTGGCTGCAAGCCGGGGCAGCAGCTCCACCCCCGCTAGTTCCGAGGGAGAAAGAGGCAGCTCTCCACTCCATCAACAGTCTCAGAAACTCTGAGACAGTGCTAGCCTCTCCTACACGGTCCTTAGGAGTCAGAATCGACTCAAAGTAATGAGCTAGTGAGTTTGACTTTGGTAAATGTCTAAGAAAAATAAAACAAAACTGAGTACACTAGAGCTGAAGGACGTGGTTTACACATGGATGCGTCTGGGGGACTAATAAGATCATGGCATTTCCCGCGGGCCTCGGGACGTTCCCTGTTCATCCTGCACGTGTTGCCCGAAGGTGTGAGCAGAAGCCCAGAAGGAAGCACAACCGAGGACCACAGAGCCACGGGGAGATGAGCGAGGACAGGGATTTCCTTGGAAAGGCCCTCAGTGCACTTTGACGTGGGAGGCCACCTGAGGTCCGGAAGCAGTTCTGGTCCCAGCAGAGCCAGGGGACCCAGGGGCAGAGGACGCCACTCAGAGGGAACCTCCATGAGACCCTGGCAGGGCGGGCACTCACCACAGTCATCAGGAGTTTGTCGAACCACTGGAGCTTGAGTTCGGACTTGGACCACATGTCTGGCCGAAGGGCCGTCTTCAGGAGATTGACACAGCGGCGCGAGAGCACCTCCCCGGGAGAGCCCGCTGTGTTGGTGTTGTCGTTCACCTAGAACACAGTCAGGTCAGAGCCCGGCTGGAGTGCAGCCAGCAGCCCACTGCTGGCAGGGCTGCCCTGCCACTACCCGACTTCTGGAACCCTGAGCCTCTGAACCAAGTCACTCCCTCGAAGCCCTCTTGTTCACGGTGAGAATAAGTAACCGCTAGATTAAGGACCAGACACTCCCTGAGGCAGGGCCAGGTGCCTCACCAGCACAGCTGAGCAGGTCATGGGTCCACTGGAAGTGACCACTGCCAGTACGCTATCTTGCCTAACAATTACACACGCTTGAGATTCCCAAATGACAACAGGAGAAACCGCCTATCTGTTGGCAGCATTGGGAAACTGACAGCTTTCAGAACTGCATTCTCAAGATCCCGAACACACTTGGTGTGCATGATTGAACACACCAAGAGCATTTAAACATGAACGTTTTAGGATAAGCTGGATCACCTCAATGTCATTAGATATAGCACCCCCTCTTCTGACAAGGAAACTTGGGACTTAAAATAGCATCCAAGATCACTAACCCACCTACCACAGCTCACTTATCAAGAAAGTGCTCTCAATGTTGTTCCCAGCGAAGAGGGGGAACCCTCTAAAAGCTGGATAAGCCACAAGACAAGCAGATTTCACACAACAGGCCATGGAATCAGGGCATTTGGCACTGAAATGACAGGATTCTTTTCCAGACTCGTTTCTGACCCCACTGTCACACGTAGCACCCTGGGACAGCACTCAGCCGGCTGAGTGGGGAGAAGCTCGAACATCCCGCACCTGGCAGGCCACTCGGATGAGGAAGTTCACCACTGTGTCAGTGTGCTGCTTGTCGATGGGCTTGGCCAGAAGGGAGTCTGCTCCAGGCAGCGACTGGCTCCTCCCAAACACCTGGAAAGGGCAGCTGATGAGGCAGGAGCGCAGTCTGACAAGCGCTCCCGACAGAGGGTATTTCCTGCGCCGGCTAACAGGCTCAGTTCCCCAGTGCTGGCGCACCCAGCGCTCCACCCTCACGCAGCAGGGACGCCAGCAGGAGAGCCAGACCGTGACCTGGAGTCCGGCTCCAAGGAGAGGCAGACCCCAGAAGGCCCGGAGAAGCGAGGCCACACCATGGGCACAAGCCTCAAAGTGGTGCTTATGCTGCTTCACATGAATGCGAAGAAAACCGAGCCTGGGGACCTTTAGTGAGCTGTGCACAGAATGCAGCCTCTCGCGGCTGCCCCAGCCGAAGTGAGGTCAGCAGCAGAGGCTGCGGAGGAAAGCTTGGCACCCACACAGAAAGCGCCCTGCGAGGGGACGGGGCCTTACTGCACTGATGGCCCCGGTGGCTGTCCGGAAGCGCTTCACTTCCTGGGCAGAGTCCACGGACAAGCCTCTCTTCATAGACGAGACAGAATTGACACCTTCTCCGCTTGAGTTTGGATCCACATCCGAGTCCGGCTTCAAAACACATAACACGCGTGAGCTCACTGCCTACTTTGCAGGGAGACGCAGCAGGAGAGGGGCAGGGCCGGCCTACCTGTTGGTCCTTGATTCTCTGCAGCTCCCACTTGATAACGACTTCCGACAGGTCCACCGCCAGCCGCCTCTGCTCGATGGTGACGCTGGGCGTGAAGCCCAGCCTCTGCATGGCGCTGACCATGTGCTGCACCAGGTGGTGGCGCACGGGGTAGTACACCTGCAGGTGGACATCACGGTGGGCCCCACACACATTCACGCATGCACACTTGCACACACCCATACTCCCTAAGTGTGCGTCTCCTGAGGCCCAGGAGCACCCAGGGCACATTTCAGCCTTTTTCCTACTTCCATTTTTAAAAGCTGCCACCACTGCTCACAGCCATCGATCCCGACTCAGGACAACCCAACAGGACAGGGTAGCACCACCCCCCAGAGTTTCCACAGCAGTGGACCTGCGTCGGAGCAGAGCGCCTCATCCTTCGAGCGCTATAACATGGCTGGCCAGAGCTTTATGCACGGCTGCCCCAGGGCTCTTAGGCTGAGTGTCTACAATGAGGTGTTACTTCTGGACAGACGGAAGCAGACCTAAGACATGTTCTCCAACTACAGCAAGCCGTGTTAATGAAGCCATGCCCACAGGCACCCACCAGCCAGAGCGGGGGAGGAGCACCTCCAGCAGCAGCCCACAAGCACACACACCTTGAAGTGCTGCACGATTAGGTGCAGGATATGCACCAGCTGTGGCACCGTGTGGCCCTCCTCCACGATGATCTTACGGGTCCAGTGGGTCAGCATCTGGTGGCCGTCCTCCATCCTGGCCGGTACTGCGGGCGTCAGGATGGCCATGGCCTGTCTAACGATGGCCCGGGCCTCCATCGCGTGAGCCTTGAGAAGACTGTGGAACACCTGCAACAGCAAAGGGGTCCCAAGGTGGAGTGGGCACAAGGCGTGGACGGACGCAGGCTGCCGGGCAACAGCCATTGCTTAGAAACAGGCAGGGGTGGGGGTGGGGGTGGGGGTAGAGAGGGTGTTTAAGAAGTCTTGAACTCTCTGGTACTGAATCTCTTAGCCATTCGTCCAGCTGTCAAGTTTTGGTCAGCAAACATATTCACTGTCATGTTTGCTAAGTGCCCACTAAATGCCCTTGGCTGGGCTAGGGTGGGGAAACAGGAGTAAGGCCTGCCTCCCGCTCTGGGGGGCTGAGTCTAGCAAGCAGTTGGCTGGGGTTCCAGGTCGTTCCCAGGGGCATTCTGAGAGGCAGTAAGACAAGGAGCTCCAGCGACATGGCTGTATTGGGGCCGAAGGCAACCCTCTCCCTCGTCTTAGGCCAAACTGGCAGGCCAGGTGGAACAGGTGCCTAGGGCTCTTATTCAGCCCAGCCGTGATGCAGGAAAAGGCTCACAGTCTCTGCCATGCTGGAGCTGGGTGGGCGGCACATGGAGCCGAGGTGGGGAAGCCTGTGTCACCAGCAGGGGCGGACTCAGTCATTTCAAAGAGGGCAAACTTTCACACTGTCAGAGGGCAAATAGGAGCTGTCCATCAATCCAAAGTTTATGAGGCCTGTGAGCCTGAGTGGAGGCCAGGTGAAAGGCCAGCATGATGGCCCAGGAGGCACTGGGGGGCCTGGGTATCCGGGAGGGTTGGAGGGCTACAGCAGCGCCTCTCAACCTGTGGGTTGAGGTTCTGAGGAGCCAACCGTCTCCCTGCTGGGAAGATCTAGAGGAAGCAGTGACAACCCCCGGGGCTGGGGTCCTGGCTCAGGCCTGGGCTCCACCGCCACCAATGTCCACTAGAGGGAAGGGTCTCGGGGAAGCAGAATGAATGAACTAGACCAGTGGTTCTAACGCCACGGCCCTGAATCCAGTTGCTCATGATGTGGCGACCCACCCATAAATTTACTTTTTTTTTTTCCCGTTTCTCTGAAATGTCTATAACCTTGCTCTGGAGAGGGTTCAGAGCAAGGCCTCAAACCGTTTCAACACTGTTCTTGCAAGCACAGGGTCACTCCAGACCCAGACTCGCTGGAGGCTTGCAGCATAAAGTTACTTTTGTTGCTACTTCATAACTGTAATTTTCCTACTGTTATGCATCGGGCAACCCGTGAGAGGGTCGTTAGACAACCCCCCCAAAGGGGTCGCGACCCAAAGGTTGAGAACCGCTGAACTAGAGCAAACATGCGCTGAGTGGAGCAGGCTCACAGGGCACGAAACTCCAGCGAACTCAAACCAGGGCCACCAGCCTCCAAGCCTAACCCAGAGACTTGCAGCAGATGAGCTTGGCAGCACCCCCCCCCAGCAGGGGGTTCCCACTGCGGCTGAGCCTGTGACCAAAGCACCCTTCATGGTTGGGTGGCAGGTGGTTAGGGAGCTTGCGGGGGACAAGGGAGACATTCTGTTTCTAAGCAAAGGAGCCATGCAGGTGGAGGGGTACAGAGAAGGGGCGCACGTACAAGCTCACGGCAGAGCCTGCCAGGCCAGGGGCTGCAGGGGCATGCGCAGGGTGTCAAGGAAGGGCAAGCACCTGGAGCACAATCTTCTTGTGAATGGCGAACTTGGCGATAATGTGGGCCAGGAGCAGGTGGCCGCTGTACTTGCAGGCAGGGTCAACGCAGGCCTTGGAGAGCAGGCAGGGCCAGGCGAAGGTCATGAGCCGGCGCAGCTTGCTGTTGCGGTTCTTGTTGTTGTCGTGGATGTGGTGGGGCGCATGCTCCACCAGCAGCGTGGCGAACTGCAGGAGGTAGATGCGCAGCGAGTCCAGCATGTCGGCCTGCTTCTCGGGGTCCAGCACCTGTGGAAAGAGCACAGGGGGATCCCCTGCTGAGTTGGAAACAGAGCACTGTGAACCGTCTAAGAGACAGGGAGGGCTTCGACGGGGCAGGATAGTGAACTCCCACGGAGACAGGGAGCACGCCGTGCCTCAGACTGAGTTGGAAATGAGGATTCACGCCAAGATGAGTTGCCCTTAATCACCCACCAGCAACCGCTGTGGTGCCGTGTCCACGTGAGAAAGGAAACCCGCAGGGAGACGCACTCATCTCAGCGGCCCCACAGCACGCGCCCCACCTTGGTTATGAACACACTGGTGATGCTCTCGGGGTTGTCTCCCTCGGGATTCGGGGGGCCCAAGAGCTGCTCTCCTTCTCCCTTCTCAAAGCTGTGCAAGAAGGCCGGGTTCAAGATGTGCTGCAAGACCTACAGGGAAGAAACAGGGAGGGGCTAGAAAGCGGCCAGGCACACAACCATGGGGCCGTGCGGCAGCGCATAGCACGCTGCCCGCCAAGGGGGCAGCCTGCCACCGGGACCTTTACGCCCAGGGTGGTGGGAAAAGAGGGTTACAAACATAAGAGATGGCGGCCGGCTCCTCCTCCTGCCCCACACAGTCGAGTCCCCAGCAAACATCAGAGCCAAAGAGGCAGCGGCTGCTGATCGCTCACTGTGGCCCGGGTTCCCCAGATAGCCAGCACCTTCTAAGCCACCCACCTTGGCTTTTAGCTCGTCTCCAAAGTTGGGGTCGTTTAAGTCTACGAAGCGAAAGAACAAGGCCCGTTTCTGGGCGATGGTGTAGCTCTTGGGAATCTCCTCCTCCAGGTACTCCTTCAGGAACGTCATGTTGCAGAGGAAGCGGCCGGTGAAGGCGCGCAGCAGCTGGAAGAGCAGCTCGATATCGCCATAATTCCTCCTGAAAGGGCACCGTAAGGCACGCTCACCATCTCCATGAGCGGGGCCCCGGGGGAGGGCCGCAGGGGGAGGGGCATACTCCGGGCAGCAGGGAGCACCCACTTGCAGTAGTTCAGGAGGCAGTAGGCCAGCAGTTTGGGCTCCTTCCAGTTGGTGGCGGCCATGTTCTCCTTGCGGTGCCTTTCCTGGAAGACGTCACTAACCCACACGCGCCTCAGCTGGCTCACCAAGGAATGCTGATTGGCCAGCCAGGTGTCGTCGTTCTTGACAATGATACTGATGATCTGTGGGGGAAGGGGCGGGGCAGGCACACTCAGAGTGTGGGCAGGGCACACTTGGGGCTTTTGGGGCCCAGATGGAGGGAAGGGGGTGGGCAGGGGTGCACTACCTTGATAGCCTGGAACTGGAGGTCCAGGCGCAGGGTGCTGGTGCTAGGGGAGCCGGGGCGCACCGCCGCCTGCGTGCCGCCGGGCAGCAGTAGGGTGATGAACCTGTTTGGGTTGGCAGCCAGCACATCTCGTAGAGGTCTGGCATCTCTGTGTTTCAGGAAGCTCTGAGACAAAAAACACGCGACGAATGGCCGCCGTCAGTCCATCCACGCTCAGGCTCCAGGACTCTTTTCTGCTGTCCCACACGGCCAGCATGCATGCTGACCCCCACTGGTTGGTTCAGGAGACATGGGCTCCATGGGGTCTTCCCCAGCTGATGTTTTCAACCACACTCACCTGCCCTTTCTTCCAAGGGACTTCTGAGTGGCGTCAACTCTGCCCCGCCCCCAACTCCACCCTCGCCCTCTGGTAAGTGCCTATCTGCTCTACTCCCCTCACGCCCCCTCCCCCAGGGACGCCACACCTCTAGACAAACTCGTAAGAAGGGCCTTTTCACCCCACACTAAGTGAACAGCACTCACGCTGTGGGACTCGGGGAAAGCACATCAAGATCAGATGCTCGTCGGCGAGATGGGAGCTGAAGTGTACGTGCCACCCTGGCGGCCACCCACGGCAGGGCTGCAGGCCAGTTCCTCGAGCCCTTACCATGAACATCCTGCTCCACTGGGGGTCGTTCAATGTGGCCTCCATCATGAACAGCTCCACCGTCTGGGAGGGGTGCCGGGTCAGGAACTTGATCAGAGGCTCCCGGAAGGGACTGCCAGCCTAGGACACACGAGGGAAACCTTATTGGATGCTGTCCCTTCATGGGGTTCCGGTGTTCCTTCTGTCGCTGACTTGCCCATCTCACACAGCCATGATGCATGTGACCCGAGCAAAATGTTGTCAAACACTAACTTGTAACTGGACTGCACCAACCACCCGGTTCACATGGTAACGGCAGGAACGTCTTCTCATGTGCCGAGGGTCTTAACGACATACCCCACGACTGGGGCACACGCCCTTCTCATAGCTGAGCTGCGCTAACAGCCCACTGTACACCACGGGGCAGTGCCGTCCAATGGTGAGGTGGACGTCTGCTAGCACTGCCAGGCGGTACACAGATGTCCCCTCATCACTGGACTGCCTCAAACACCCAGCTCACAGGGTGGTGACGCACCTGACTTCCTCCCAACAGGTGTGTCTGCCTGCTCCCGGCCATGACGCACAGCCACGAGGGCCGACAACCCCACACAGGGATGACAGGCGACTCCCCTGCTCCCCTTTGCCCCCCGCCTCGCTCGTCACTGGTTTGTCCGCCTCTCTCACACAGTACCAATACGCATTCTCGTAAATGAAGGGCACTCACATGAATACTCAACATCTTCACACTATCAACCCATTCAAATTCTAACACGGTACAAATATCGTAAGCAAATAGCTGGAGGAAGAGCCAGAATCGATCCCGGGTTCGACCCTTACCTCGATCAACATGGCCCGCTCTGTCTTCATGACCACCTCCAACAAAGGCTTGACCAGAGTCTGAGGTGCAGCTGGGATCAGGTGGAAAAGGTTGATAATTGCTGAGCAGATCTTCATTTCCTAATAGAGAATACCTGGAGTGAGAACCCAGGCCAGCCGGTCTTGCAGGCTCACACTACGGACAGGACCACAGACCCTACTACGGCTTAACTACATTTGCAAGGCGAGCCACTGGAAGCCAGGAGGTAACACGGAAAAAGCCACGACTTACCCACTGTGGACTACCACTGTGTCCTAAGGGGTCAACCTGCCCTGGGCTCTCGGCTGACCGTCAACTGTGGGGGAATGTCAGTGTGTACGTCACGTGGGGGACTGGGCTTGTTTCCATGTCCACGGGCAGGCCTTGGAAAAGGACCTTCTGGGTCCCCTGTGCTGGGGCGCTGACTGAGGGACACCAGGTGGGTGGCAAGAGAGCAGTAGGACCTCTCTCTCTCTGCTCCGGTAGCACGTGGTCCTCTGAGGACACTGACTACTTCCGCCTTCAGAACCTAGTACAAAAGAGGCCTTTGGAGCCATGACTATTGAAAGGAGACAGCAGATACCAATCTCACAGTCTTAAGCATCTGCCAATCATTTTTCCAACCAGGCCTACGCATGAGGCCGGCAATCTGTTATGCTGGATCATCAAAAACGGAACAGTCAGGTCTGCTCAGAGGTAGATGGCTCTGAGTGAGGGGCCCGGAGACTTTGCAGTCTCACGCTCAGTTCCCCTGGCTTGTCAACCAGCAGTCTGCCCAGGTGGAATGCAACTGCTGGGTACCATGGGCGGGGCAGGGTGTCCCACTCATGGGGACCCCAATGGAAAACTTCTAAGTGCCCTGCTGCAGGGCTTTCCTGGGCTCTCTCCAGTCTTTAGGTTCACAGGCCAGTGCTTCCCCACGGCGCCACCAGGGCTCCTTCATGGTGGAACAGTGGTGCTCGTATGGGGGAGGGGGGGTTGGGTGTTCAGAGCACTGTTGCCAAGTCACCGCTTGCGCCCTTCATGGCAACACTGGAAGACAGAGACAGCAGGTGGTCTATCAGCCCCACTGCAGCTTCCCTGCGAAAGCGCTGTCCTTACACCTGTGTGTGAGAGGCAGGGGCGGGGCAGGAGGGTCAACTCAAGTCAGTCCATCAGTCAGGCGGCAGACAGCCTCTAAGTGCTCCCTATTCCCAGCCCAATACAATGATCTTCCTCCGTGGCATTTCCCAGACAAACGTCAGGCTAACAAAATCCAATGGGCTCCTTACGATGGGGTATGGAGAGAGACAGGAAAGAGGGATTTCTAACAGATAGGAAACAGAACCCCGAGGCTCTTGCTTCAAAGTCCGGAGAGAACGCATGCGTGGCATCTGGACAGTTCACAGCAATGGGACGGGGTTGACTCTGCCACAGACAAGACAACACGGTCACTGCACTCAAAGGCACAAGGCACTCCGCCCGGGGACAGAACCACAGGACAGCTGACAAGTCACAGCAAAACCAATACAACAGCAACCCCGCCTGGGCCTCCACTCGCGTTCTCACCTCTACCCCTTCCATGGCAGGCTGAACCACAAACGGAAACAAAAAAAACGGACAAAACAAAAGAAAAAAATCACAGCGTGAAAAAAGGCAACGGAAACGTGGAGAAGGAAAAGGAAAAGGAAAGGGAACAGAGAAACGGTTCTTAGTCAGAACCTGACTTTCAACAGGTTGTTCTCACCTCAAACTGACAGAATGGAGACAGGGAGCATCTCCCGCACTCCGACATGCCTTCCTGGGGACGGGGAGGAAAAGCATCGGTGGCATTTACAGAAAAGCGTCCCGTGGGCTCGGAACACGGAAAGGATCAGAGCAGACAAGACAGCACAGACAGTTATCAGAGAACACAGTCATTAGCAGAGGCTCTGTGGCACAGAAGAGCGCGTACACCGTCCACCCTTGGGTGTCAGACGCAACCCTGCAGGTGGCGCGTCTGTCTCAGGGGGGAGGGCGTTCCTTCCCTAAAGGAACTGAGGACCGGGGCGTTGAGCACGGATGTGTTCGAGCAGTGGTTTTGGGCAGAGTGAATAATCCAAGTTTTGTATGTGCAGTGGTAAGATGTTACTTTTTAAATGCCGAGCTAACGTTCCCTGCTTCTCAAGTTGAGGGTGCAGGTGCTCGGCCCCCAGCTCTAGCTGGATGGCCCCCGCTGCTCAGGCAGAAGCTTATTCATGAGGAGGATAAAAATGTCCATGAACACCTGGCAACTTGGCAGTGTCCTCTGGACTCTGTCCCCTTCCAAAGTGCCCCCACCTATCCCACTCCCTAAATCCTGCTCAAGGAGTGGCCATCATCCTTGAGGGGCTCTTTCTTATCCGACAAAAGGGCACTCCCAACCCACTAGGGGTCTGGTGCTTCCTCGGGACTGATGGTTTCAGAGACTCCGTTTACCGGGAGAACCCTGGTAAGACATGGGTACCAGAGAGGTGGCTGGGAGGGGATGCTGCACAGTGGGACACTTGTCCTTCCCTGGCTCCCAAGACTGAGCGTGGCTTTAATACACTCTGCTTTCCCGCGGAGAGGCTCCCTGACAATTCTCCGTGAGCACAACGCTCCCTTCAGAGAGCACGTGGTGGCAGTTACCCTTTAAAAAGCTGAAAATCCTAGTTCCGTTCTGCTTTGTGGACCACTTATAAAAGTGGCAGAGATTGTAACTGCCAAAACGAAGAATAAAGACCCAAAAATGAAAAGGAGGAGGGGTCAAACTGAGCTGGGTGAGCCCGGCATCCAACAAAGGGGCGCAAGAGCACAGAGCCACACGAGTGGTGCTCCAACACATTCTCTCGAGCTGTCTCGCCAGGCGTGGTGCCAGCGTGTCCACCAGGGGTGACAGAGCTCAGGGGGAGCACGGGCCCACTGGCAGGACGGGCATCCATGTGAAGTCTGAAACAGACATCAGGGTCTGAAACAGCAGAAAGCATTGGTCTGAGAGAGGCCCAATTTTCATAAACGTGCCGTCAGAAGCACGATTCGTTTAACTTTCAGCACACAAAGGGGCCGGGGCTGCAGCCTGAAGGACGTCCGTGCCGAGGAGCTGAGGTTTCCATGGTACAGCATGCTCCCAGGACGCTCCCATGAGGCCTAACAAGCCTCTAGTAGGTGCTGTTGGGCGCAAAGAATAAGATACAGAGGCTTGCTGGCCACTCCGGGAAGCAAAGCAATGGCACGAGGAGCTGAGGAAGGCGCACCCCTACGTAAGCTGTGGCTAAGCCTCAATCAGGCTCAGAAATACGCAGGAGCAAAACTAACACATCTGAAGTAAGGATGCTGCATGCTTCCCAGTAGCCTTGTAAGTGGAAACGCATCATCAGATCAAACGAAAGGGGGTTTTAAAGAGAAACACAAAAGGCAATGTTTAGCAATTGAAGAGAAATAAAAGCAAAACCTCATGCAGATAAAACTCATTTAACTGTTTCGTGGACTATAACTGCTTCAGACTCAAGTGCAGACCGGTGCTGTGGTTAAAAGCACCAATCAGCAAGGACCCTGCTCCAGCATGCACGGCACGGCTGCCCCTCCCCCAGACAAACGAGCCACTCACGTTTCCGTCGCTCCTCTGGCCCCCTTTGTGGGTGATGACCACCACTTCCATCCACTTGCGCAGATGTTGCTGTCAGAAAAACACACCCATTCACTCCCGTCAAAACTGGTGTGAGAACCAAGGGGTCCCTATCACACGCACAGCCTCCACTGGCTTGTGTTCTGTTGAACATGAGACTGAGCTGCCCAGCAGAAGGCTTTCCAGGAACCCGGCCCTGCCTGGACCTGTCCCCCCGTCACAACTCCTCCCCGAGAGCAGCCCGGGGCAGACATCACGGTGGCAGCCTCGGCACGGTGTGAGAGAGGACGGGAACCCAGCTTGAGTGGGGGCTCCTGCTGGGGACTTGAGTCCCACGCAGCAGCAGAGAGAGAAGGGCAAGGCCTGGAGCCAGAACAACTGAGTGAAGTCCAGAAACAGCAAGGTAGCCCGTGGCTGAGGAGTGCAAACGGAGAGAGGAGCATAGCATGTTGGGACCTGGTATGTGTAAGCACCAACCGTCATAGTAGAGGGTGTCAGAGAGGTGCACATGAGAGGCTCTGGCTAAGGGCACCTCCACCTCCCTTTGCTCTGTGTGCACGTGTACAGATTGGGGGAACATTATTGGGGCGGGGAGCACTTCAAAAGGTTCATGGGAAATGGAATGAAAAAGCTAACGGGATGTTCCCATGTACTTTGGAAGGCTCCGCCTGTGTGAGAACATCTTGGAAGCATATGTAGGAATATGGTCCCTTCGTGGAAGTCACCGCCAAGCGGGACTTTGTAAAATGTCTAATCAATCAGACGCGAAACCAAACGCAGACGGAAGTCAATAGCGGAAATCCTCCTTCATCAACTTAGACGTCAGAGCTAAAACATCAAACGGATCTTGGGTATTTTGTCCCTGGCCATCTAAACCCTCAGAGGTGTAGAGGGTCTGCTCAAGGTGGTCTACAAAGAGGGACCACACCTCCGCTCTGTGGAAGCAAGTGCCAAGTGGTTGAAAGGGAAAAGCAAAACAAAAGCCTGTGGAGGACACCGTGGCCTGTATCCAAGGGGAGCTGTGTGTGCATTCATCCTGACCCAGAAACCCTGCCTCTACGTAAGCGCTTGCCACGGCCTACGGTCAAGGCTTTAGGCTGCACCACTGCCACCAGCGGCAGGACGGGGACCAGCCACAGGCGCATCGGTGGGGAGAGGTGAAAGGAGGGAGCGAAGGCCTTCTGAAGCGACATCGGGCAGCCAGAGACAGTGACGAAAGGCTTCATGCTCTGATAGGGAATCATCTCCAAGATGTGTTATGAAGCGAAGAAAAGAATTGTGTGTGAGGCGGCCTCCTTTCCTCGAGGGGAAAGAGACACATCCGTCCTGCTCCACATGAAGACATGCCCACAGGAGGCCCAGACCCGTGTCCACACTGGCTGCTGGCCTCTGGGAAGGAGAAGCGTGGCTGAGGGCAGGGAGGAAGGTACTGCTGCATGGTCTGCACTGTTTATACCGTTCACATTTCAAGCCACACGACTGCATCATTTACTCAAAAGCATCACTTCATCGTTCAAAGCCTGCTGTGGAGTAAGTGTAAGTGCATCTGGCTTACCATCATCTGGTCACAAAATTTGTCATTAAAGGAATTTGGGAAGAGCCTCGTGACGGAGGTCAGGCGGTTCACAACATTCAACGTCAAGCTCCGATAATCTCCCAGCATCATCAACAAAGGCCTCATGTGGGTGTGAATCTGATCTACTTCTATTGTTGCGCCTTCTAAAAACTATT
Organism: Tenrec ecaudatus; assembly: GCF_050624435.1. Classification (NCBI taxonomy): domain Eukaryota; kingdom Metazoa; phylum Chordata; class Mammalia; order Afrosoricida; family Tenrecidae; genus Tenrec; species Tenrec ecaudatus. Next base: position 136,682,756 of record NC_134541.1, read on the forward strand.
GAGAGAGAGAGAGAGGTTACAGAGTCAAATTCAGATAACAGCAAATTCTTCATGACAGTCTCATGTTCAAATCTTGCCGTGAGTCTTTCTCTTGGGAAAATGAGCTTATTAACCACAAATATTTTAGAAATTCATGAGGAATTAAGGAAGACCTGTCTTTGCTGTTCTGAAAGTCTAATAGGTCCAGAGGCCTGAGAGAAGGGTGGCGACGCCACATTCTCACGCCACCCACCTTTCGCATGCAGGCTTCCCCTGCCTCCTGGAGCTCGCCGTTGGTGGAGTTGAGGGCTTTGAAGAGGGCCGCGATGATCTTCTCTCGGGACTGGGGCAGGTAGTTGCAGGCAGCAAGGGCATCTCGAGAAAGAAGGCACGACACCCTCTGCCCTCCAGGCTCCCACCAACCAGCAGAAGGGAGATTCCCTCCCTCCCCAACAGAGGGACTAGGACCCATGGCTTTCTAAGACACAAGTCAAACAGGCCCTGGCTGCAGGAAGGAGGCCTGGAGGGCAGAGTAGGAGTAGGGTGGGCCCCACTGACAGCCTGCCCACTAGTGCAGAACACGGCCGACCTACGGGACTGGGTGGCCGAGAGTCCAGAGGGAGCTTCTCCAGGACCCAGCCACCTCCAGACTTTGAGGATTAAAGGCTTTAAGCCTTTGAAAATGCAAATATTCTTGGGAAAAGGAGGTTAGTCCTATCTGTTAAGAAAGAGTAGTGTCCATATTAGCAAACAAGAATGAGACATGAGAGCAGCCCGAAACAGGAGGCCCAACAGAAGGAAGGACACTCTGAGCAGACCTTCGTAGACCTTCTCACAGTGAGGCCCGCCATTATCTCCAACGGCCCTCCACCCCACCCCTTCTCCAAGCTAGGTATCAGGGTAGCCTCGGCTTCAGACCTTGATTTCAAAGAAAATCCTGGCGATGTTCAGGGGAATGCAAAAAAACAAGCCAAGTCCACTAAAAATGCTTCTGTTGGGTACATGGTTACACTCCTTCACCACCCCCTCACGCCTCCCCCACCCCCCAACCAGACCATTTCTTGGGTATGCTGGTCAGTCAGTACCCGTCTACTATGCTTTCCTAAGCTTGTCCAATTCCGCTAACTGATGTCCTTGAATAAGACCCAAAGACTCAGGCTACCTGGATGCTTTCTGAGCCACTCAAGTCTATACAAGCAGACCCCAGCAATACTGCTGGCTACGTTCCAGAGCATGGCAGTAAAGCACACATCCGGTCAAACCAGGCACACGTGGGCTGGTTTCCCGGGGCAGATGGCACTTATGTTTGCACGATACTGTAGTTCATGACATGGCAACAGCATTAAGAAGAAGAGTTTGGAATATTTCTCGGGATAATCAAATGGGGCACAGAGGCAGGAGGTGAGATGCTGGGAAAACGGCACTGACGGGCTTGCGGTGTGATCGCAGGCCAGTCTCCTGCGTGGGTAGGGCGTACCCACTGGGCGCTACACAGGGAGGCACAGGAAAGGAGCTTTGCCCATAAAGCCTCACGTACCCCCTCCCTTTTTGAAGTCCCCCAAATAATCCAATTCTGATGAAAAGCCCAGCATACCAAGTCTCTCAAAGCAAACATCTGATTCATCAGAGAATCTGACGACCAGAGGCAGAGGGCAATCACTTACTCCAGGGTGAAATCCAGAGTTTAGAATGATCTAAGAAAATCATTCAGATCCCAGGGTACTTTCAACCCACTGACATCTCATTCCCTCTCAGCAATCTGATACACACACAACCATAACTTTAGGGATTCTATCTTATAAAGGCTGCAAGGAGCCAGAACGACCATGACAACAAACTCCACTGTCCCCTCCTACTTACTTGTAGGCCCTGGACCACACCACCTTCAGGCCTGCGTTTACTTACTTAAGGCTGCAATGCGCAAAGGGACCAGCGACGGAAGGCTCTTGTAACAAGGCAGCTTGGTCAGTGCTGAATCTTCGGCCTCACACAAGTTCAACAACTGTGAAGGGAAGACCAGCACGCCAGTCCATTTAGCCCACTCATGACTCACAGGGCAGAACAGAGGACAGAACAGGGCCATCTTCCACACACACCCCAACACAACAACTTTCTACAAGAGTTGGCAGGGAATCCGGTATTCTCAACAAATGACAGATGGAACTCAAATCCTCCAGAATTTGAGGAGAGGACTAAGTGTGCTTCCCCCCCTTGTAAGCGCCTATCTGTCGCCACACCAGTGAGAGGAGCTTGCACGTGGGTTCTCACCCACCCTGGAGCTGGCACATTTCTCCCGGAAGCAGAGGGGTCCTGTCTCTTCTTGTCTGTTTCCGGAAATCACCGCCATGTAATTTTAAAAGGCCGGTATGTGCTATCGCCCAGATGTGTCGGAATTTAGTCCATCCTCAGAAATCCATGTCCTGCCCCTGGATTGCGCAACCATCATGACCAGATCCTAGTCGGTCTTTCTGCACAGGTGACTCACACACCTGCCCCATGGGCAAAGGGAAGCTGTCCTTCCAACCCCAGGGGCTCTCCTGGAACACCCTGTCGAGCCTTCAGGAAACAGGGAGACACTGCATACCTGGGAATCCAGGCTGGGGCGGGAGGGGGAAACCTCAAAGGATGTGTGCTCTCATGAGTTTTGCTCCTATGTCCCCAGAATTTCCTCTGATAAAGCATCATGTTGGGACTGAGTATCAGGGCCCATTATGAATTCTAAGAATTAATGTTTAACAATTAGGACTCTATCTACAGGTTTGATTTTTGTCCTTGCTTATCACCAGTGGTGTAGTGGTGACGCAGCAGTGGGCTACTAACAAGGTCAGTAGTTTGAAGCCAGCAGCCCACTCTGCAGGACAAAGACGAGGCTGTGCACTCCAAGATCTACAGCCTTAGAAGCCCATGGAGTAGTTCTCCTCAGTCCTGTTAGGTCCACGTGGGTCCTACTCCGGGCAATGGCGGTGGACTTTAACGTCACCTCACAATGGAATCCACTAGCGCCACCCTCACAGTGGCCAGTGTCTAAGAAGTGACATTTGCTGCAGTCTGTCTCTTGTCAAATCTGCCGAACAAGAAGCTGACAAGTCAGCGAGCTGACACCAGGCTCTCACATGAGACTTGGCTCCCTGGGGGAGGCGCTGGCTGTGTAACAGATCCCGGGCGTGTGTCCTCATCGGCCACAGGAGACTGAACGTCGTGTGTGGTCAGAGCTGAAGAAGGGGCTTTTGCCACAGCACAGAGCTCACCAACGTGCGAGAGTTAAGTTGACACCCTGGCACTTGTGACTTGCCGGTCGTATTCTAGACATCAGCTGACAGAGGAGTGCGTACCGTGCATGAATGGAATCCAGTGTCTACAACACAATGCTACAGCCCTAGCAGAGTCCCAAGGATTCAAACCACCACAGGGCATGGAGCTCCTGAGTCATGGCGCCCTCCTGCTGGCCAGTGCTGGCTCACAGGGGTGGGCCGTGAGAGGAGGGGCTACCTGTGGTCAGTGCCTGTGCCCTCTCTGAAGGCAGCCTGACTGTCGGACACAGGCAGGCACGCACCACCACGCACGGCACTCCACACCACCCCCTACCTCTGTGTAGAACACCTTATGCTCCACCACGTTCAGGTCCATCGTGAAGAGCCGGGGCTGCAGCGTGGTGCAGAAGGTGTTCCCCTCCATCAGGCCGATCTGTGCGTTGGCGGGCTGGTGCCTGAGCAGATGCTTCTTGGGAGGGACCATGTCTTGGAGGACCTGGAGAAGCAAGTCGGGAGGGTCACTCACAGGTGCTCCTCCAAGGGCAAACCGAGCGTCCAGACAGGAACCTCCCCCCAGGTGTCCTACCACGGTCGTTCAAATCCCTGGTGCAGGGGACAGTCTCACCTCCTTGTGGGGCTCCATGATCACGGTCACACTCTTCCCAGTGACCTGGGCCAACACCTGCAGCGAGTGCATGGCCTGCTTTCTCACGGTGGAGTTTGGCGAGGTGACTTCTCGCACCAGATCATGTGTCACATGGTGGAAGGACTTTTCCTGAGCTGCCAGGATCTCTTCGGCCCGCTCCTCGTCTTTTAAAGGCGCTGCGCACCTCATCAGGAGCTGTTCAAGGGTGGTTTTCGCCATGGCCACGGCACCGTTGGAAACCTGACGGTTAAGGACCAGGTGAAAGCGAGTTGGCAGGTGTTCCACGCAGCCCACCACATCGGGGTCTGTGAGCACGCTGGCTCCAGGCCACACCCCTCACGCGATTGATTTAACAGAGCGGCTTCCCCAAGCCCCCTTGATGCTTCAGTAAATCAATCGCCCTCCTACAGGGAACTTGCTTGACACTCAGAAGGCAAATGTGGACTTCAACTTGAGCCTTGGGGTCTGAGGGGTGCAAATGACTCACATGCTCAGCTACAGGTCAAGAGGTTGGTGGTGTGAGTCCACCTCCCCAAAATTGGAAAACGTTTGCTAAGCAGCACACACAGCCGGCATGCCTGGTGTGACAGTGTGTCCAGATCGGCGTGTGACCGTTTCGTGTGCAAGCAACTAAGGGTTGTCCCCAGTACATCCCCCTGGCACCATTTCTACCCACAGGCAAGTACAGGTGGGTGAGGGAGCCACAGCATGCGAGGCGGCAGCATGCCCATCACGGGGCATCTCTGCAGGCAGGAGGCGGGCAGGTAAGTGAGATGCTTGAAAAGGGCACCTTCAGGTGGGAGGCATGGGGTGCAAAAAAAAGCCCAAACTCTCTTCAGCAAAAATCAGTTACATAATGCATTTTCAAGAGATGAAGATTAGGCCATGCAGGTGACCACTAGCAGCTGGTTTTCCTCAGACAGATGCTCAAAGGCCTGGCTGCCGTGACCCGTGCCTCCCGCCTGCCACCTACCTCCCCAGTCAGGTCCATCATGACAAAGAGAAGCGCTTTGAGGAAGGTCTGCTGGTTCTGGAGCACCCACGTGAGCGGCAGCCGCTCCATGAGGAACTTGATGGACACCACGCCGCCCAGCTTGGCGTACCAGGCCTGCTCGTAGCAGCAGGCGCACAGGCGCTCCACGATGTAGGAGAAGAGAGGCAGCTGGCACGCCTGGGGGGACACAGGCCACAGGCTGCCGGGCGCTGATGGGGGCACCCACCGCACGCTCCCAGAGCAAGCTGCCCGCAGGTAGCCTTACCCTCTCCTTGGAGCCCAGGATGATGCTGGCAACGTCAAAGATCACGGCCAGGGCCACCTCCCCGATTTTGCATAGTTCCTTCTCTTCATAGGCCATGCAAATAGCGATGGCATCGATGAGAACCAGGGGGTCCATGCCTTTGGACCCGTTTTCCTCGCTATGAAACATGGCCGTGCTGGGCTGGCTGCCCACCTGATAGCAGGGCAGCAAGAAGGGGCCTGAAGGAGAAGTGGTGGAAAGGGAGGGCGGGCATGGACCTCACTCACATAACAGCCTGGACCTCAACCCACCTGACTGTCTCTGAGGTCAGGGCCTCCAGAAGAGCCCACACCAGGGCTGACCAATCTCTGACAGCCTGCAGCTACTTGCCAACTGAGTAGGTGATGTGCAATGATGCTACGTTTCATGAGCGTTTCCCATTTAACACTGTCTTACTCTCAGATATTCTCAGTCAGCATTGAGAAACGTCATCTGCTGAAAACGGGAACCGTGAAAGAGGGCTCCTATGAGACCACACCGCTCAACGGGCGCGCCGGCAAAGCAGAGTCACAAGGACGGGTGCGGACTCCGGCAGAGGAAACAATGGCTTGCTGGCAGCTAGTGATGAACGCCTCGCAGGGACCCAGCACTAGGTAGCTGGGAGCAGCTCAGTCTGACTGGCAAGCCACTGCTACCACAGAAGGAGCATGGAGACGCGGCCCAGGTATTAAACTGGTGAGTGTTCAGGCCCCGAGTCTGCTTCTTTGAAGGAAAGCAAAATTCCTGACCCCCACAGAGAAGTCGCACATCCGCGACTCTGCCCAACAGCCCCTCTGTACTCACCACACTGCTGGGCCACAGCCACCATGGTGTAGTGGCGGATCAGGCTGGCTACGAATGGCAGGGCACTGGGCCGGAGGTCCTTGATGACAGCAGACATGAAGGCCCCCGTCAGAGCCTGCTCAAAGGTTTTCCGGGCCGGGGTGTCCTGTGCTTTGTACCGATGGGAAATGATGACACTGGGTATGGTCTTTTCTGTAAAGCTGAAAGACAGAAAAGTCCAAGTCCACCACCATAGCCTGAAACCATGACCTGTCACTTAAATATTTTTCATTCTGCCCACTTCTCCACTGTCTAGACCGGCCAGTTAATTTCTCCGCTTTAATTGCAGTGAGACCTAGCGTCGGACATGAGGGACATCCTTATGGACATTTGCAGCTAGTGGTTCAAGAGTCCACCTTGCTTCTGACCCACATGAGCCCAGGCAAGGAAGCACACAGGTGAGGTCTGGAACAGCTGCGCCTTCAGCACCCTTACTCGTGAGCTGCAATGCTGAGAAAGCGGGTGTAGGACTCTGGTCTTCTATCTTCAATGATTAAAGAAGCCAAGCCCACGAATAACTCAAACTCCCTTTGAAACGTGTCAGAAAAGAGCTACGACTTAAAGGTAACGCGACAAAGGGGGGACACTGAAAACCACACCGAGGTTCCAGACTCAAACAGGCCTGAGAAGGAAACTCGAAGCATTCCCAGCAGCTCCCAGTCTCTCACCGAAAGGAGCCCGGGGTACGGCTGGGGAAACTCCGAGGAAGACGAAGGTGGCTGTCTGCTCCCTCCAAGACCCGACCTGGGGTCACTAGGAGTCAGAATCCACTCGGTGGCAATGAGCTTGGGATTTGGGGGTTTAGTACATGAGGCCAGAGTTGCTGGGGGTGCTCGGCAGCTAACGGAAGGGTTGGACGAACGAGTCTACCTGGAGGCACCTTGGAGGGAAGTGACTTGCTTCTAAAGCCAGCCACTGAGAATCAAGCACAGCTCCCTTCCACTGCATACGGGGTCACCGCAGTGAGTCCTTTCTGCTCAAAGGGCACTGGTTTCCAGGGCTGTGAGCCTGCTCACTGTCACCTGCTCAGAAAAGGCTCCCACCACCCTGCTGTACCTGCCCCGACATTCTAGTCTTCGCAGTACAGCCACGCTCATTCTTGAGTCACCTGGTCTCCACAGCTATGACTCTCCGTAGGCTGATGTCTTCTTTCAGATCTCGTTTCCTCCATGGCCCAGTGGCACTTTTGTTGTTAATGTTGTTGGGGTGGGGTACTTTTGACGATGTCCCCGGTCAGCTTCCTAGCCATTTCATTAGAATGTGTCTACGTGTACAATTCTTTTTACTTATTGCTTGGGACTCAATGAGCAGTTGGTATCTACACTGTTTAAATTATTCTCTCTTTAGTTCTGGGGAGTCCTCAGCCAGTCTGTCAAGTACCACCTCTGCCTCCAGTCTCAACTACAGACAGCCTCAGAAGCAGGGAGCCCTCTCTGAGCCAATCCTGGCACACAGACCGCCGTGCCCAAAGGAACACGTACTTGGGGTGGGCAAGGAGCTGGTAGAGGGCGTGCTTGTTGTCCTCCAGGCTCATCATGGCCACCAGGAAGCACTTGATCACCTCCCAGGCCTGCCGCCGGTAGTAGGGCTCTGTGTTGGCACTTTTCAGGCAGTCCAGAGCAGTTTCAATGGCCTGCAACAAAGAGCGAGGGGTAAACACGGAAACTAGAGTTCTTAATGACATTGCAGGATGTTGAGGTGCCTACACTGAGAGCCTCTGCAGTACCTCCCCGCCCTCCTGAGAGCACTTCAGAGCTTCCCCAGCAGAGGAGTCTCCAGGAGACATGTTTGAGAGCTAGGCTTACACCACGTTCAAGCTACATGCACAGTGGAACTAGGTGCCTGTGTGCCACAGCTGTCAGTGGGAGAGTATAGAAAGTAAGCAAACTCAGAAGGTCCCTGTGGTAGGAAAGATTTGTCGATGGCAGATGTGTGTGTGTGTGGGGGGGGGGCGGGACTATAATCAATCTCCCACGGGCTGGATTCAAACAGAGACCACGCCGTCTACCCACGAGTATTCAGGTCCTAATCAGAAAGAAGAGCGGACTTTTCTACTGGCCACAACTCTGACAAGTCCACCCGCATCCCTCGGGAGCAGGGAGGTCCCCCCGTCCACGTCCCCAAAGCACCTGGTTTTCCAGAGCTCTCACTAGAGAGGTCGGCATTGTTTTTCCTTCCCCTGAAAAATCAGCACAGCTACGCACACATTTTATTCGCACTTTAGTCACTGCGATTAGGCAGATTAGGAGTGGGGGAGACGACAATAAAGAACGCCAACCCGGCAACAGCAAACTTATTAACCTGAATGTGAATTATAGACACACTTGTCTTAAGAATTTGGTCATATACCATGATCAAGTGGAATTCAGAAGTTCTCACCAGAGCAATCAGATACGAAAGAGAAAAAGAATAATGCACACAGATTAGAAACACGGTAAGAAAAGCAGGTTCTGGGGGATCTGGGGGACGGGATAAAGGAAGGTGTCGACGGACCTCGGGATCCTGAAGGACACTCAAAGAGCTTGGGGGGGGGGCTTCAAAGTCAACGGGGTGGAACTGAGTGACAGCTCCTGGACCGACCCAGCAGAACAGATGGAACTGGTTGAAGGGGCCAAGGTTCTTGAGGACAGCACCCCATTTGCCTCCTGGAGTTACTACAAAAGGTCCATAAATCTTGTTTTACTTTGAGTTAGAAATTCCCTCCTTAAAGACACAGCCTTATCCTTCCATCATGCCTATTTCTAAATAGACGTTCACCTTCCTAACTGGCAACGGCAGCGTCTGGGGTCCAAACGTACCTTCTCCATTGGGAGCTGCAGAGAAGCCTTACAGTCAGAGAACTCCACGGTGATACTGGGCCCCTGGACTTCAGTCATCACATAGTGCAGCTTCTGGGACTCTTTCAACATCTTCCTGTTGCTGCCGCCGAACTTGCCGAGGACACGGTAGGCCACGTGCGAGATGCTGTCCGCAGGGTTGCGCAGAGTGCGCCAGAGGGCCTGGAAACCAACACGCTTTCACTGAGCCTCCCCCTGGGCAAGCAGTGCATTCACATGGCTAGAAACCACATTTCCCCAACAGGAAGTTCTAGTAGCCTAACTCCTGTCTTCCTAAGCTGTGAACTTACTGAGGCTAACTGGTGAAGGCCTCCGAGAGGGCAGCACTGCAAACCAGACACCACTGAAAGGGCTGTCTTGGCATCTTTTCACAAGTCTGCAGACCTCACAGAGTGGGTCCCAGGTCCTCCGGAGCCCAGCTGAGTACAGCATGCTCGCACCAGGGTAGCCCGGCACTGTGGGGAGAATGGTAGCGCCGGCTGGTCTACTGACTGACCTGCATGAGCTCAGCGCGCACCGGCTGAATGTGGTCATAGAGGAAATCCGGCTGCAGGTTGTCCACACACAACTCCAGGGTCCTGAGGCCCTGGCTCACCAGGGTCTGGGAGCCATTGAGTGCAGACACCAAGGGGTCCATCAGCATGGGCAGGTAGGGCAGGAGCGAGCTCAGGCGCACGGGCACTGTGAGGCACAGCTCCACGAAGAGGTCCTTCATGTGCTGCTTGTGCAGGCCGCTCTGCAGCATGTTCAGTCCTGAAGGAAGAGGGGTGGTGCAGGGGGCTTCAGCACGTCAGGGAGAGGATAAAGAAGACCAAGAACAACTCCTAGGAGGCACGACACGCCCTGTGACAGCCTGTCAGCTGCATCTAACCCACAGGGTAACTGACGCCTTGCACCACCCAAGCGAGAGGGGGACACACGACACCAAGAGGCTCAGCCACTGCCCTAACCTTGGAGGAGGTTTGGAAGGAGAGGAAGGAACTCCTGATAGAGGAGGTCATGGCTTCCTCCCCCGATGGAGCGGAACAGCGCCCGGAGCAGCAGGAAGTAGTTGTAGGGCTCCTTGGCCGTCTGTGCGAGCTCCATCGAACTGTTCACAATCTTGTGCAGGTGAGGCTGCGTCAGGAGAGAGGACAGGTGATACACAAGAGCCACCACCTGCTGCTGCCCGGTGGATTCCGATGCGTCATCCCCCCTCCCCCCACAGGACAGAATTGCACAGAGTTACGGCAGACTCTGACTCAGGCTGAGTTTCGGGACAGGAGCAGACTGCCACACCTGCCTCATGTGGAGCAGCTGGCCAGTACAATGGACCAGCCCTCCGTTCGGCAGCCCGATGTGAGGCTCACAGGGGAGGCCAGACAGTTGAGGGAGGAGCGCCATTAGGCAGCCAGGTGTCAGAGCAACATTCAGTCTTCCTCACTCTTTTGTATCACTTAGGGTTCGGTTTGGTTTGATTTGATTATGTTAACAGGGAAGGTGTGCTCTGAATTGTTAGATTCGATTAAATCAATGTTTTTGCATTTTAGAAAACAAAGATCAGCGATGGCAAGAGGAGCCTGATGCTGACAGGTGGGGGGTTCAGCGTTAAGTCGCGTAGAAGCCCACGAAACATCTTCCCCTCATTGGCTGCAAACATGTTAACTCAAGGAGAACTTTGAAGACACAGAACAACGTTTGGGATTCTGCTCAAAAGTGGAAACAAGATGAACCAACCCCAGAGCCCCCCACCCCACCACCAGGGGGAAGAACAGTCCCCTGGCACGGGGGCTGCTGCTGTGAGCTGGAATTGGCTCAACAGCACCCGGCATCCCGGCAGGTGCCAGCGATCTTTACCTTCAGCATCTGCTCGTTTTCCGCTGCAAAGAGGGAGACAGAGCCGAAGACCAACTTAAACAACTTGAGGTACAGGTTGGAGAGCTCCACGTTGGAGCCCATTTCTGGCAAACGGTCAAGGAGATACTCCACTAGAATGGTCGCAAACAGAGCAGAGGTACTGGGATTTGCCAAAAAGGAATTGGCAACAATCTGTCAAGATAAGAAAGGCAGCGTCACCACGAGAAGCCCTTCCCCAGAGCAGCTGGAGACAAAGACGAGAGCGTGTCCAAGAGTCCCACTTTAAACTGGGGCCTGACACACCGAGTCGCCCCCGCACTGGGGGGCGATGCAGTTACTGAGCACCAAGGGGAGCATTTGCTTCAGGAGGTCCTCGCGCCTGTATTTCACACACCATCTCTCCTACCCAAAGACGCCTCATGATCTTCTGAATTCTGCTCTACAGATATCTCCACAAGTACACGCATGATACACAGTGGCTCTCATACGAGACGCCGTGCCCACAGTCGGCACCTCAACCAGGATGCCTCAGGCTAGCATTCAGAAGGGACGGACGCGTTCTACCTGAAGGGCGTAGTTTTTCGAGATCCTTTCCACCATGTAAGGGACCGTGGTTTGAAAGATCTCCTTGAAGGTTAAGGGGTTCATCATGGTGAACACGCCGGCAAAGTGTTCCAGAACCTCCTTCTCTTCCTTCATCCTAACCGTCTGGCAGTTTGCAACTCGCATGTACGTCTGTCCATTTCCTGCAATCTGGACCTGCCCGCAGGAAGAGGGGAGAAGACACCAGCCATCTATAGCAACTTCTCTGGGAAAATTCACAGCATAACATCAGTCCCACTTGAGTTATCTAACAAAAGTCCCTGCCCACCCAACTCCCCAGTCTCTCAGAACTGACTCAACGGCAAAGGCTTTTTGTTCTTCGTAATTCTGCCAAGTGTTTAAGAAACAACTTCTATATGTTGTTTGGAACAAGTTTTCGACCTTAAACATCTAACTCCTTATATTCCATTTATATCACACCTCTCTCTCCTGAAACTACAAACTCTCCCTTTCAACAAGGGCAGAAGAACACCTGGGCACCCACGACTGGACCACCTCTGTAAGCCAGAGGGAAGCAAGTCTCACCAAAAAAACCAAACTATGGACGTTGAGCAGACTCTGATTTATAGTGACCCTGTAAGGCAACTGCCCCTCTGGATTTACGAAACTACATCCTTCCCGGTACAGACAGCCTCCTACTTCTCTGGTGGAGTGGCTGGTGGGTTTGAGCTACTGACCTTGCAATTGTAACAGCTCAGTGTGCAGGGCCCCTATCCCACCAGGAGCCTCTCTAGCTCTGTGAGGCACCGCCTTACCTGATAGATGTCTAACGCCTGCATTGCGTACTTGACGAGCTTTATGTAAATCTGAGTCTCTTTGGGCTGCAGCTGCTTGTTGGGAATGAACTGAGCTTCTGGAACAGAGACACGTATTAAACAAATGCAAACACAACTTTATCTGTTCTACTGGGAAGGAAGGTGCGTCCAGGGAGTCAGAGAGCAGGATTACCACCAGGGGCTTTGCACGACGTTATCCCCCACGTGATGGTCTTGACACCGCAGACCAGGGTTTTCACCAGGCTTCGGCAGTCTGTGACCTGGAAGGTCTGCTTGTCTTCCTTGTCCTTTTCTCCTTGCTTCTCAAAGGGAGGCACTGGGGCAGGCGTCAAGGGTGTGGCAGGTGTTGGAGGTGGGGGCGGGGGTGGGGCAGGGGTGGGCACAGGGGCTGGGGAGGGAGCTGGGCCGGGCGCAGCAGGGGCAGTGGGCACCCCAGGCAGCGTGGCTTCGACGGCCCCAAGCTCCGACTGGGGTTTGCATTTCTTAAAAATGGCAGAGAGCTGGTAGCGAGCGATGGTGTGGAACTTGAGAACAAACACCTAACATGAAGAGGAAGCAGAGGGTGAAGACCGAAGGTCGTCCTCTTCTACAAGCCAGACAGCCAACACCTCACTTCCCAAGACACGCCCCCCCCAACTCCCGACTGCTGAGCACACCTCTCCTCTGTGCCAGGTGGAAGGAGAAAGTGGATCTTGTTTCCCACCAAGCAGGATTAGAACATGGCTGTGACTCCCTGAGGGCAGAGCTGGGATTTGATCTCAGACTGCAGGACCTATCGCCCCCGCCACAGCCACACCCCACCCCCACCCCTCTCCAGAAAGTCAGAGCTCATTGAGCATTTTGCTGCTGGCCCTGGGCAGTACTGCTTCCCATCACTTCCCAGAACGGTGCAGAGCTCTCGTGTGCGATTTTACCTTTTCACCAGCTGTGGGACAGGGACTGTGATCATCACTACTAAGAGTTGGAGAAACTGGCACCGAAAATTAAATTTCTCATTTCAGGACACTAAGCCAGTTGGTGGGAGGAGCCAGGAGACCTAACCCTCACCAATGGGGCCTCCTCAGAAGCCTGCCAGTTAAGTGCAGACTCAAATCCTCTTTCTCTGCAGAACCTTGACGAATTATCTGCCAGCTGAAATGTATCTGTAATCTCAAAATCACTATTGCTGTGCTTCCACGTTCACTCGCAGACTAGCCAGGGACGTAATACTGGGTGCATCTCAGCTGGACGGAGGTGGGGTGCTGGGGAGCCGGTACCTCGAGCATCCGCATCAGGACATCCCTCCCGTTGCCACTCTCCTGCTCACTCTTGGAGCGGATGCAGTCCACCAGGTTCAGGAGGAGTTTGCAGGACATGGTCTGGATGCTACTGGGCAGGGACTCGTCGTCAATGTTCTTGGCGAAGAGCTGAACCGCAAGGGAGAGGTCTCCGAGGGGCAGGTGCTGACGCACGTGGTGGACCAGGTCAGCCAGGGTGCTATAGGCAAGGGGCCTATGGGCAGAAACCCCGCGAGGTCACCACACACGCTCACCGCCAGGCTGTCTCAACATTTATATGTGGCTGTGTGGACACCTTCCGCCCCGGACAACACCGCTGCGCGGCACAGCCACAGCCACACCGAGAGCGGTCTGTTTCCCAACATGACCTTCTCCAAACTACTTGACTAAAAGGCTCAAGTCCTACCTTACTGCTTTAACCTCTGCTTCCTCTATTTGACTAGCTTCACCTGTATCAGTGCGAAGAAATACTGACCAGCTTGGTCACGCCTTGAACAGGTTTTGTTACTCAACAATCAGTAGTTACGGTACTTTAATTGATACTCTGCATACTAAGATCGTCTTATAGAAATGTTATGCACTGGGCTGCAATCCACACGGTAAGCAGTTTGAAACCACCAGCAGTTCCGAGGGAAAAAGACTGGGCTTTCTACTCCAGTAAACAGTTACAGTCTCGGACATCCACTGGAGATTGCTATGAGTCAGCACTGACTCGATGTCAGAGTTGGTTGCTCTAGAAATGAGTTCTTGCAGACACTAAATAATGAGGTGGCTTCAGAAAGTTCATGGGAATATTCCATCATCTTTTAACTACATTTATCCACAAACTTTCTGAAGCCCCTTCATATGTGCATACCTGCCATGTGCCAGACAAAAGGCGGGCACCAAAATTCCCACAATGAAAAGATATTTATAACGTTTGGCACTGAAGCTTCTTTACAGGAAGAAGACACACAAGCAGTGCTGGGAGTGATGTAAATCGGTAAACTGACCTAACTCTGGGAAAAATGTGGGAAAGGCACTGTGAGAAAGTACTCTTGGGATGCCAGGAGATAACACTGAAGATGAAACCCCACAGATAAGCGAGAGCCAGAGCAAAGAACAAAGGTCCTGAAGTAGAATGCCCGAGGAGCTGTAGGAGCCTCCAAAGGAGCCACAGTGCCTAAGGCGGGGAGGGGAGGGGCGGGGAGGGGAGGGGAGGGCCAGGGTCCAGCACATCTAAGGAATGTCAAGCAAGGAGAGCAAAATATGGCAAAAATGTGGATGAAGTCAGTGAGAGGAGAGGAACAGAAGATGGGAGACAAGTGACAGTGGGCGGGGTCCAGTCACACAGGAACAGGCGTCTGGGGTTCATCTAAAGGCAACAGGAAGCCAGTGGAGGCTTTTATGCAGGAGGAAGGTGACTTAATGTCCACTTCCAGGCAGGTTCAACCCCAAGGTAAAGAGCCACTTACTTAATCCAGCAATTATTACCCAAAACAGAGTGAACCATCTCTATCAAAGTACCCTGAATGCTGTCCTTTAAAGATCTATCACGCTTCCCTCAGAAGAAAAATTACTGCCGACTCAACTTACACTCTAAGAATACAATGTTCATTTTTCCCTTTTCAAGTACTAAGCTTCATGACACTACATTGTTTTATAAAAAGCCTAAGAAACAGACTGAAACGCATCAAAGACTGTTACTTGCTCTCTCTGTGCAAGACTATCAGGCTTTCTTCTCCTGGTTTCCTCTGCGTCACTTACCAAACATTCTTTTATAACCAAGAGATACAGAAAATGAAACTCACGTTAAGGAAAACATTCCTTACAACTTAAATCAAGACAACAATTAGGACTTTAAGTGAAGACACACAAAAACAGCCCAAGGCCACAGCCTTTTCCAAGCTTCCTCCAATTGTCAATCAGTGGCTGAGTACAAGGCTCGAGGGCTCTCTCCCGGGCAACATTACGGACATAATTAGCTGGTAAGCAGTTAACTTAATCAACCAGATATCATGGTTGCGATCTCTTACCTTAGAGTCTCCCGAGCAGTGTATCCTGAGCCAATTAGGATGGATTCATCAAACAGCTTGTCCATGCAAGGAATGAACTCTAGAACACAAACACCCACTGCATCTACCACCAACAAAACCAATTACACAGTTCATTGCTTGACCACGATCCCACCGTGGCAGGGGGAGTAGACCAGAGGCATGCACGTGCTGTTTCAGTCCAGAACGTGGGTTTTGCTGGACCGCACAGCCATACGGAGTCGAAGATGCAGCTGGGGCCCTCTCAGCATGAGACAGTGAGCAGAAACGGAAGTACATGTCCCCTGCCAGAAAACCCGCTGCTCCAGGACTTTATGGAGGTACAGCATGGCCGATTTCCAATGTCCTTCAGTAAAAGCTGCCACCACCCACCCACCCACACCTCTCTGTAGAAGGCAGCACTGTCTCCTAAGTGCCCCCCTTCCCTACTCCCCAAAGCCCCATCCTTACAGGAGCACTGGTGGTACAGTAGCAACGAGTGCTCAGCAGCCAACCAACATTTGTGAGTCCAGCAGCTGCTCTATGGAAGAAAGCTGTGGCAGGTCTACTTCTAGAAAGATCTATATATAGCCTTGAAAACTTTTGGGGCAGCCATCTGTCCTGTGGGCTACCTAGGAGTTTGAATGGATCTGATAACAGTGGGCTTGGTTTGGGGCTGTTTCACAGTTCGGAGGAATAGGGTGCTTGTCTACTTCCGTTACAGATTCACTCACTGCCACCAAGTCAACACCGACTCACACCAGCCCTACAAGACAGGGTAAACTGTCCCTGGGAGCTTCAAAAACTAACTCTGTCTGGGAGTAGAAAGCCCCGTCTGTCCTTCCCAGTGTTCTCAAAGGGACGGGTCATAGGTTATTGTTCCCAATTTCCTGGATAAGGCTAATGAAAGCCCACTGGGACTTATCCTACAGTTGGGACCATCACCAAACCTTCTCCCTGAAGACCCAGCTAGGTGCTGTCAGTTCATCTCCTCCCAACTCCCCAAAGGAGGCCAGAGGCCTCAGGCAGGCGTGTGGGAGGCAGACGTACGGTTGCGCAGTTCTGTGGTGAGAATGTGTTTGGCAGCGATCAGAAGCTCCTTTCTGAGGTGCGCCGTCTCCGCGGGGCAGTTTGAAAGCAACTGCAGCATGCCTTTTACCATCTGCTGAGAGTACTTCGTCACCAGCTCCTATCACAGGCAGGGTTAGAGCCACT
This sequence comes from Tenrec ecaudatus, assembly GCF_050624435.1. Lineage (NCBI taxonomy): Eukaryota > Metazoa > Chordata > Mammalia > Afrosoricida > Tenrecidae > Tenrec > Tenrec ecaudatus. The sequence continues at coordinate 136,699,308 of NC_134541.1, forward strand.
CGGGCACCCGGAGAGACTCCCTTTCTAACATCAACACCACACTCACTGCCACCCAGTCAATTCGGACTCACAGCAACCCCACAGGACAGAGTAGAACTGCCCCTGCTGAGTTTCCAAGACTGTAAGCCCTTCACAGGACCAAAAAGCCTCATCTTTCCAACCCTTTAAACAGTTCTACCAAGACTAAATATGGACAAAGGATCCTTGTAAATAGGCTTCGGAAACAAGTAGCCTCAAAAAAGGTAGAGAGAGAGAGACAGAGAGAGAGAGAGAGAGTGTGTGTGTGTGTGTGTGCGCATGCTCTCACACTAGGAGGATGAAGCACTAACCTAAGTAGCACTTACTTCTACACAGTAGGGTTACAGGTGTCTTCTCGGTTTGTTCAGTTTTCAACAGTGACTCAATACTATGTCACTATTTATTATGGGGGAGGGGAGTGTAAACATACAAACACAAATTTTTAAAATATTGTACTTGTTACTTGTCCCATTAATGGAAGTTGAGAATGACACCATAGACTTATAATCAAGTCACAAAAATGTCCAATTAAGGGGCTAAAAAACAGGTCTGTGACGGCCAGGGACTGACATTAGCAGGACCCGTGCTAGCACAGTGGTTAAACACTCAGCTCCTAACCAAAAGTTCAGCGGTTCGAACCCATCAGTAACCATGAGGCAGAAAAGTCTAGTCCACAGCTTCCACAAAGATTACAGCCTTGGGACGCAGATGGGGTTGGTTCTACTGTCCTATGGGTTCACTATCAGATGCAACTGAGCCCACAGCAGTAGCTTTGGTTTTGGGGGGTGTGGCAATAGAAGAAACAGACTACAAATATACACGAGGGAGAGCACACTGGGGTGGTGAAAATGCTCTCTAGTTTGATGTGTTGGTATAGTTATCAATTCATAAAACTGTCCAGATTTTAATCTTAACAAAACATTATCTCAGTAAGTCCCACGTGAATCAAAAGCCACTAATGAACTCACCTGGTAAATTCGGATGATATAAGCTAAGAATGACAACGTTTTAATCTGAGCGGCGATGAAGTCAGCATATAACTCTTTATTATAAAGTTTATGTTGCCTAAAGGAGAAGCGAATAGAAGTTAGAGTATTAGCTCTCTTGTCTGTATGTGAGGCTGATACAAAGTAAAAGCTAAGCCACATTTCCCAAGCCCTCCCCCACCTCGGGGAAATCGGCTTCCTCCACAGGTCAGGGCCGCATGGCAGGAGGGCTCATGCACATTTCTGGTAGTCCCAAGCAACAGGAAAGCCAAACAGCTCTCCAGACCACTCTGACACCTATGCGACGTGACCCCCACAGAACCAGGCCTAGACTGGCCCGCTCCTCCACCCCGCGCCCCCCAACGCGTTTTGATGAAACAACTGGGTCAAGCCAAGGCCCTCCACTGCAGCAGTCCTCAAATGACCCAGAGCCTGAGAGGCTACAGTCAGGAGAGTCCGTGATGAAGGCCTTAGGAGGGGTGCGCTCTGAGGGCTGAGAAAAGGCTTCGAGGATGACCAGGGCTGGCCCACAGAGAGATCAGGGCAGAATATACTCAGCACCCGGCTTAAAGCAACAGGGAGAATAATCATGCCCAATAAGGTTTCTAACTGTCAAAACACCAAAAACTAAAGACAGTATTATCTTGCCTTTGCAAATTAATGACAACCTATAGCCATCGCCTTTGAAAGTTCAAAGTACATGTAATTTTACCCAAACGTTATCATCGCCTGTTACCTTCATGTCTTAAGGCAGACAACAGCAGGTTTATGTGTACTTCGGTCAGAAGCACCCTAGCAGCCAACCATTACCGCCGTCCTAGGAAAGCTCACCTGGCTTGCGCAGACACCTGAATTGCAATGGTATTCATGATCAAAGGCACAAATTCGGCAACGACATTGTGGATATTCAGCTTGTAGAGCTAAAATCAAGCACATCAGAGGTCATGCTCGCACACTCAGCTAGAACACATCACAGGCCAGGCCAGAGAAACTGCACAATTCCCTACATTGGTTAGAACATGTGTCCTTCACAGAAAACTGAGAGAGGCTTTATTCAAAAACAACTACTAAGACATACCTGATACATTAAAACAACAATAATGGGCAATTCGGCCAACACTTTCAGAGACAGCGAGCCCCTAGGAATGATGGAATGCTGTGAAAGAGAGATTACCTCTGGTTATCAATGATGTTGAAAACTGTCCAACCCCGATCCCGCACTGAGACAAAGAAAACAAGCACCGCTACATCTTTGTGAGGGAGGAAGGGTGCACCAAGACCCAAACAAAGAGTCTGGAAAACCGAGCGCACACACAGGACCATCGTTTCATGCCAAGGCTTTTCAATCTTTCAGTGGCATCGCTCAGGAAAACCTGCCCACGTGCCGATTCAGAGCACCCGAGTCACTTTATAGACCAACCATCAGCTACTTATCTGACTTAACTGAGAAGAAGAATGGAGAGCCCAGATTCACTGGGGCATCTTTATTTAGAAGTACTATTCAAAATTCGATTTCTTTTTTTGCCAAAGAGAAATGTTGTGAGACGCTGTTTCAGGACCACAAGCCCAGGAGTGAGATATTTTTACCTCAACAATCACTGGAGGTGGGGGGGTGAGTGAATGCTGAGCACATGCTCTGTGTGGCAGACCCAGCTGGGCCAGCACCACTGACCCAGTGTCCCAGGGCGGAGAGGAAATGGGGGGTGGGGCGGGGGCCAAGACGCCACTCCCAGCTCTGTCTGCAGAGCCTCGTCTCGGACATGACAGCCCAAGCCTGGGCCGTGTGTAAAGGCCCTGGTATGTCTGCTTTGAGCATCGTACTCGTTTAAAGAGCTCGCTCTACGGGATCAAAGAATGGCAGCAACTAATTAAGAAGCTACCGGAGAAGGCAGAGTTCAAAGCGGAGGTGGCAACAGATGTACGAATGGACACATGACTAAGAGAGTCGATGATGCGGACTACTGTGTGCATTTTCAACGAGACGCAAAGCCGAGAAGGCAGCAGTGGCCCCTGAGCCTGGTCTGCAGCTCTTTCCACCAGCTCAGGGTAGATTTCCACCAACCAGGCATCTTCCTGTTCTTGCGCCAATCAATGGCTGCCAATAGCTTGCTCCCCCTACCTCCAGGCTGCCTCGCAGAATCAGGGATTCTCTCTCATGCACATGTCTGTTTAAGTACCTTATATACCCCAAGGGGTTTAAAAAAATTTTTTAAGGCCTAAAGGGAATCAGCATCTCCTGCACCAAGTACAGCGGAGACGGTGGAAAGCCAAGCCCATCCACCTACACACGCACCGTTCTTGTCTCGCTGTCCTCGCGCTCGGGGTTCACCTTCACAGCGAGTGTGGTTATCATGCCAACCATTTCCGGCGGGGGAATTGTGTTTTCCGGGATCACCTGAGGGTTCTCAAAGTAGCGGTTCTACATAAAAACAGCATTTTCCCTAGAGTTAAACACAATATTCCTAAACGAAACACACCTGACATCAAAGGACAAAACGTTCCTTAAATTTGAATAACTGGAACAAAAAACCCAAACGTTGTCTTCTGCTGAACGTAACACCACTCACATCCCACTCGACTAAAATCAAGTCCACAGAGCCTTGCGCCTGTCTAAAACCAACACAGGCTACACGCTTACCTTCTCTCAAGACCACGAAGTTACAGATGCGGGAAAGACCATGTTCTCTGTCTCCAACAACAGAAAAACTTGGCCAGAGACTTCCCCACCCTTTTTTGGTAGCTAATACAATTCAAGCCCAAATTCCACCACCACCCGAGTGAGGCAGTGGAGACCATGCCTCTAGTGGCGAGAAACCAGGGCTCGCGCTTATGAACTAACTTCTCAGAGAGTCTCCTAAAGAGCTCAAAGCAGGCACAGAAGGGATGTGCAGATGCTGCTTTAGGAGCCAGGGCCCCCGCTGGCATCCTGAGGCCTCAACCGAACTCGGACGTCACGTGAAGCTTAGAAAGGACTCAATGGCAGCGAGTTGTCTGAGCTTACACATTTCGTCTAGAAATCACGGTGCAACAGTTACGTGTTTAGCTGCCAACCCAGCGGACACTCTAAGTGAGCTGGCAAACGGCTTTTGTAAGGATTTCAGCCTAGGAAAGCCCAAGGAGCAGTTCTCTGAACTACAGGGTCACTATGAGTCAGAACACAAGCACTTCCTGTTTCACCGGCCGCCACCACCACCACCCCCACCCCGGTCATTCCTTCAAGCCAACCACATCAAATTTCCTATGGGATAAGATAAGCCCAAATTTCATTTTAAAAACCATACCACGACTTTTGGAAGCTCTTTGTAAATTTGTTTCACAAAATCCAAAAAGTGATGGATCTATAAAGCAAAACCAGAAAAGACAATGTCATTATAAGAAGATATACATATTTACGTATCTGTGAACCCCTTTCCCACACTAGCATCTTGCAATCTGCAGAAGAAGTGGACAGTGTCTGGCTGCCACTGCCACCATCAACTATTCTCCCAGGACACAGCAGCAGGTCCCAGTTAAGACTTAGAAACACAGAAAACTCAAATGGATTAAAAAAAAGGACCAATCTTACTAGGCTGATAGAGATTGGAGGCACCACCAAGAAAGACTATGTCCCTAGACAAGTAAGGATATGGGACCAAATGTTCAACATTTATCCAAAAGCTAAGAAGACAAAGCGGGAGGAGAACAAAATTGACAGAAACAGAACAGAATGGAACTAACATGAACACGGACACAGTAAAACTGTAACCCAGGCCATGGACCAATGTGAGTAACAATGGCTACATGGGAGCCACCATCACTGTGTAAACCTTCACCTGAAAATAACAAAAATAATTTTAAAACAACATGGTGCTCTTTGCCTCGGTAATTCTACTTCTGCAAACAATCTACTAAATAATTTGAACTGTCAAAGTGACTCCTTAATTGTATAGTAAAATATTTTTAAATGCCTTAAACATAAAAAAAAAAATCTTTTTTAAAAAATGCATTCATTAAAAAGTATCTCTATCAAGGATTCACGAGAGTGGGAGGAAGGGGGAAAATGAGGAGCTGATCCCAAGGGCTCAAGGAGAAAGCAAATGTTTTGAGAATGATGATGGCAACAAATGTACAAATGTGCTTGACACAGTGGATGGATTGTGATGAGCTGTATGAGTCCCCAATAAAATGAATAAATATTTTTTTTAATTTTAAAAAAATTTTACAACTGGACAAATGTTTATATACAACGTGAAGTGAAACGATCAGGATATACGGTATTCTATTATGTCGTCACAATCCTGTAAGACACACACACACACACACACACACACACACAGTGGGAGGAATAAAAGAAAGTCACCAAGGAACTGAATATTGTAATAATTTCTCTCCTCACAAGGTGGGAATCTATTTTATCTTTATGCTTTTATTTAATTCCCAAGTAATGGGCATTTAAACATCTACCTATTTATTGCAGGGAATGTATTGTCATTAGGGATGAACGGTGGATGCTTACCATTGACTAAAGATGCCAATCACTGTCCCAAGAATTTAATAACTCCACATGGAAGTCTTTAAGCGACCTTCTGGGGAGAGACGAGGGCGGTCCCCATTTAAGGCAAGGATCCCAAGGTCAGTTACTGAATCTGAGAGGTGACTGCAGAAGCTCCTTCTTAAGCCTCGTGTGACTCAAAGACTGGGGTTTCCTGACACATCAGGCACGTTAACACACAAGCAGGGAAGACTGTGTGTGTGTGCGTGTGTGTGCGTGTGCGTGTGTGCATATGCCTCGGTTTGGCTGATTAACATGTTTCAACGACTGAACAAATTCGTTACACACACACACACACAAAAGAAAAAAAAGGTCAATGTTTAGGAAGCAATGAGCTTCCATTTAGGATGATGGGAGACCCGGCAATGGGTACAGGTGACAGTCGCACACGACAAGCAGTAACTAAATTACACCTGTGCAATGCTGAGTTGGCAAAAACATTTTAATGCCAATAAAAAGTTACATATTAAGAGAAAAAGCCAGTGTTACATCCATAATGAACTTCCTTCACTGAAGCTACTGTCTCCTACACAGTTAAAAGCAGCATGGCAGTCAACTAAGAGTTAAAACACACACACAGAGCATGGCAGTCAACTAAGAGTTAAAACACACACATACACACACAGTGAAAGGAACTTGCCGATGCACCTTTAAAAGGCGATCAAGATAACCAACTTACTTCTTGTGTGATTGGAGGCCGGAACTGTTTGTGTAGTTCAATAATTATTCTTAAACAAATAAGAACATTTTCTTCATTTTCCGTCTTCAAAAAAGAAAAAGGAGGGTATTTTTAGAGTTACACTTTTCAGAACGTATTTTCATCTAAACATCAAAGATTGGTTTTCTGAGCACTCTCTGCAGTCCCCCGTCAGCCAGGCCGCATCTGTTGCAGTGTCTATCATTCGAGCATTTCTCATGCGACAGGACACAGCAGTCTCAGAGCAGAGGTCTCCCTGGTGTTCGAAGTACCAGCTGACCAGCACCTACGCCGACTCCCATCAGGACAGCCCTCTCACAGAGGGGCACAGCACATGCACAGCAAAGCCAAAGTCTCCATGAGCTCACTAACTCCTCACTGCTTGGAAATACTGCCATGTGAACAGCAGAGTCAGCACTTACTGAGCGCCCTCCATGTCCTGGGTACTGTGCTAAACAATGTATAAACACGGTCCACACAACATCCACCTGTGCAGGTTCGACTGCATATACATACACGTCCATGGTCCCAACCCCAAAAAGCATAATAAAGCATTATTATACCAAAACATCATCCTTACTATTAATATTACTGGATACTGGGTCTCGTTGGCCCACTGCAGAAAAGGCAGTGCTTCCGTCCAGACTGCCAGTCTTGGAAACTGCCCTGCAGGTTGCTAAGAGGTGGGATGACTTGATGGCAATGAAAGATGCTCAGTGTCTCGTTTTAGCAGAGCTACACAGCAAAACACAAACTGACTACAAGCCATCTGTGCTTAGACTTTCAAATCTGTCTTAAAGACAGACGTAGGAACTGAACTGGTTCATAATCTGGAGCCTGGCTGTGTACACTATGACTTTTGTACAACATCCACATCGCGTAACACCTTATTTCACAGAGCGCAACTCAGACGTTAAGGGATAGTACTTAGTGAGTGGCTAGTGTCATCCACATTCTACCCACAGGACACTGAGCCTTAGAGAAGCCAAGCAGCTTGGGTAACATGATGTGGACAATAAAGACCAGGATTTGAATTCAAATCTGTCACACAGTTCCCTATAGGAACACAATAAAATTCAATTACTCATCAAGACTAAAGACAGCAAGAAAATCAAACACTTGTAGAAGTCAACTCAATAGGTAACAAAAGAATTCATCCCAATAATTTGAGAAACTCTTTGTGGGCTTCTATAATATGTACAATGGGTAGTGGCGGTTCTCTGGAAGAAATCCCACCATGCAGGAAGCCCAGGTTCGAGTCCCGGTAAATGCACCTCATGCAGAGCCACCATTCATCTGTGGAAGGAGGTCTGCTTGTTGCTCTGACACCAAATAGGTTTCAGCAGAACTTCCAGCCTAAGTCAAACTAGGAAGAAAGGCCTGGCGATCCGATTGTGGAAGTCAAGCAGTGGACACGCTTGTGGTGCACCATAGACCAATTCTGTGGTGTATAAGGGCACGAGTCACAACCACACTGTGGCTAAAGCACTGTGCTTGGTAAACACAAATGCAGCACAAAACCCAGGGAGCCCTGCCCACACCGTGTCGGGCAACCACTGTCCGCCTCCAAAGATGCCCACCAGGATCCTCCAGGGACTTACTATTCTACCCACCTCCCATTAAGTAATCTTTCAGTCCCCAAATCAAGAGACTTAGCAGAAAGGGGGAGGAGGAGGGGGCACGATGAGATGTCCTCCTAATGTGAATCAGAACTTCCGCGAAAAGGAAAATAGACATGTAACATGGTTTGTGGTAGTTACATAATTCCATGTGAACTTACACAGAAAAAAGTGTAGGGGTGGAGTAAACTCTACCTGTCAATCAGGTCACAGCCTTGTGAGTGTGGCTTTCTCATAAGGGGACCCTGGGAATCTCCCCACTCTCTGCCTTCACCTTCCTGCTGGCGATGACCCCTGGTTGCACTCAAGCCACCACTATTAGGTCCAAAGGACTGTGCACCCACCGGCCCGTGACCTTCCTGCAGCTGCATCATTGCATGTGGCTGCATGCGTCTAAGAGGGGCTGGTGGACTAGTGTCAGGCATACGGACTGGAGCTGGACCGGGCTGGGATATCGTACTGATACGTGATGACTCCTGGACATAAAGCTCTGTCTTCCACACGAGTGTCCCTGGATTTGTTTCTCTAGTTGTCCCAGACTAGCACATGGCTTTACAACAACAGAAACAGTTTCACAGAAATAAAGAAAGACAGAAACAGTTTCCGTTTGGAAAATGGATCAACCACCAGAACACAACAGAAGGTTACCTCTAAAAATCGAAACATCACAGACAAAACATTTTTTGTGTGAGGACGAAGATGTTCGTTGGTTGGTATTCTGTGAATTATTTCAAGTACTAGCTTCCGCAGTTGCTAGGAGGAAAAAAAAAGAAACAAAAAAGATTTTTAAACATCCAAGTTCTACACTTAATTTTTTCACGTCCTGACATCCTATAGACCAGTGGTTCTCAACCTTCCTAACAGCCGTGCCCTGCAATGCAGCTCCTCGTGTGGCGGTGAGCCCCCCAACCATACAATTATTTTTGATGCTGCTTCATAACTCTCATTTTGCTACTGTTATGAATTGGGCGACCCCTATGAAAGGGCCATTCAACCCCTAAAGGGGTCATGACCCACAGGCTGAGAACCGGTGCTCTAGACTCAGGTGTTGGTAGGCATATAAGATGGATTCTTTTTAAAAGCAGCCCTATCAACGATTTAAATTCAAAGCATGTTACAGCACATTTTGTCTCTCAGTATTACCAAACCCACCAAGCTACGTCCTCTGCCCCTGCTTTTCAGTACTTCCCACAGAAGAACATTGGGGTACAAAAGCATGAAATGAACTTGAGGTGAAAGAAAATGCAAACTGAAGCCAGTCCAGGCTTGCTCTTCATAACCTGGTTCTCTCCCATAGCTGTCCTCCATGACCTTGGACCTGAGGGCTAACTACATCATGAGAAGTAGCAGGGGTCCATGATCCTGCCTACAGAGTCAACAACTATAAGAGATCAAAGGGGCAAGAGGGGCTTCCAAGAGTTTATGGGAAAATCCTACTCTCTAATCCTTCTAATTCTATTTCTCCAAGAACTGCTTGAAGGTGTTCCCTCCTCCGAACGTAGGACCTTAAACTGGTTCAATATAAAGAGCATTTGTTTCACTGGTATCAAGGCAAAGTTTTAAAAGCTCTTTTTAGAGATATCCTTGCACTATCTACAGAAACAAAAGATCTGGTGATCTGTTTTAAAGTCACTGGTGGGGGTTTAATTAAAAAAAAAAATTTGGCCGCAGCTTCTAAGAGCTAAAATGAACAAGATCCGAGTGAGGCCACAGCTAAGGGGGATGCGGTGTCAAACTACCACCCTTCTTCCGCGTGTGTGTGGATGTGCCCACAATAAACACTGCTGGCACACTGCGTCACCAGCACATATGAGCACTTTGTCAAAGACAGGCTGAGAAAAACAGGGCCTTTTAAGCCGAGGAGGCAAGGAATGGTCTTGGACAGGTTATTCGGAGGCCATGGTCTCCGGCAAATCCTTCTCGCGAAGCTGTAAGGGGAACTCGAGGAGTTTGGGCTTTGTGGGGGCATTCTCACTCATGAATGCTCAGAATCCCCCCAAGTGACTTTTGCCTCAGAAGGCTGTAAGGAGATTACCTGGGCTGGTTTCTCCTGGAGAAACTGTACTTCTCCATCTTGAAGAAAAGTCAGAAACCGGGGGATGATGTGTTCCAGGAATGTAGAATACTGAGGTGATGACGTCACATTCTAATCATGCAAAAATCAGAGAAAACCCCATTTAAGTTATGTATGCATTTCCACCTCAAATTCACATCTGCTAAACTGAAAGCAATATCCATCATTGTAAAACATCCCTTTTAATATTTTTGAGCGGTCTTAGCGTGAGTAATCAGAGTTTGCCTAAGTTGGGATGACTGCTGCTCCTGAAATCCCATCTAGGAAACGTACCATTCCCCAACGGGATGCCAGTGCTGTGGAAAGTGGGGAGTTAAACGTGCAGTCGTAAGTGACCAGCCTGTGAGCCCAGGCATCTGGGGAGTTCTAGGCACAATTCTAAGGGCCCCTCCACATTGAGTACTATCAAGGGGTGCCCCTGAAGTTGTGGGACACAACTTATTCATCTCTCCCCAAGAAGCCTCTGAATTCCCAGAGGGCAAGAACTGTGTGAGTCATATCCAGGGCATTAGACTTTTTAATGTAACACCCCACGTTCAAGAGGGCAAAGAAGAGTACCAGCTTTAGGACTGGAAGATGAACAGAAAAACCAGAGGTTAGGAAAGTTTAAGGGACTGGCGTCCCAGTGCAGCCAGAGGGCAAAGACCTCAGGTAACACCTTGGGAATACTCCAGACAAGGCCATGGAGGATCCATGCCATTAAGAGTAAAGTCTATTCTAAAGCCCACCCCAACAGAGCCTAAAATCAAGCTCTGATATGATCCAGAGAGAGTTCACAGGTAGAGTCCTACGAAGCTACATACAAGTGGAAAACACCATTGGTGCTAACCAAGCCTGCCCACGTGCAATGAGATCACCAAGATTACACTAGACGGTCTAGTATCAAGAGTCGACTTCTTCCGACTGCAACGTTCCTAAACATTCCCACACAACATCCACTATACAATACAAACAAACAGGAAAAAGGGACTCATGGGCAGTAGAATTTGACTATTAGCTAGCCCAGATGTCAGACTGAAAACGGACCTTTAACAGCCACTGAACTCCAAACTCACTGCCGTGGAATAGATGCCAACGTGGCCGTGTGAGTCAGGGTGGAACTGACCCTGTAAATTTCTAAGACCAAACTTGTTTACTGAAGTAGAGAGCCCGTCTTCCTTCCAAGGAGTGACTGGTGGCTTCAATCTTCAAACGACCTTGGGGATCACAATCCAACGGGTAACCCTGACACCACTAGGGCTCCTCAAAACAGCCATGATGTATAGTCAAAGACTCAAAAGAAAATATGGTCTTAATGAACAGGTTGGACATTTCTGCAGAGAAATGAAATCCCTTCAAAAGAACCCCCTGGGCTGGGGGGTGGGGAGGAGAACCAAGGAGAAATTCTGGAAGCACAATAACTGGAATTTTAAAAACCAGATGATATGCTCAACAGCAGACTGAAAGGCAGAAAGCTAGTCGATGAATATGAAGAGACAGAAAGCATTCAATCTGAAAATAAAAAGGACTGAAGAGAAATAAACAGAACCCAAGACAAAATAAAATTGTAGAATGTGAGGCCCAAAAGAGAAACACTGCTTCAAGGTCATGTAAGTTTTAAGCAATACAGGCGGAGCATGGGGCCAACACCCATTCCACAAAAATATGCCATCTGTTATCTGAACATAACAATTCAAAACATGAAATCTTAAATGCCAAGAAGGGCAACTAAGTTTTTTAAATTAACAAATAAGGAGCTGACCAAATTAATATTCCTCAACATAGTTTGAGGTTCACTACCAGTAATGTGAAGACCTTACATGCAATGCTATGTGCAAACCAAACAATGAAAAAAATGATGCAGTTGTCGACACCTGCCCCTCCTCCCAGAAGAATTCACTTCAGAGGACAGCACTGAATTTGCAGCTCTGGGAGAGGGACATGTCTGACCAGAGCACACGGGAGCAAATGAAGGAGGAGAAAGAGAGTGGAGCACATCCTGGCCCACCAAGCGTTGAGGACGACATTCCCGCTCAGAGCAGCCAATCCACAGAGAGGACCACATGGCCAGCCCCATTATGAGACACTACATCCCTACAGGGGACAACACTGGAGACAGTGTGGGAATTCCGCCCAATCTGATCCCACCACACCAAGGCAAAACACTAGGGGCATGCAACAGAATAGCAAGGGGAACAGAGTAACAAAGCCCCCAGGAAATACCAAAAACAAACGTGGGGTCAGGGCGTGGCACCCCAACAGACTGGACTGGAAAACACTCCTAAAGGCCAACAAACAGTCCTTGAACTAACTACGAGTTTTTCTTTCTTGTTGTGTTTTGTTTAGTTTTTTTGTCATTGGTTTGTTGTTGTTTTGTTGTATATTGTTGCTTGGTTTTGCTCCGTCTTGTTTTTGTGCATGTTATTATCTCTGCAGGTTTGTCTACATAAAATAGGATGGATGAACAATCTGGAGGAGAAAACAATGGGACTAACAGTTCTGGGGTGATATGGGAGAGGGGGAAGTGGGGGAAAGGAAGTGGTGTTAACAAACCCAGGGACAAGGAAACAACAAGTGATCCAAATTGGTGGTGAGGTGGGTGTAGGAGGCCTGGTAGGGTGTGATCAAGGGTAATGTAACCGAGAGAAATTACTGAAACCCAAATGAAGGCTGAGCATGACAGTGGGACAAGAGGAAAGTAAAAGGAAATAGAGGAAAGAGCTAGGAGGTAAAGGGCATTTATAGCGGTCTAAATAAAGGCATGCACATATGCAAATATATTTACATATGAGGATGGGAAAATAGATTTATGTGCATATATGTATAGGTTTAGTATTAAGGTAGCAGATGAACATTGGGCCTCCACTCAAGTACTCCCTCAATGCAAGAATACTTTGTTCTATTATATTGGCATTTCATGATGCTCACATTCCTGACACAATCGCTGAAGACAAAGCGGGCAAATGTGGTGAAGAAAGCTCATGGTGCCCATCTATCAAAAGATATAGCGTCTGGGGTCTTAAAGGCTTGAAGGTAAACAAGTGGCCATCTAGCCATCTGGCTCAGAAGCAACAAAGCCCACATGGAAGAAGCACATCAGCCTGTGTGATCATGAGGTGTCGAAGGATCAGGTATCAGTTATCATCAGAACAAAAAATCTTATCATTGTGAGTAAGGGGAGTGGGGAGTGCTGAGTGGAGACCCAAAGCCCATTTGTAGGGCACTAGACATCCCCTTACAGAAGGGTCTCAAGGAGGAGAGGAGCCACACAAGGTGCGATGTAGCAATGATGAAACATACAACTTTCCTCTAGTTCCTAAATGCTTGCTCCTCCTACCCACTATCACGATCCCAATTCTACCTTACAAATCTGGCTAGACCAGAGGATGTACACTGGTACAGATAGGAATTGGAAACACAGGGAATCCAGGGCGGATGATCCCTTCAGGAACAATGGTGCAAGTGGCGATACCAGGAGGGTGGCTTGGAAAGGGGGAACCGATTACAAGGATCTACATGTGACCTCCTCCCTGGGGCACGGGAAACAGAAAAGTGGGTGAAGGTAGATGTCGGAAAGGGCAAGAAATGACAAAACAATAATTTATAAATTATCAAGAGTTCATGAGGGAGGGGGGTAGCGGGGAAGAAGGGGAAAAAACGAGGAGCTGATGCCAGAGGATTAAGTGAAGAGCAAATGTTTTGAGGATGATGAGGGCAATGAATGTACAAATGTGCTTTACACAACTGATGTATGTATGGATTGTGATAAGAGCCCCTAATTAAATGATTTTAAAAAATGATGCAGTTAATACAACCAACTAAGCAATGAAATAGGTGAATCAACTGAAACAAAAAGAACTATAAAGGGCTGGATTATAACACAGTTGAAAACTTAGGAAGAAATGGCCAAATTCCAGAAATACACTAAGTAACTAAACTAGCAAGGACTGCAGTGGAAAATCTGAACAGACCTGTAACATAATAAATTGAAACAAACCAAAAAATTCCCAACTAAAGAAAGTCAAAGAGCTGACACCCATTCTATTCAAACTATTGAATATATTCTATTCTGGCTATACAGAAAAGGATGAAAAACTCACAAATTCAAACATAATGCTGATACCAACCCCAAGCAAACATAACACTAAAAGAGAAAACTATAAGCCAATATCTTTCATGAACAAAGATGAAAAAAATCTCAAAATTCTAGTCAATAGAATTGAACAATATACCAAAATAGTAACACAATCTCTGAAGGGGGATTCATACCAGGTAAGCAAGGATGTTTCAACATTAGAAAAAGCACTACATGATGACATCAACTGACAGAGAAAAGGCATTGACAAAATTCCAAAACCCATTACTGACAAAAGGAGCCCTGTGGGGTCATGAGTTATCTACCTACTGTGCTAACTTCCGGAGTCAGCAGTTCAAAACCATTAGCCACTCCACAGGAGACAGATAGAGGCTTTCTGCCACCATAAAGATGCATTGTCTCAGAAACTCACAAGGGCAGCTCTACTCAGTCCTACCTATTAACAATGAGCTTATTTCTATTCAAAACACTCAACAAAAAATAGGAACAAAAGGGGTAATTCCTCGCATAATAAAGGGAACATATGCAAATGCAGTCATTAACAAGAACAATGAATAAAAAAGATGGACCTCGCAGCAACAGATAAACACAAATGTCACCTTTACCTCCAAAGGGAAAGTATAAAATATAAACGCTCATACCTCAAAATTTTCACTGACTTCTTGCATCATCTTCAGCTTTGTTTCATCAGCTGTAAATAAGACACACCATCAAATCATTCAGCTACATGTGTTCAGAAAATGATCGAATTTAGTCATTAAAATTGAAGCAATCAGATCTTATCAGTTTGACTGTCAAGGCCAAAAAGAGGTACTTAAGTTCCCTACAACATTTGCACTCCCAGACACCCGTATTCACACACAGACAGGCACACACTCACACACACCTAACCCATGTGCCTCTTTAGGGCTCCAGCCAGTAACCATCATCATTTTGCTTCAACTCAAGACAGGGAAAGAGGAAATTGGGGTGGGGTGGGGAGGGGTACATTCCTATTGATCTCAAAATGTACATCATGTAGCCTGCACTAAATTAGTCACACATACTACCAAGACCAGAAGAAAAAAAGAGTCACTCACGTGTATTCACATCGGTAAGAGCTGCCACAAACTGAAGGTATTTTTTCATCAGAGTGGTTTGATCAACCACCGTGGCCCCTTGTGTTGCAACGAACGCCATTTTTCTTGAGCGCTTCTTCACTTGTTTCTGAAGGAAACGGTATCAGGCCATGAGGTCCCCCAGCCTGTGAAAAGAAGTCAAGATTGGACAATTTATCATGGATACAGGCTCATAATCTCTGTGAAGGACTCATCGAAATCCTCACGCATTCTCCAAATGCGACACAACACTCCTCCCTCCCTCTCACTGGCTCTTTTGAAAATAAATTGACCTAAATTCATCTCATCTATAAATTTCTAAACCAGATTTGTAAACACAGATGCAGCTTGTTCCCTTGCCATTTTTTCCTTCTTTGCCCAAGGCCAGTGGTTGGCATTTTCTGTCTGAAAGCTTGCCATCTAAAAAACTCACTGCCGTAAGTCTATTCTGACTCATGGCCACCCTACAGGGCTGGGCAGAACTGCCCTTGTGGGTTTGTTTACAAGACTGTAGAAGGGGGGGGGGGGGAGGAAAACGAGCTGATTCCAGGAACCCAAGTGGAAGGCGAATTTTGAGAATGATGAGGGCAACGAATGTATAAGGGTGCTTTACTCAACTGATGTATGTGTGGATTGTGATAAGAGTTGTATGAGCCCCAATAAAAAGATTAAAAAAAGAGAGACTGTAGATCTTTACTGGAGCAGAAAATCTCAACTTTCTCCTGAGGAGCTGCTGGGGGTATTGAACTGCCTTATGGTTAACATCCCAACACAACACCTCTAGAGAACACTTCTAAAAGCCAGCGAGTAATAGTAAAAACTTTAGACTGTGCAGCCATCTGCTAGGTCCTGAATGAAGTGGAGCCGAAACGCTCCTTAGACACAAGGGCAGTGAGAATTCACTTATTTTGGAGGTTATCAGGGGGGGACCAGTCCTGAAGAAGGATCTCTCACTTGGTCAAAGTAGAGGCTCAGCAGGAAGAGAAACCCTCAACGCCAGGCTGCAGCGATGAGCCCCAGCACAGCAGCAAATGTGATCGAGCAGGACCAGGCAGGGTTCCCTTCTGTCACAGTCACTATGAGTCAGCTCCATGGCACCTAACTGCAGGCTGTTGCAAATATTCAGCCCAGCTATTTTAACCCAAAGCCGCCAGAGCAGTGGTTCACAACTATGGGAGGAAGTCAGATGCTCCTCCCAGAGGGCGATCAGCGGCCAGACTGCAGGGGTCCCACTCCCTGCTGTTAAGGACAATGGACACCTGCAGTCATCTATTTGGTTCCTGTAGGTGGGGTTTACACCCTACTGATAATGGTTCCTATGGAGGTCCAGAGAATAGGTCAAAGTTAAGCTGCCATCCTAAATCTAGGTTCCCCCATCTTGTCACATGTATCTCCCCAATCCCTCCACTTCCTATTGCAATGTATGTCCCTAGACCACCCCCCTCTCATTACTGTATTACCTATAGCACAGCCCCTTCCTGTGACGTATGTCCTCACCTGTAATTAGGGGGCTTGCATGTCCCCAGAGAAGATAAAAGCCTGGGCTAGCATTAAATATCTCTCTCTCTTCATCCATGGTAGGTGAGCATGCTACCATGAATTGTGTCTGACTCCATTTATTTCAATACTTCTCTTCTATCTCTCAATCTCTCTATAACTTTACTATGATCTTATTATCGGTGTACAATTGTGCCTACCGGACCCCCGTAATGCTGGCTTCCCCTGACACACAACCTCCCCAACGCCTGGACCCTTTAATACAGTCCTCCTGCTGTGGTGACTCCCATAGGTGGGTGTGTCTGCATGTGGGCGGAACCCCCTGGAAACTGATAGAGGAGCAGTGTCTTCCTTCCTAAGACCTTCGGAAATATGGTCTTGGGCAACCCAGGTTAAAGGGTCATGACCCACAGGTTGAGAACTTGAGCTAGAGGAATGAGCAGGGGCTGTGTGAGTTTCATGTCCTTGACACCTTATGAAAAAAATTTTTTTTTGCTTTCTCCTTGATTTGAACATGTCAAAACCATTCTTGGTTTATGAGGCATAAACAAGCAACAGGTTGGATGTGACTGTGGCTGTTCAGTTTGCCAGTCCTGTCTTAGACAACGTACTACCCTACCCACCCCACTCATAGGCGATCCTCCTGGACAGAGTAGAATTGCCCCCAAAAGATTTCCAAGGCTGTAATCTTCATGGGAACAGCTGCTAGGTCCCAAACACTCTCCTTCCTCCAACTGCTGCAGCCAGTGGGCCTTCGCACACAATGCTCCCGGAAGTCAAACCCTGAGAAGTCACCTCAGCTAAAGGGACACAGCTGGTCAGAGTGTGACGCTGCTCCAGCTTGTAGAGGAGTGGAACTGGCTTTCTACAACACACAATGCACAATGGGGTGGTAGGGAGGCTGACCAGCCCTCTCCGTTGAAAATCCATGGGTAACTTTTGACTTCCCACAAATGTAACTAGTAATAGCCTGCTGGCGACTAGAAGCCTGACCGGTGTCACGACCATTGACTAGCATGTTTTGTATGTTATATGTACAAGAAGCATCAAAACGTTTGTGGAAAAACGGAATTAAGTAATGGGGCTGTTCTACAAACATTTTAGAAGCCCCCCACCCCGAGTATGCTATACACTGCATTGTCAACAGCCGATAAAATCACTATTTTACAAGTGCAAGATACTTATGCCGGCTGGTTTGACTGCAGCTTCCAGAATCTTTGAAAACAAGGATCCTAATGCTATATTCATTTATCTTGAAATGGCGGGCGGCTGCAGCTGCAGATCTCCGCTTATCAAGCAATTCCACTTTTTCTCGTCCCGTTGTGACTTTTTCTGTTTCTCGGGAGTTCTTCCAGCATCACCAGTGGCTCTTCTGTACAGGCCCCCCTGGGGTTTTCGAATCAAGACTGACCGGACCGCACTAAACGCGGTGAACAATACGCGACCAAGGCAAAAAGACAGCTTTTTCCTGCTTCAGGTACAACTCGCGGGGACACAGCAGCAGGAGCGAGGATGATGAGCTGATGAACCTCACATGGGGTTTTGGGGAAAAAATCTCCCACGAGTAGTCCCGTGAGGATTCAAAGTCGGGGTTGTTGGGCCAACTGTATTTAATGAGCCCTCAACCCTAGCGAAAGGACTCCTGGACCCCAGCTCGCTCGCAGGCCCACCGCCCAACTCCGCTAGGGAGGCCCTCCACCTCGCTGGCGCCTGCCTTCCCAAGCGGGTCCAGCTGGACTTGTGCCCCATAATGGGGACACCCCCGACAGGCAGGGAGGACGCCCCCAGCACAGCCCCCCCTCAAAAGCTGAGGGCATGGAGAGCCACCAAGGAAGGACCTGTAGGGCTACAGGGCACCAAGGACCCCACATCCGCATCCTCACACCCGGGGCGCAAATTTCGGGGTGCCGGCCTCTCCCTGGCAGCCCCCGCCACCCCGCCCAGGCCTCCGGAAAGGCTCTGGCCCCGGTGTGGAAGCTCTGTTCCCAGTCGGGTCCGGTGGTTGGGGACACGTCCCGGGTCCCCCGGAGGGCAGCGTCCAGTTCGGGGCCTGGGGTCTGAAGGGGCCGCGCCGCCCCGCCCCGCCCCGCCGAGCCTGAGGCGGCGCCGCCAGGCCACAGGGGGCGCTCTCGTCGCCGCTACCTTCGCTCCAGGCGCCGGGCCGCTCGAGCCGGGTGCCTGCGGGAAGGCCGGGAGGTGCCGGGCTGGCCCGGAGAGGGGGTGAGGGGTGTCTGGGGGGTCCGCGGGCCCCAGTGCCGTCAGTCACACACAGCCCTAGGCTTGCCTCCTTTTGTCGCCGTGCCCCGGCGCTCAGGGACCGCCTTCCAGGCCGCGCTACGGCGCGCGTCGAGGGCCAATCCCCGCGCGCGCTAGCGGTGCCTCCGCGTCTCGTTCGCGCGGCCCGGCAGCGAGCGCGGGCCTCGCCCCGACCGGCGGCCTCGCGGCCCGGCCCGACCCGACCCGGGCTCCGGCGCAGCTCTGGGGCTGCCCGAGCCTCCTCCCGTGCCCGCCGCGCCGCCGCGCAGGGCCCCCTGCAGCCCGGCCGCCGCACGCCCCTCCAGGCCGGCCCGCCGCGCGCGGCCCCTCGCTCACCTGCACCTCGGCGCTCGGCTCCCGCAGGGCCAGGCCGTGCGCAGCCCCCTCTCCGCAGTAGCAGCCGCTCCGCCGCGCGGTCCCGCCCCCACTCGGAGCGGCTGCTCCCGCCGACCGAAGACTAGGCCTTGCGCGCCGCCCCCCAGTGGGTGCGGCCTGGGTGCGCGGCGGGGCGGGGCATCGGCGCCGGCCGCCAGCCCTTTAAACCCGCCTGCAGCAGGGCCGCAGGTGCCCCAGATCAGGGTCGCGGCCTCCTCGGTCTCCACGCTGGACCCTGGCTGGACGCGGACAACCGAGGGCCTAATTGAAGAGGTGGCAGGTGGACCTGGAAGTGCCCTAAGCAGAGCAGGCAGGCAGAATGGATGGGCTCCTCCTTTCCCTTTCTGGGACCCCTGGGATCTAAGCCACTTGAGACCAGGAGGGTCCTTGGGCAGCAACCCGGGGCTGGAGAATGAGCAAAACTTTGGTGCCAAGGAAAGCCCCCGAGAGTTCTGTCCAGAAGTGGCCGGCACGGGTGCAGAAAGGCCCACTGGTTCTGCAGCTGCCTTACCTAGATTTCCCACTGGGCGGGGCAGGTGGCGTGGCCTCTGTCTGATGGCCAAGGCAATGATGGAGGGAGACTTTGGTCAAACCCAAGAAATGCTGATAACAATGGGAGCGGGGAGTGGGATCCAGAAGCCCAGGTGAGTTGGTGTGGGCTAGACCAAGAGGCGACTTCCTGCAAACTTCATCCATGTCAGTGGTTTCTTCCTTCCTGGTAATGGGCGCTAGAGCTCACCCAAATGTCACCACCGCCTGCCCCTTCCTGACATCACTACCCCCGTGCCACTAACTCCGTGGATGGATTTCACACCTTGCAATAATTAAAAACTGCAGAATGCTCTTGGAAGCAAGCAGCCTGATAGGAGGCAACACATTACTTTATTGTTTCATGTTTGGTAAAGTAGAGGGGCGGCGTGAGGGAGTAGGGGAAGGAGAAACTCCCCGACAAGAAAGATTAACAGGGTAGCTGCAACAATGTACTAAATGTAACAATTGTGAGGACAGCGCAGGATTGGAAAATGTTTCCTTCTGAATAGAGGAAAGAACTACAAGACAAAGGACATTTATAAAGGTATAAATACAGGCATGTACATATGTAAGTATATTTAGATTTAATGATAGGGACATAGATCTATGTACAGATGTTAAGTATTAAGGTAGCAAACAGACACTGGGCCTCTATTCAAGTCCTCCTTAAACCCAAGAACACTGCGTTCTAATAACCTGACATTCTGTGATGCTAACCTACCCTACATGATTGCTGAAGGCAAAATGGGTGTATAAGCAAATGTGAAGAAAACTAATGGTGCCCACCTAATAAAAGAAATAGTGTCTGGGGTCCTAAAGGCTTGAAGATAAATAACGAAGTGGCCATCTATCGGGAAAGCAACAAAACCCATATGGTAGAAGCACACCAGCCTGTGTGATCACCAGGTGTTGACAGGATTGGGTATCAGAAGACCCCAAACAAACAATGTGAACAAGAGAGAGAGGGGGCAGAGTGGAGACCCAAAGCCTATCTGTAGACAACTGGACATCCCCTCACAGAAGGGTCACAAGGAAGAGACGAGCAAGCCAGGGTGCAGTGTAGCGCAGGAGAAACACACAACATTCCTTAGGTCCCTGCTTCTTCCTTCCCACTCATGACCCCAGTTCTCCCTTACAAATCCAGCTAGACCAGAGCATGGACACTGGCACAGACAAGAGCTCCGACACAGAATCCAGGGCAGATAAACCCCTCAGGAACAACAATGGGAGTAGTGATAGCTGAAGGGTAGGAGGAAGGTTGGGGGTGGGGAACCGATTGCAGTGATTGACGTATAACCCCACCACCACCACCACCCATACACATCCAGGGTGATGATCAACAGAAACATGGGTGAAGGGAGACAACGGATGGTGTAAGATATGAAAATAACAATGTATAATTTATCAAGGGTTCATGAGGGTGGGAGGGTGGGGGAGAAGGGAGGGAAAAATATGGAGCTGATAGTAAGGGCTCAAGTAGAAAGAAAATGTTTTCAAAAGGTTGATGGTAACATAGGTCCCCTGTGCTTGACACAGAGGATGTATGCATTGTTATAAGAGCTGTGAGAGCCCCCAATAAAACAATTTTTTTTTTTAAATGGAACGCTTCACGAATTTGCGTGTCATCCTTGCGCAGGGGCCATGCTAATCTTCTCTGTATCGTTCCAATTTTAGTATATGTGCTGCCGAAGCGAGCACAACAATTTTTAAATAATACAAATAAATTAAAAAATATTTCCTTCTGTTGTACATAGTAGGGCTGTGATGAGTTGGAAGAGAAGGGACCCAACCTCATCTGACAACAACAGTATTGGGGTTGTAACTGGATGTTTTCAGCATCAATTTCTGTTCCAGAAGGGAAAAAATGGGTCCGCAAACGCCTTCTGCAGTGAAAGAAGTTGCCCCTATGTCACCCAATCCTGTACACCTCACCAGAGAATGGCGCCCAGCCCGTGTGTATCAGAGGAGAACCATGCTTTGTACGGTTTTCAGTGGCTGATTTCTCGGAAGTGGAACACCATGTCTTTCTTCCGAGGCACCCCTGGGTAGACTCCAACCTTTGGGTTGGAAGTAGAATGTGGTAACCATGGGCACCAGCATCCCCAACACATAAACCATATGCCACCAGGGATAGCTCCATCAGGCATT
Source organism: Tenrec ecaudatus (assembly GCF_050624435.1). Lineage (NCBI taxonomy): Eukaryota > Metazoa > Chordata > Mammalia > Afrosoricida > Tenrecidae > Tenrec > Tenrec ecaudatus. The sequence continues at coordinate 136,721,212 of NC_134541.1, forward strand.
CAAGAAAGGCACATTGTTACCACACGATGAGACCCCCTTCACCCCCACTGTAGTTGCTATTGCGAGGTGCTGTCCAACAATCCTATGTGAAGCAGGACGGACACAGCCTGGTCCTGTACCATCCTCACAATCGTCCCTCTGTTTGAGCCCCTGGTTGTAGCCACTATGTCGATCCATCTCATTGAGGGTCTGCTCCTTTTTCATTGACCCTCTACCAAGCATGATGCCCTTCCCAGGGGACTGATCCCACCTGATAGCATGTACAAAGCCATCCTTGGCTTAGAGGAGCATTCCAGCTGAACTTTCAAGCCAGATGTGTCCGTTCTTCTGGCTGTTCATGAATCTGGTCAATAGTCTTCACTGACACCACAATCCAACTACATCACCCCCCACTGGAATGGCTCTGAAGCAGCCCCGCTGGTGCAGCCATTGAAAATTACCTGTTGACCGAAAGGTCGGTGGTTGGGACCCACCTAGCAGTGGCCCCGAGGGACAAAGAACTGGTAACCTGCTTCTGTGAAGAGTCCTGCAAAGAAGCCTCCCACCTTGGGCACTTCTATTCTGTTGCACGGGGGTGCTTTAGGTTGGAACTCACTCCCTGGCATCCAACAGCGAGGATGGTTATCATCAGAAAGAAAGGGAAAAAATGAAAATAACAAATATCGAGGAGGAGGTGGAGAAGTGAAAACTTTCACCCACTACTGATGGGGTTGCACATCTGTGTCATTGCTGAGGAAAACAGCTCGGCAGTTCCTTGATAGGTGAAAGATAGAACTACCATTCAGAAAAGCAAAACAAAACAAACCCTCACTGCCATCAAGTCCAAGTCGATGCTGACTCATAGAGTCCAGGTAGCATGTTGACTTCATGTTGGGCTCCTAGCCCCAAAATCAGCGGTTCGAAACCAGCAGCAGCTCTATGAATGTGGTCATCACCTAATCTGGTGTCAATTTATGGATTAAGAGTGTAAGAGTGGAGTCCAGGCTGTCAATCTGAAGACAGCCAATGAGACTTCTGTGTGGGCATGGCCTTCTCCTGAGAATTCTGGGAAATCTGGTACTTCCTCCGTGGAAGCGGAAGACACCTCTCTTTCTCTGCTACTCCCTGGGAGACATTGCAGAAGACAACACACTAATCTGCATTGTGGGTGACAAGGCCAACAAGCACCAGATCAAACAGGCTGTGAAGAAGCTCTTTGACACTGACTTAGCCAAGGTCAACACCTTGATCTGGCCTGATGGCAAGAAGAAGGCATATGTTCAACTGACTCCTGACTCTGACGCTTTAGATGTTGCCAACAAAATTGGAATAATCTAAACTGAGCCCAGATGACTAATGCTAAGTATAAACTTTTTCAATATCTTAAAAATAAAAATAATTTTACAAAGAGTTACAGTCTTACGAACTGGGATCTACCTCAAAACTACCTGTACCTTGGGAGTGAAGACTGAAATACTGTGATCTGAAAGAGAGCAAAGCATGGCCACTCCTAAGACTAGGGAAATGGCAGTCATTGGATCTTGCGAGGGGCCCCTGACTTAGTGAGCATCTAATGAAAGGGGACCCAGAACCACATTATATTTATTACCTCAATGCTCCCCTGCAGTAACACGACAGATTTTAATCTGAGAGGCAAAGATCTGCTCTTGTAAGAAATGATACAGGGAATTTCTCCTAGCATCATGCCCGCCCCCCCCCCCCCACACACATACATACTTTATGTAAACAGAACTCAGTCAATTAAGAAATCCATCTGCACAAAACAACAACCCATAGATTGCTGCTCACAGATGGACTGTGCTCCCATAAACTCTTATCAGAGGTCCCTAAATTCTGGGCCACTGGATAAGCGATGGATGCAAACAATGCAAACCTTACACCCCAGGGTGATGACTGATAACGTTTTCTTTTGTTTGTTTGTTTCCTTTGGGGTTTTTTTTGTTGATGCTCTTGTTGTTTTTTTTTTGTTTTTGTCATAATACGACCGCCAAAGTAAGTCAGAGTAATTAAAAACCTGTGCACAAGCAGATGGATTTTGGGTCCCCAGCTCAAGCGATGTCTATACCAGTATCGTTGTGAAGCAGGTCTTGAAGGAACCCCAAACTACAGCGACACAGTTCACGGGTTGGGTGTCTCACAGGTAGTGTAGCTTGCAAGTTGAGGCAGAGAACCAGCTAAGGCAGTCTCCATCCATGTCCATTTTGTTCATATGCCCATTGGGCAATGACAGGAGTGGCAGAGGAAAGAGGAGGACCAGTCTCCACAGTGCGCGTCTTCTTATCCACTTGATTGTTAAAGTCCTCCTCTTCAGAGATAACCACATAAGATACGAACCTTTACTTTCTTGGTCCATTCAGAGAGGTCTACCCGCATCCCTCTTCCCCACACCTCCTTGTCACCAATTTTCCAATCATGCTCCTTCCAATTCCCTGACCATATTAGCCAAGCTATTAGCCACAGCCCATGATTCAATATACAGTCTCATACATGGCCATTTTTCCTGGCAGGCAAACTGAACAGCCAGGTGCACTGTTTGAAGTTCTATCCACTGGGAAGATTTCCCTTCGCCACTGTCCTTTAGGGAGATCCCAGTAAGGGGCTGTAGGGCTGCTGCTGTCCACTTATGAATGACACCTGCATATCACACAGAGCCATCCATAAATCAAGCATGACTTTTCTGTTCTTCAGTTAAATTATCATAAGGAACTCCACAAGAGGCCATAAGTGCAGACTAGGAGAGGAAAGGTACTGTGACAGGAGTGGAGACTGTGGGCATTTGGGCCACTTCTTCATACGGCTTACTTGTACCTTCAGGTTGCAGGTTTAGAACAGTGTCTGATACTGAAGTTAGGACATTAATAGGAAAATATTGGGACCCTGAAATATGGGATGGGAACCTATCGGCTGATGGTCCAGAAGAGGAGGATATTGGGTGCCTAGAAACTAAGCCACTCCAGTCAATAGATCCACCCCTCCCAACTGAGGTGATTAATCCACTATCAGTAAAACAATCCACACCTGAGCAGATTAACCAAACTGGTCAAGCTGAAATGCCAGGTAGGGCTGCATCTGTGGCATAGGCTGAGGGAGATGCCTTACAAGATATTGCTGAGAGCACCCAGGAAACACTGTCATCACCCATCATTTCCTCTAGGCCTATCACTAAAATTAAGGCTCAGGAAGCTCCTAAAGGTGAGGTTGAGATGATTACTCAGGAAGAAGCATGCTATACTCACAAACATCTGCTCGAGTTTTCTGACACGGACAAGCAGAAGCCTGGGGAATATCCCTGGGGACGGTCACTAAGGGTGTGGGATACCGGTGCAAGGAAAGCAATATTAGACCTTCTGAGTTTCTGGATATGGGACCCCTAAGCACAGATTCTTCTTTGAATGTCTCAGCGAGAGAGGGTAAGAGAGGATCTAATTCTTTATTTAGTTGGTTCACTGAAGCCTGAACTGCCAGATGGCCTAGATTGACCTACCTTGGTAAACTGTAGAAAAAGGCATCCAAGAGCTTAGGGAAATTGGTATGTTGGAATGGATCTATCAGTATACTCCCATAGACCGAAAAAGAGGGTGTCCCGAAGACATACCCTTCACCACAACCATAAGGAACAAGTTTGTGAAGTGGGCCCCAGCATCTCTGAAGGCTCCCGTGATTGCTATTTTATGTGCACCAGGATTAAAAGTGGGAACTGCCCTAAGTAAACTTCGACATTTGCCTACAATGGAGCTGCTTGGGCCACATGGTGGTAGAGAGCAGGTGTCAGCACTGAATCTACAGAGACAGGGTGGACGTGGTTATCCCAATAGACAGCAAGGTTTCCATAGTAATCAAAGCAACCTGTCTCGGGTGGACTTACGGCATTGGTTACTTAGCCACGGTGTCCCTAGGAGTGAAATACATGGGAAACCTACTAAATATTTACATGATCTGTACAGGCAGAAGAATGCTAGATCCGGTGAACAGCAGAATCGAAAGTCATAACCACTGAATCAGAGGCACTGAGTTTATGCTACTGACGGTGGAATACTTTGGAAAAGGATATCAATAACGGTTGTATAACACAAATAGCGTAATCAGTGGCACCGACTTATACATGTAGAAATTATTGAATTGGGGAATGTTTTGTTGTGTACATCTTTGCCACAATTAAAAGAAATTACATGAATAAGAATGAGTACAAGGAGAGGAAAATGTTCTAAAATTGATTGTGATAATGAATATATACTTCTTGATATGACTGAACTATTGAAGTGTATGATAGTGGATGAATTGCCAATAAAACTGTTTACAGATCAAAAAACCTTACAGTCTCTGAAATGCACTGGGGCAGCTCTACCCTGTCCTATAGGGTCACTGTGAGTTGGCATCCACTCGATGGCAGTGAGTTTGTGTTGGTGTTTGGCTATTTCACTGAGCCAAAATGCTCCTTCGAAGCCAGGATGGCGAAACTTCACGCAAACACTTTGGACGTCTCGAAAGGAGAGTCCAGTCCCTAGAAAAGGACATCAAGCTTGGTAAAGTGGCGAGGCAGTGAAAAAGCCTTTCGATGAGGTAGTTTGACATGGGAACTGCAAAAATGGGCTCCGCCTTAAGACCCATTGTGAGGATGGCGCCGCAGGACCAGGCAATGCTGTACATGGGGTCGGTGTGATGACTTGGAACCAACTTGACAGCGCCTAACAGCGACATCGCTGAACAGCCTGCCCTTTTTTCTATTCAGCGGTCTGCCTTCACGATGTGTCCAAAATAAGCAAGCCAGCGTTTCTCCAAGCTCAATTCTAAGGCGCTTTCTCACGGTGACTTCTCTGAGATGGAGGTATTTTCATTCCTCTGGCAGTGGCAGCCCGAGGGACACGCATCGTCCAGATCACTGTGCAGATGTGCCAGCTCTTCATCAGTCTTCTTCTCTCATGGTCCGGCCCCTCTCTCAGGAATGTGAGGATGATGCTTTGATGATAGAAGGGCCTGCCCCCCACAACTAATTGTGGGTTCTATAGGTGAAATTGTACGGTTAAGCTATATATATATATAAAGATTATAATAAAGTCAGAGAGCATGAGAGAGATAGGAGAGAGTGTAAAATAAAGAAGTCAGGCACATTTCAGGATAGCATGCTCACCTCCTGGATGGCCATGATCTCAACAGCCAGATCCATGCACAGCACGGGCTGAGAGGGCTGGGGAGTACAGTTTCTGTGGATTTGTTTCTCTAAAATACCCCTAGACTAATACACACACCTTAGTCATCCAAGTGGCATCTTTACTTTTTAAGACAGTCCTGAAACCGTGGTCAACTCAACGGTGGCCCCTCCAAGGTACCACAAAAGAGCCCGGGTGGTGGTGCTGGATAAGCATTAGATTGCTAACAGGAAGGTTGGCAGTTCAAATCCAGCAGCTTCTCCATGGGAGGCTTTCTGCTCCTGGAAAGATTTACAGCCTCAGAAACGCTATGTAGGGTGGCTATGAGTCAGAATCAACTCAATGGCAGTAGTTTTGGGTTTTGGTAAGGAACTCTCGGATTTAATCCCCAACGTTCCAGGAGCAGATGATGTAGGGGAGCAGTTTATCTCTCACCGTTACATGTTCAGAGCAGGACAGGGAGGAGCTGAGAGAGGGATATGGCCATTGGGAATGCCCCTATCCAAACCAACCAAACTAAACTAAACTCACTGCCATCGAGGCAGTGCCCACTCACAGTCAGGGCAAGGTAGAACTACCCCTGTGAGTTTCCCAGATTGGAACTTTTTAGGGGAGTAGAAGGCCCCATCTTTGTCCCACACCCTATCCAAAGGGAAAGTCAATTACACCACTGTTACTAGAGCAAGCAGACACAGTCACCTGCTTTAGAAAGATCTTTCAGTCCCCAGAATACGGACACTAAGGAAGCGTTACTCAGAAAATAAAATTATCCAGAACCCCCTGAGCCCGCATTCAGGGCCACGTGAACAAAGTCTGGCTGTGCGTGGTGTCTGATTACCCCTCAGCTGCAGAACCGTTCACGCTGTTGGCCTCAGGTGTCCCCCCTACCCTGATTAGTGGCCCTCCGTGTCAGTCCTGCCCAATGCTCATCTTCTCTAAGGAGCAAATATCTCCTCTGGATGTGCACCCCAGCCCTGTGGCACAGTGGGCTCCATGTTGGGCTCTAGCCTAAGGTGACCAGATTTTAACACTGGGAAAGCGGGACACCATTCATAAAATTCATATCCTGGCAAAATAGCCAACTGGCAGCCGAAAACCACATACCCTAGCTTGTCGTGCATTCCTTTAAAAAAAACCAAAAAATGGGACTTTTAAAAAACACCGCGGGACGCGGGGAAAAAATGTTAAAATCGGGATTGTCCCGCCCAAAGCAGGATGTGTGGTCACCTTACTCTAGCCTCCAAATCTAATCCCTCAAAAGCATCTGACTGTCATTCTTCCAAGTCTGATTTGTTCGTTTTTCTGGAAGCCGTGGTCTGCTCCGTATTCTTCACCGCCACCTACATCCCAAGGCAGCAAAGCCGGCTTGGTTTTCTCTGTCCAGCTCCCACACGCGTCCGAGGAGATTGAAAAAAACCGTGCTGCGGGTCAAAGTGACGTCTTTGCTTTCTGACACTTCACAGAGAGCTTGTGTGACAGATTTTCCCAGGGCAATGTGTCCTTTGGTGTTGTGCCTGCTGCTTGCACGGACTCCTTCTACGGGCTGCTGTGGCTTGGTGCCCTCAGGTGGGTCCAGACTCACAGCGACCCGATGGACAACAGAAGGAACACGGCCCGGCCCTGCGCCGTGCCCACGTTTGTTCTTATGTTTGCGCCCACTGCACCTGACCACGGGCCGGCAAACTGTGCCTCTTTTGGTATGTACACGTGGCTCTGAAGTAAACATCCAAACATTATGAAGGATGCTATTCAGAGAATGGTGATTTCATTTGCTTGTTAAAATATATTTATAGCTCTTGAATCATTTTTTTTCCTTTTTTCCCCGAATCATTTTTAATTGGTTCCGAGGGACAAGATCAGCTCTTCTGTCTCAAAAGTTTGCCAGCCCCTAGACTCGACTGAACATTATCAGGGAGATAAAAAAATCATGGGGTGGTCATTAGAAGTGGCCTTTCCAATTCCAGCACCCAGATCCCTGTGGCTTCTGAGCACATGAAATGTGAGGTGTAAAACAAGACACATCAGATGCTGAGGAATGAGCCTGAAAAGGGAGATATATTATCCATCTTAAGTGATGGCAGTGGGGAATGTGGGGCCTTCTGGGGACTGTGCCTTGAAGCAGGTCATGGTCTGACAGTGACCCTGGTCATGTCAGAGAACCATCAGCCACCGCACTGTACAAATAGGTATGCCAAGGCAGGGTATTGAAAATCAAGGGTGTTACTCTGAGGGCTACGGCACTCCTGTCCCAAGCCATGGTATTTTCCATTGCCTTGTATGCAGGTGAAAGTTAGACAGTGAAAGAAGACTGGAAAAGAATATACACACTTGAATTGTGGTACGGGAGAAGTATATTGAACGTACAATGGACTGCCAAAAGGACAAACAAACCTGTCTTGGAATACGTACAGCCAGAATGCTCCTTACAGTTCTTCATGTTGTGGTGACACCACAACCATAACATTATTTTCGTTGCTACTTCATCACTGTCATTTTGCTACTTTTATGAATTGGGTGACCTTGTGAAGGGGTTGTGACCCCCAGGTTGAGAACCACTGCCTTAGAGGCAAGGATGGTAAGACTTCGTCTTACAAGGCCTCAGTCCTATTTGAAAGATAAATCTTAATTACAAAAAGTCTAGAAAGGGAAGTGGGAGAAAATGGCAACCAGATAGGACTCATCCCTCCAGAGCTCCTGTGCCAGACCAGAAAATCGGGAGGAAAGGCGAAGGAAACGGGGAGATGGAGTCCTGAAATTAGAACTAGGGTACCAGGGTTTCTCCTGAACCTCTTTTTGTGTGGGATTTCCACTCACAAAGCAAACCAAGAACGCATTAAAGCACACTAGCTTTGGTGAGCCCGCAGGCACCAGCTGTGCCCTTTCTGGAAGCAGCAATCTCTGCAGGCAGACGCCCGAGAGGGGACAGAATCCCAGACATGAGGGGAACCTCACTCCGGAGCTCTCCGCGTGGTTAGCTGCCTTGAGCCCACGGTCAGGGGAGAGGTGGCGGGTAGCCATAATTTAGAGTAAAAGAAAAATATATAATATTACCTTAGGAAGATGGCATTGTGGGAGAAAATAAGCGGAAAGTTGGGAGTCCAGGGAGCAAATTTAGTTCCAATTGTCCGAGAAGGAAGCAATCCCCCCCCTAATAAGCTGGATCTCCCCCTCTGGTGGCCAGCCTGACAGCCCCAAAATCAGAGCACATCACAAGCAAAAAAAAAAAAAGGGGGGGGGAATATATATTATTGGTTTAAAACTCAAACCCAAGTCTGGAGCAAAACCAAGTCCAAGGAGCACATAGGTGGAGGCCCTTAACATATATCAGCATAAGAAGCAACCTAGCTAAGGAATGCCAGAACTCAGCTGCAGGGCCTGGTGGCTTTTAGCATAACAAAGACCTGCTGGAACAAGAGGCAGCTTTATTTTTTTTTAACATTTTATTAGGGACTCATACAACTCTTATCACAATCCATACATATATACATCAATTAAGAAATTTCCTGAATGCTACTTGTAGTCATAGAGGATATGAGGGAAACAATACAGAATAAGGATGAAATGATAGAAGAGGTAAAAGCCATAAATCAAAGAGAAATACAGGATCTTAGGGAGGAGATAACAAAAACCAGTAGCAGACTCATGGACCTCGAGAAGCGACTGGAGGAATCCAAGAATCGCATCAGTGACTTAGAGAACAGCCAAGCAGACTTTAACAAACGCAAACAAAAATCTAATAAGATCATCAGAGAAGCTGAAGAAAACTTAAGAGCTATGTCCGATGCTATGAAGAGGAACAACATTGGAATTATTGGCTTACCAGAGGAAGACGCAACAAAGAAGTCATCTGCAACAATAGTGAGAGAATTCTTGGAGGAAAGCTTCCCCAGCTTAGTGAATGAAAACCAGGCATCCATTCAGGAGGCTGAAAGAACCCCAGCAAGACTGAACCCCAAGAAGAAGTCACCAAGGCACATAATAGTTAAATTATCCAACTTTGAGAAAAAGGAGAAAATCATGAGAGCAGCTAGGGAAAAACAAGCAATCACATATAAAGGTTCCCAAATAAGAATGTGCTCAGACCTATCAGCAGAAACTATGATGAAGAGGACAGAGTAGAGTAACATATTCAAAAATTGAAGGAAAACAATGCAAACCCAAGAATACTCTACCCAGCCAAATTATTGATCAAGATCGATGAAGCAGTAAGAGTCTTCCCAACAAGGAAAAACTCAAAGAATACATTAGAAGAAACCCAGCCCTACAAAAGATCCTTCCCAACCCAGTATGGGCAGAAGAGCAACACTCACCAAGCATAAATAAGAGACCACCACATAGAACAACCTCACCCAGAGGGCAAAAAGAGAAAACAGACCTAAAGATAGCATTGACTTACATATAGAAAGACTTCAAAGGCTGCTGAGGTAAGCTTTAAAAAAAAAAAAGGCAAATGGGGCATAGGGAAAAAGATACGGTACGGTATATAAATATTCCTGGGGTGAGGACCAGGTGGTGTGGCGGGGACCAGACCAAATACAGGGATACACACGGTAGACAACTAAAAAAGGAGGTGGGAAAGGAAAAAAAATAATAAAAAAGAAAAGGGTAGAGGGG